>NC_057862.1:277231570-277539647 GCF_019393635.1 Dromiciops gliroides | reverse complement strand
TGTCATTATAATGGAATACTATTGTGCTATAAGAACTGATGAGCAGGATGCTCTCAGAAAAACCTGGAAAGGCTTACATGAACTGATGCAAAGTGAAATGTACTTTGTAAAAAGTAACAGCAATATTGCAAGATGATCAGCTGTGAGCCTTTGTTTCATCATCTTTAAAATGAGGGAGTTAAATCAGATGACCTCTAAAGCCTCTTCCAGCTCTAAGATTATGGTCAGATAATATTTAGGGAGGGGGTTACATATAGGGAAAGAACATTGATAACTAGGGGAATAATGAAAAGACTCTTGTATGAAGTAGTACCTAAAATGTGCCTTGAACGAAACCAGTGATTCTAAGATGTGTAAGTGAAATAGTTTCTGTAAATACATGGAATCAGAAAATGCAATATCTTTACAAGGAATGGAAAGAAGATAAGACTGGCTAAAATCTAAAGTGTAGAAGGAGACTAGTGTCTAGAAATAATTTCTAGAAATTGTCCTGGAAATATAGGTTAAATCCTGTTTGTGAAGAGGTTTATATTTTATTCTAGAGTCAACAGTAACTGAAGCTTCATGAGTGGAGATTATAGGGTTCTTTCAGGGTCATGTGACCAACAAGCTAAAGGACTAGATGTTTTTCACCAGACCTTACTGTCAAAAACTCTGAAAAGTAGGAACTATGAACAAGAGATAAAGTGATTTCAGCTGTCACTGTAGGATAAACTAAAAAGCCTAATGGGCATCAACTTTATAAAGTAACAAAGATTGCTTATCTCTAGTGAGTTCCCTTAGCACACCCTCATCCTTCACCACCAACAACCCCATACCTTGGCAGGTATTTTGGGTTCCACTCAGCATTTTTTCTTGCTGCTTTAATCTCTACCAGCACACACTGCTTATTCTTCCCTAACTCTCATCACTCTGTGGCAATGAGCAGGAGACCTCAATGTTGGCTACTTGATTGCTGTAAAGATAGAATACTAATGAACAGAGTGAACTAGAGTTGGTTGAAGTGAGATATACTAGTCCTGACAGGAAAGTCAGTGTCATCTAGGTAGAATTAGTCTTGAACCCTAGGTAATAGAGACTAGTAAAAAGCAAATTATCCAATATGTAAAGCTGAGATTAATATTGAGATCCAGCTCCTGGAAGATCTGCTATCTCAAAGGTTAGATACAGAATCATATTTTGGGGGGGGGAGGTAATCCCTAAAAATTCCAAAGTTCTCAGGAGGAAGAAAAAAGTTAAAAACCAAGAAAATTGGCAGAACAAATGGCCAGGCAAGATATTGAAATAAAAGAAAGATGACTGCAAATTTCTCTAAGTAAACATTGCAAGACAAAGGAAATTTAACCAACTACTGAAGAAACAGAAGACCCTATTGATTCCCAAGAAAGCATAGAATCACAGCAGGATATTTCTGAATGTCTCAAGAGAGAAATAAGAATCTTGAAAGAAGTTAAAAGGGGAAAAAATAGCAGACTTTTATGGCCTGCACAGCTGAACTAATTAGCAGTATAGAAAAATTTGAATCCACAGTGGCAAATCTCTCCAAAGAAGCATAAGAGAGAACGACTGATTGAGAATGCAAATATACTGAAGTGATTGACAATCTGGAAGAAGAGAAGCATAAAGCAATAACATTAAAGAAAACACACACAATGATCTCTATACAAGCAAAATACATTGATCTCAAAGACAGAAGGCTCTGAGACAAATTAAGCCTCATAGGCCTCCCAGGAGAGTATGACAAGTCAAACTACTTGAACTCCATAATGCAAGTAAAAATACAAGAAAACTGCCCAGAATTTCTGAATAGAGAAAACAAATCACCATCCAAAGAAATTAATAGATAGCCTCTAGGAAAACAAACAAACAAAAACAAAAACTTTATCCTACAAGTTCCACAAAATTATAGTGGTTAAATATTAAAATTCCAGTGACAGGCTTCTGCATCACAAGAAAGAGGGACTAGACATTTTCTCTGATCCCCATCACCTTCTTAAATCTTCCCAAAATAGAAATCACATGACAAAGATAAAGAAACTTTAGCTATCTCTAGAATTTAGGACATCCAGAATCTAAAAGAAGATTAAAAAAAAAAAACATGAACTGACTTCTCAACTTAGTTCACTTAGCACCCCTTCCCCACAATGAGCATCGAGGCTCCATAAGTGGACCTACAAGGGCTTGCAATGAACCCAACCTCACACCCTGGTCTCCCCTCCCTCTTTCCCATGCAATGGAGATCCTGGCCCTTGGCTATGGAAGTGAACTCAGGGCAGGACAGATAGCCCATTCCACCTTTGCAGTGTTCCAGTCTATGGAAGCTCGCTGGGGTTACAGCCAGCACCAAAACAAGCAACAAATCTGTCAAATATCCCTGCAGGAGAGTCAGCAACAGGGAAAATGGCAGGAGATGTGTCTAGGCTTGAAATAGAACTCAATACCAAATCTCACTTCATCCCCTCTTCCCAGAGTCTCAGAGACCCAAACTATAAAAATCAATCTATTAGCACAAGGGTGGCAGTTCTCTGAATTGCTGGTGCTAGGCCAAAGAACTAAGGAACAGATTGGATATACTGTAAGCACAGGATGCCAACACCTGGACAAGACATACTCTATGTGTGGGCTCTACAGTACTACACTAAGCCTCAAAGAAAGTATTTAGCATACAGCTAGGGCTAGTTCTATCTACCCAAAAGTCACTTGTGAGAGAAATCTACACTGGTTAACCTTGACTTGCCCAGACTGAGAAGAGATTGAGATGCTTGAGATTCAGGCTCCAAGGAAATGACCTTGGGGAAAGAGTTGGAGAATCAAAAAGTGAACAATAGAGAATAAATAAGATGGGGGGGTCAGGCAGGGATGGGGAGGGGGGACTGAAATTACCCAAGATCTCAGAAAGAAGAAAATTCAGACTTTGAACATAAGCAGATAAATCAACAGGAAAAACATTAACAGCAGGAAGAAATATGGTCTCCAGATCTCTTAAACCAATTCAGACGTCTATGAATAAATACTGGAAAAGAAAGGTAAATTGATGAAATAGAAGACCCTGTGGAATTTGAGGACATGGAACCACAACACACTGTTCATCAATGATTGAATAAGAATTATTACAGCAGAATTATGACCTGCACAACCATAATGGACAGACTAGAAAAAATGTAATGCATAATGATTGTCTGGCTAAAGAAAAGAAAAAGAAGAATAGATCAGAAATTCAAAAACACATAAGTGAATGGAAATCTAGAAGAAGAGAGGCAAAAATTAAAAAAAAAGAAAACCCCAATTCAATGATATTAAAAGAAAATATGCTCACTTGGAAACAAAACATATTGATCTTGAACATTGGATGAGTAGAGAACATAATAGGACAAAAAGACCATAATGCAGGAAATAATAGAAGAGAATTGCCTGGGACTTGAGAACATAGAAAATGAAATAACCAATTTAAAAAAGTTTATAGATCACCTACAGAAAAAGCCAAGGCTACAAACTCCAAAACATATCATGCTTGAATTTACCAATTGCTTTCAGAAACAACTTCTGCATGCAGTCAGGAGAAGGACCTTCAAATACAAAAGAAAGGAAACTTGAATAACACAAGAATATTCTGTACCCTTCAAAAATACAAGAGGAGATGGAATTATGTTTTCCAAAGAACAGTATAGCTTAGGACACAACACAGTGTGATCTAACATGCAAATCTGAACTTAACCATAAATGAAAGATAAATATTCAATAAATAGAGGAATTTGAAGCATTCTTAGAAAGAAAGCCAGGCCTGAAGATATTATTTTTCCATAAATACTCAAGACAACAAATCTGCAAGATGGATAAATGAATTTATAGTAGCCAAGGACAGAAACAGCAACAGAGTGACAGCAGAGAGACCAGTAAGAGATATCTTTCTAAATGGTCACAAAGAAATGTGAGTGAAGGCAGAAGACAAATGGAGGTAAGAGTAAAGAGGTGGGCCTGGGGCACTATGGACAGTACTTGATGATAACCTGACTACCTGTGTGAGTGAGTGTATGTGTGTGCGTGTGTGTGTGTGTGTGTGACAGAGAGTGAGAGAGACATAGACAGAGAATGAGAGTCAGAGACAGACAGAGACAGAGACAGAGAAACAGAGAGACAGAGAGTAATGACATTGTGGGAGGGTAAAAGAAAGGGAAGAGGGAAGAAAGGAAATAGAGAAGATTATGTGATGTTCACAGGTCAAATTGATAGTTAGCAATAAAGGTGACACTAGGGGTCTCAGGAAGAGAAGAGCCTACAGGAGAGTAGATGAAAAGCCTTCCTTTAATAGTGGTAGGAGTTCCACTAATGGAGACTCCTTCAATTTAAAAAAGATCTTCTTTGAAGGAAGATGGGAACCTTGTGGTGGGTGTGGTCAAGGGGATTTGGTTCTTGAAAGGGACATTTGTCTTATGGGAAGGAGGGAGTTGTATGTAATGGAGCAATAGTGGATCTAAAAAGGAGATTTAGAGTCAAATGAAGAAAAAAGGTGACCATAGAGAAGGTATAGATCAGTGATGAGCTGCATAATCAGGGACATAGTAGGGAGAGGGGTCCAACCACAGGGCAGTGTCTTCTCTGTCACCTGCAAAAAATGGCTTTGTTCTGTGAGTGAAGAAAAATGGAAAAATGAATCCTATGGGCAAACTCTACAAGACACTGGCTGAAACAAACTTCCCAGAGGAGGAGGTAGAGAAAGAAGAAGAAGAAAAGGAAGAGAGAGAGAGAGAGAGAGAGAGAGAGAGAGAGAGAGAGAGAGAGAAGAATAGATAATAAAAAATAGGGAAAATCTCTGGAAAGGGGTAAAAAAAAGAATTTTTTTTAAATCTAATGAATAGGAGTAGTTGAAGGGGAAGAGAAGGGGGAATCAACTTGAATAAAAGAAAAAAAGAAAGGAAAAACTAAATAACCAGATTAAAGCAGGAAAAGAAAAGGAATTAATGAGCTGAACTTCAAAAGGAAAGGTAACTAATGGGGTGTGTTCTAGAGTTATGGGAAGAGAATCATTGAGAATAGGATGACCTTAAAAAAGACTAAAGTAGCTGAAGGAACATAGTACTATGTTTACAGCAGAAGAGGGAAAAATCATAACATGGAAAAAGAAAATCAATATTAGAGACAAGTGGAAGAAAATATAGACCTAACTCTCATAACTTTAAAAGTCAATGGATTAAATAATCCAATAAAATTAAAAAGTGAGAGATTGAACAAGAAAACAAAACCCTACAATCTGGTTCCTACAAAAAAACCCCAAAAAACAAAGACATACACAAAATGAAACTGAGGGAATAGGAAAAAATTTACTCTGCATGAAGTAAAAGCAAAAAGTAAGAATTAGAAGTATGCTGTATGAGAAAGTGAAAACATACATTCAAAAAATAATAAAGATGTAAAAATAAAACCATATCATCCAGAAAGAAACCGTAACAACAAACCAATATTACTAATAAACCTATAAACTCCAAATGCCTTAACATTCAAATTCATAAAGGAAATATTCTCCAAGCCAAAAGAAAATATAGACAGTAACGCAATAGTGACAGGTTTTAACACTCCTCTCTCAATTTTGGATAAGTCCAACAGAAGGATAAGTAAAAGGCAAAATATGAAACTGAACAAATTAGTGGAGTAAATAAAAGAAAATATAGCATATTCTGAATGGGATGGTTAAAATAAGCATATTTTTCAGTACTACAAAAAACTTTGACAAATATTTACTATATATTATGTCACAAACAAATGCAAAAAGGCAGAAATAGTCAATAATATACATTTTACAGACCATAATACCATAAAACTAATCATTGGTTCAGGGACCTCAAACAAAAGATGTAGACCCAAATGGAGATAATAATAAAACCCTAACTAATGAGTGAAAGACAAATCAGCTAGGTGACACAGTGGATATAGCATTAAGCCTGGGGACAGGAAGACCTGAATGTGTGATCCTGAGTAAGACATTTAATCTTTGTTTGCATCAGTTTCCACATCTATAAAATGTGGTAACATTAGCACCTACCAGAGGCAGAGACAAGATGGTGAAGGAAAGGCTGTGACTCTTCCTACTTCTGACAAAGCTGTCTACACACTCCAAAAATAATGCTGTAAGACAACTCCTTGAGCAGCACAACCCACAAAAGAACAAAATGAGACTATTTTCCAGCCAAAGCCAGCTTAATTTGGTGACTGGGATCACCTGCTGTTCTGGCTGACAGAAGAGCACAGCATGTGAAGCAAAACCATCCCCAGGCAAGTCGCACCTCCAGAGCCTCAGAATCTTCAGCAGCTTTTTCTGAAGCTCGACTCATGGACCAGTGAGGGCGTACAGTGGTTGGAGAGAATATCTGAGGTCTTTATTGGAACTGGGGTGAACCAGTAAGCAAATTCATATGCCAGGCACCCAGTGGAGGAGGGGAACAGTCATGCCAAGCTTCTGACCATAGAGAATCAGATTTTGATCAGACAACTGTTTCCAGGTCAAAGAGAAAGAAGGCTGTAGTTGCTTACAGACCAGGCAGGCAGTGAATGAGCCTAATCACCCCCCTAGGCCACACTGTAGCTTGGTAAAGTGCATCCTGGAAGCAGGACTAAATGTTAAGAAGGAGTTAAAAACCAAGAAATAGGTGGTAAAGATGAGTAGGCAGAGAAAGCAGTGGACCATAGAAAGCTTCTTTGGGGGAAAGGTAGAACAGAATACACCCTCAGAAGAAGATAATAACAAAGTTAAAGCTCCTGCATCCAAAACTTCCAAGAAAAATATGAATTGATCTCAGGCCATGGAAGCACTCAAAAAGAACTTTGAAAAGAAAGTAAGAAAGATAGAGGGAAGATTTAGAGAGGTTGAGGGGAAAATGGAAAATAAATGAGAGTGATGCAGGGAAGACATGAGAAAAAAGTCAAAAGCTGGAAAAGCCAAATGGAAAAGGAGATACAAAAGCTTTCAGAAGAAAATAATTGAGTAAGAATTAGGATTGAACAAACAGAAGCTAGTGACTTTATGAGAAAACAAGACACAATAAAACAAATCGAAATGAATTAAAAAAAAATAGAGGGCAATATGAAATATCTCCTTGGAAAAACAGCTGACCTGGAACATAGATCCAGGAGAGATGATTTGAAAATCATTGGACTACCTGAAAACCATGATCAAAATAAGAGTTTAGACAGCAGCTTTCAAGAAATTGTCAGAGAAAATTGCCCTGATATTCTAGAAGCAGAAGGTAAAATAGAAATTGAAAGAATCCACCAAATCACCTCCAGAAAGAGATCTCAAAAGAAAAATTTCCAGGAATATTATAGACAAATTCCAGAGCTCCCAGGTCAAGGAGAAAATATTGCAAGCCACTAGAAAAAAAGGAATTCAAATACTGTGAAGCTACAGCCAGGATAGCACATAATCTAGCAGCTTCTACATTAAAGGACTGGAGGTCATGGATATTCCACAGGGCAAAGGAACTGGGACTATAACCAAAAATTACCTATCCAGCAAAACTTTGTATAATCTTTCAGGAGAAAAATGGGACTTCAATGAAAAAGAGGACTTTTAGGCATTTGTGATGAAAAGACCTGAACTGAATAGAAATTTTGACTTTTAAATACAAGACCCTAGAGAAGCATAAAAAGATAAACAGGAAAAATAAATCATGAGGGACATTAAAAAGTTAAACTGTTTACATTCTTACACAGGAAGCTAATTCTTCTAACTCATAAGAACTTTCTCAGTAATAGGACAGCTGAAAGGAATATATATATATATATATATATATATATATATATATATATATATATATATATATATATATATATATATATATATATATATATATATATTTGCAGGGAAATGGGGGTTAATGACTTGCCCAGGGTCACACAGCTAATAAATGTCAAGTGTTTGAAACTAGATTTGATCTCAGGGCCAGGGCTTTATCCACTATGCCACCTAGCTGCCCCCCAGAACTGATGGTATTTGAATACGGATTGAAGCATAATTTTATTTGTTAGTTCCTCTCTATAGTTATGTTATCTATTTTCTTTCACAACCTGACTTATGTAAAGAAGTTTTGCATAACTCCACATGTGTGACTTATATTGAATTGCTTGATTGCATAGGGAGAGTTGAGGAGGGAGAGAGGAAGAAAATTTAGAACACAAATCTTTATGAAATCAATGTGAAAAACATTTTTTTATTCTTCTTTTACACATACCTTGGGAAAATTCTAAATAAAAATTAAAATTAAATTAAAAATCTAAAAAAAAACCCTCTCAATATCACCTACCTCTGAGGATTGTTGTGAGGATCAAATGAGATAATAATTCTAAAGCACTTAACACACAGGTCCTCATATGATGTTTTATATAAATGTTAGGTATCATTATTACACAACAAAACATGAATAAAAAGATTTAGAAGAACTTACTGTATAATTAGATGCTAACAAAATGAAGGTTATAAAAGAAAGAGAATGACCTCCAAAAATATGTCAATTAAATTAATAGAAGACTCAAAAAGAGTTTGGCTTAATTACACAAGTTTAAAAAAAAAAACAAGTAGGGGCAGCTAGGTGGCGCAGTTGATAGAGCACTGGCCCTGGAGTCAGGAGTACCTGAGTTCAAATCCAGCCTCAGACACTTAAAACTTACTAGCTGTGTGACCTTGGGCAAGTCACTTAACCCCAATTGCCTCACTTAAAAAACAACAAAAAAAAACCAAGTGGATAAAGAATGATTATTGTTCACACTATGACATTTAGTAGGATGAATAATCTATGGAGCCAGTCCATCATTACATATATCTTGGACAGACAGTAAATTGCTAACGAGCTGGGCCAATGATTGAGTAAAAAGAAGAGACAAAGCTAAATTACCTTTGAGAAATTGCTTAAATTATAACTTACCACAAAAAGGGGGAGGGAGGGGCAACTTTTCATTGTCCTTTGAGTTTATCACTAAACTATTCTTTTTGAGCTTTATTTTTCCAGACATACAAGGCCCTTCTGCTTACTTGTATGCATCTTCAATTACTTTTTCTTGTTTCCATTTCTAATACATGTCTTTATAATATGTGTTGATGTATAAATTCCTGTGTGTGTATAATGTTGCTTTTGTTTTGTTTTGTTTTGTTTTACAGAAAATTCTCCCTTTCTTCCTCACTAAAATAATTACTGGATACATTTTCAGAATTCTACTCTCAAGTCTTTCTTTCCTTTTGCATTGATGTGTACTGTAGAATTTTAGGCCTTGGGAGCCTACTTATCCTTTGTTTAAGCCCTTCCAAATTTACTTTCCCAAAATCTAGGATTGATGTCAGACTATATTTAGCTTTCTTTATCATGATTTCTAAGACAGAGTAACTTTGTCCCAAGGTTCCCATTATTTCTACTTCAGGAAACAATTTGTACTTTTTGGTCAGAAGGAGGTCAAGAATGGCAGGTCCCCATGTTATTTTCTCTACCTGTTGGGGAACTGAATTATCATTAAGTCAAGTAAAGGAAAATAGATTATTTGGGGAAAGAGAACTCAGGAGGAGATTTCTGTTTATTTTCAAGTCCTTTGTTACTGCAATATTATGTTTTCATGCCATCTTTCAATCTCTTCCTTTGCCAACTCACCCACTATCATGTAGGCACTCTTTTTCCTAAGAGACCATAGGTGTTATTTTTCACTTATTGCAAAAATTGATGAAATTAAATTGATTCTCTTCTGTAATTTATTTCATTTTATGCAACCACAGACATTTTGTGCAACTACCTATGCCATATATCATTTGTCTCTTGAGTTAAGCTTGGAAGTTCAGTTTTCCTGTAAATCACTCATAGGCATTAAGTTTTGGAGTTCATTTTTCCTACTAATCACTGTTATATTCTTCTGCCTAGGAAATCTGTTATACTTGAAGAATGCAAGTAGATGCCAAGGAGTCTGGTCTGTTAACTTTGCAACACTAACTATTCTTCAAGAAAGTTTTGTCTGTTATCATTGTGACACTACCTAGCCAGGCAGGTGAGCACTACTAATAATCTTCGCATAGCAACAAGCTGATAGAGGTGTTGTTTCTATGCCTACATTCAAAATATCCAGCCTACATATTGTCCCACACACCTATGATGCTTCTGACTTTGTAACGAGTCATATTGCCTTTTTTACCATCTATGATACTGCCTTCTAGTTTTTGGTTTCCCTTCCTTTTGTCCATAAAAATGAGCTGTCCACCCTCATTCAGAGTCTTACCTAACTGAGGAAGCTGAGACCTTGTTTATTGACAAATCCATGCTTTGCTAATAAATTGCTCATGCTCAGAACTTTGTACCTCATATTATCTTAATTTCAGTCATGATCATTTGTGCCCATAGAATTGAATAGGGCATATCAGAGAATCTCCTCTACCTTCTAATCCCCTTTCATGTGTCATTCTGAAGTTTAGTCCCACAAAAATCAGTGATTAACTTGTAAGAAGAATATTGTAAGGTTGAGTCCATGATGTTTCAGAAATATTCCTCCACTATCTTAGGTAGCTAGGTGCTACAATGGATAGAACCCTGGACCTGGTGTCAGGAAGACCTGAGTTCAAATCTGGCCTCCGACACTTTTTAGTTATGTGGCTCTGGGAAAGTGTTCTCTGTCAGTCTCAGTTTCTTCAACTATTAAACAGGGATAATAACCACACTTACTTTGCAGGGTTCTTATAAAAATCAAATGGGATAAGGTTTGTAAAGTACTTAGCACAGTGTCTCTAGCACAGTTCTATATAATGCTTATTCCCCTTCATTTCTTCTATTTAGGGTATACATTCATCTCTATCTCCTCACTTTTAGAGAGCAATTTTTAATAGTCCATCTGTGGGTTGTTGTTGTTATATTGTTATTAACCTTTTTATTCTGAATTAGTTTTTTTTCCCTGCAGGATGCTTTTTCTCAGTGTTTTTCTCACAATTGTCCTTGTTTCTGTACCTTTCTATTAAAAACACTGTCTGAATCATAAAGGAATATCAATTTATAGATGCAAGAAGTGATGAAATCCTAAACTAGGAAGGTGTTCATGTAAGTAGAAAGAATGGGTAGAGGCAAGATACATTATGGTGATAAAAGTGACAAGACTTAGCAACTGACTGAATTGAGAGAGAATGATGAAAAGTGAGAGAGGGTAATAAAAAGAGGGGGAGGTGGAGATGACTTCAACATTTTAAACTTAGAGATGACTAGAAGGTACTGATAAAAGATAAATTGAAAGAATGTATTAAATTGGGGAGAAAATCCTATTTTGATTTCTTAGGGTTGGAGATGTTCTAGTCATAAGAACTACCATAGGTATCTATAGGACATCCAGGTGGAGATATAAAACAGATAGTTGGTGACCTACAAGTAGATTTCCAAGGAGAGACCAAGGCTACACATATAGAGTGGGAATCATTTATAAAGAAATGAAATTTGAACCCATGAGAGTACATGAACTCACCGAGAGGCATGAGGGGGGAAATAAAGTTAGGGAAAGAGAGGGAGAGAGAGAGAGAGAGAGAGAGAGAGAGCAGAGCCAAGAACAGATGCTTTGGGTGCCCCCACCATGAGGGGACAAGACATGGACAATGAACCAGCAAAGCAGACTGAAAAGGAGCAATCAGAATATGTAGAAAGATAATCAGGAAAAACATTAGGGCAGAAAGAGTATATAGAAGCAGTAGCAAAGTAGTTAATGGTGCCAAAAGCTGCAGAAAGTTTGAGTGTGAGGAATGAAAGAACCTTTGAATTTAATAAATAATATATTGTCGATAACCTTGGAGAAAGCTGTTTCAGTGGAGAGGCAGAAACTATATTATAAGGGGTGGAAAACTGAGTGGAAGATAAAGTGGAGGCAGTGACTATAAACAGCTCTTTTCAGAAATCTGGCAGTAAATAGGAGAAGAGCCATAGGCTAATAGAGAGATAGCAGGGGACCAGTGAAAGTTGTTATTAATGCTGTTGTTACTGTTGTTGTTGTTATAGTTGGCCCTTCACTCTCAAAGAGGTATGTTGTTTAAAATCTAAATGTGGGTTCTAATCTGGCCCCTTCCAGGTTTTGGGGTTTTTTTTGGTGGGGGGGCGGGGAGCTGGCTAAAATCACTGATAAATTCAGCAAGAGTTTAGGCTTTTAAAGATTTATTAAAATATATTATGCTAGTGAAGAGAGAGAGAGAGAGAGAGAGAGAGAAAGAGAGAGAGAGAGAGAGAGAGAGAGACAGAGACAGAGAGACAGAGAGAGAGAGAGAGAGAGAGAGAGAGAGAGAGAGAGAGAGAGAGAGAGAGAGAGAGAGAGATTGAGAACAGATTCCTTATAGCATGGAAAATCCTAGCTTGGATCTATTCAGTATAGCCAGAGAGAAAAAAACAAACTTCCTTTCCTAGCAGCCCATGTGAAATCCCTCACCATGCCAAAAGTCCTGGATGACAAGGGGGACCCTCCTTTTACTCATGTCTGCCTCTACACCAGTTCCTCCACGAAAAGAGGCTGCACTCCAGCCAGTGAGCCTCCACTTCCTAGTTCTTCTCTCCCTCCCCAAAAGGGGAGGTCCTTCAAGCTGATTGGTTGAGAGTGGTCTCTTGCTAATGTCAGTAGTACACCACCTCTGGGAACAACATGTCACCCAGGGCCAGCAAGGTGTGGTCTCTATCCAACAACCCTTAAGTGGGTACTTGGTCAGTTTCTCAGTCTCACCCAATTCAAAGAATTCTAAATCAATTCTCAGGTGGGACCCCTGGGCATCTGCCAAATCCCATTATTTTATCACAGAGGACTGTGATAGATATCATGATTTGCAATGAATTGTATTTAACTGAGGAAGGGCTGTTGCAAATTCACCAGCCTCACTCTCTCCTCCAGAGCCATCTGGGAGCTGTGGCAAGATATATATCACGATAGTTGGAGATGGGCCCAGATGTTTTAGGCAATTGGGATTAGGTGACTTTCCCAGGGTCACACAGCTAGTAAGTATCAAGTGTCTGAGGACAGAATTGAAGTTATTTCCTCCTAACTCCTGGTCCAATATTTTATCTACTGTACCACCTACCTGCCCATACTATTAAGGATAACTTCGTGCTCAACCATGGACATTCAAATGAGACTATTCTCATTGACAGAGAAAATGATTACTTATTGCTAAGTGCCTGCATGAGAGATGAAGCTGTAAAGAGCTTGGTGAGGCTGGTGGTATGTGGGTGTTGTCAGCTTTCTGTCTTTGAGGGTACACATGGTTGAGAGACAGAGAAACAGAGACAGAAATAGAGAAAGAAAGACAGAAAGAAACAAAGAGACAGAGAGAAACAGAGACAGAGAGACAGAAACAGAGAGAGGCAGAATTAGAAATAGAGAAAGGGAAACACAGAGAGATAAAGAATGAATGAAGGGGCAGCTAGGTGGCACAGTGGATAGAGCACCGGCCCTGGAGTCAGGAGTACCTGAATTCAAATCCAGCCTCAGACACTTAACACTTACTAGCTGTGTGACCCTGGGCAAGTTGCTTAACCCCAATTGCCTCACTAAAAAAAAAAAAAAGAGAATGAATGAAGACTCAAGCTCCCAAAGGAAACAGGAGAGGAGGGTAAAATTAAAAATTCAAGTGCCTATGTTGGAGGGGAACATGATTGTGCCAAAGACTGTAGTTTGAGTACCTGTAGATCCTGCTCATGAGTCATAGATATATCAGCATGCTGCCTACTGCCTCCATGAAAATGTAATTGATCATACTTTTAAAATTCCATTTCAATCTTGAATTAATATTTAATTATTTGCAAATATGGAGATTAATCACCAATTTCTTTTTCTTTAGACCACTTGGATTAGATTTTTCATTTATGATTTTCTTATATTGCTATTGCTGAATACTTGAAGAAGTTTGTTTCCAAGGTCAGACAGCCTACTCTGTATTTATGTTCCTTTGAGGGAACTCCTAATGACTTATTTTGCTATATTTGTGAGTTTCATTTCCTTGGGTCAGGCTTTTACTGTAGTGCTTGTATTTCTATATAAAGAACGAAAGGAATTCATATATCAACAAGAGTTTCTTTGGCCTGTTTATTTGGCTTACAAGCCTCCTTTCTCCCCTGGATATTCATGATCTTTTCCTTGTTAGTGGACCACCTCTATCATTGTGGAATTCTTGGGAATTGCTTTTGGACACATTTTTTCCTTGGAATCAGAATTAGCTAAGGAAGCAACAATTTTCAAAACTCCTGCTATTTTAAAAGTATTTTTAATATTCTAGAAGATGATCCCAACTATAACCCATTTCTTGAAGAGTGACCTAGAATCTAAAACTGCATTGTTATATTCATTGTTTAACTGATTGTTAAACTCATCTAGGAAGAACTCCATTGAACTATCCTCTGGGATTCTTTTACTCTGTTTCCAAAATGTGGACATGCGACAGATTTACAGTTTTTAATTCAAAAAGCACTTTAGGTAATGGTGCACTGCTTAATTCAGACAATATCTCTAGCAGTTTGCCAATTTTTTTTTAATTTGGTCATTTATTTACAATGGTATTGAAATTATAATATATTGGAGCTAAAAATACTGAAGATATATTTCTGCAAACTTTATGTAATAAGTACATGAATATTTGTGTGACGAAATATAAGGCAGAACTTTTTTCCTACTGATATTCTGCGATAGAAGAGAGTGGTGTACATAGAAGTTTCAGAGAGAACAAAATAAAACTATTCATTCCCTGTCTCAAAAAAAAAAAGAAAGGAAGGAAAAAAAGAAGAAAGAAAGAAAGAAAGAAAGAAAGAAAGAAAGAAAGAAAGAAAGAAAGAAAGAAAGAAAGAAAGAAAGAAAGAAAGAAAGAGATCACAAGCTAAAGTTAGGCGTGGGTTACCCATGGTACGGAAAAGGACCATCTCTTTGTCAGAGACTAGAGGAAAAGAGGGAAGGAGGAAACAGTGAGAGATGGTATTAAAGCGTTTTGAGGCATAAAATAGGGGAGAATAGAGTTCATGATTGATGGATTCTATTTTCTCAGTAAAGTAGGAACCAAGGCTTCCTGCTTAGAGGGACTGTGTAGGAGGTGGATAGGAGGTTGAAGGAGAAAAATCAAAACAAAATAAAAAACAAGATTTGGAAAAGCAGGGAAGAATAAAATGATTGCAGTAAGGCCATGATAGAAAAATTAGACAACAAAGATCTGTAATGAACCCAGATATCATAGACATATGATTTCCTTGAATGTTGTTCAAGGGGAACCCAAAGGTGGGGTTTGCTATATCTTAAGAAGCACGATGATAAAGGAGGCAAGTGAAGGATAGCAGAGATTGAATTGGCTAACCACAGGGTCAAGACATAAAAGGCAGACCCTGAAGGGGCACACTGATTGAAAGTCAATATGAGGGTAAAATGCAGGCTTAGAAGAAATGAAGTAAGTGGAGAGATGGAGGGATAAGTGAACAGAGAGGAATTTCAGATTTCTAGTTTCATGCTGTAGAACAGAATATAAACTGAAAAGAGCTTGTTTCATTCTTTTCACATGCTTTTCCAGCACCTAGCACAATGTCTAGCATTTAATAAGTACTTAATAAATAATTATTGATCGAATGACTTGTGGTGTGATTAAGGGTATGGGGGCAGCTAAGTGGTACAGTGGATAGAGCACCAGCCCTGGAGTCAGGAGGACCTGAGTTCAAATCCAGCCACAGACACTTGACACTTACTAGCTGTGTGACCCTGTGTTAACCCCAGTTGTCTCGCCAAAAAGAGAGAGAGAGAGAGACAGAGAAAGAGAGACAGAGAGAGAGAGTGTGATTAAGGGAATGGCTATCCATATGAGTGGGAAAAATTGTCTTAAGATTTGAGGAGTTTGATGGTCTGGGATGCCAGGGTGTTTGAAGGTATAACTATATCTATATGTCTAATCTGTCTAAATAGCTAGGTCTCTCTACATAGAATTATTTAACTCCAATCCAATAAACATTTATCAAGGATCTACTATGTGCCAGACACTGTGCTAAGTCCCGGGGATACAATTAATAAAAAGGACAGTCTCTGCTCTCAAGAAGCTTACAATCTAATAAGGGGGGACAATACACAAAAGGAAGCAGGAAAGTGGGAATAGGAAGGACATGTCATGGGGCATGTTGTTCCATGGAGATGAAACCGGGAAAAGCAACAAATACAAAATTAAATGAGCCCCAAAGTACAGTTTCTACCTTCTATAAAAGAAGGCATGGGGAACAGAGCCAAGATGGTGGAGGAAAGGCAGTAACTTCTCCGAGGTACACATACAATCATGAAAAAAAAAAAACCTCCAAATAATTCCATAAGACAATTCCTGGAGCCCCAGAACCCACAAAAGGATAGCATGAGATCATTTTCCAGCAAAAGACAGCTTAGAAGGTCAGGAGAAAAGATCTGTTCTGCTGAGCATGCAGATCAAGCCCCATGGCCACACCAACACAAGAAGAAATCGGGGCAATTTTCCCTGACAATCTCTTGGAAGAGGGGCACTGCTTCCAGGGCACTCTGTCCCAAGCTTCAGAGGGTCCCAAGTGGTATGATTTATGGAGAGGCACATTCTGCATTTGCCTGGCCTGTGCTCTGGTCTATAAATAACCCCAGGTCTACTTGCTCTTTAACCCAGAAACACAAAATCTGTTACACTGTTGTTGCTAGTTCTGTATCCTCCCCAACCTGGGCCGCCACTCAAGACTGCTTCCTTATTCCCAGCACAGGCAAAACAACCGAGTTCCACCTCAGTGCCATCAGAGACCCCTGTAATCTCCCCCTGGCCAGCCACTCAGTCCTCTCACCAGACTGTGAGCTTAGTTCCAGAAGAAGCTGCCACTGCAGCCAATTCAGAGGCTCTGGGGGTGTTTCTCTGGCTCGGCTTGCCTGGAGCTGTGATCATGTGTGTAGCTAAGAGAAGTTACTGCCTTTCCTCTGCCATCTTGTCACCACCTCAGGTGACTCTTACGGAGCAGTGAGGCACCATCCTTAGCATTTGTTGAGGCTCCTGCTTGTCTAGGAACTCAGTGGTATTGGAAGGCTCCCAAACAGAATAGAGTAGCAGTAGACTTTATTTAGGGCAAATAGTAGTTCTAGTAGTTTAAGGGGATCTACAAACCTAGTGTATTCACTCTTACAATTCAAGCCAGAGGGCTTGATCTTGGTCCTTAATCATAGAAAATAGAGGCTCACTTCGGCTACCACCTTTGAGGTGTCCTCAAGCACAATCTAATTATTGCTTAAACCTAAACTAACTCTAACCCTAAGCCTAAGACTAAACCTAAATAAAATTATTATTTTTTTAAATCTAATGGTAGATTGTTATAGTAAGGATCCAATAAAGATGATATCCCTGATTCCTAACTTTAATAATTCATAGCAAGGTGTTACTGATCAGATTTTAGAATCTTCCTCTCCTCATGCAATTATTTTGCCACTCTTATTCTCAGTACTTACATTGAAAAATATCTATTCTATGCTAGATGTTAGGAATCCTCCCAGAGTTGTACTGGAACGAGCTTGAATCAGCTCAGTTGATTGTTAAATTTTTATTATGAGCATTTATTATGAACAAATGTTACAAATCAGGGTTTGATTCATTATTTTGTTAATTGAGTGATAGAGAAAATGTTAATATTGCAGATTAAACTTAAGCATGTGTCATGGGTACATTTTCCTTCCAGAGAGCTAATTGTTAACTCTCTACCAGCATACCACTGAATATAAAAGAAAAAGTAAGCTAAAATCCCTGTTGCCTTTATGCTCATGTAATAGTGATTGCTCTGGCCCTGACTGCCTGAAGGCTAGGTGTATTACATTTCGCTCTTCTCCCAATGTTCTCTAGTACCTTTAATGGGCCTCAAGGCTTTCTGCTATTGGCCCTAACCCCCATTGATATTGTTTTCTTAATTGTGGGTGTGTCCCCTATACCCCAGTTCCAATTAACCACTTAACTGTCAGATTACCTTTCCTAAAGGAATATTTACTTCAAAGAAATAACAAGAATAAACATACAAACATCCCTCCACATTCTCCCCTCCCAACACCTATGTGGCATAATTCTCCCTGGTACCACTTCATATTCAATGTTTGGAAAGCTCTGAAGGAAAGTGCCGAAGAGAAGAGGTATTAGGCTGCCTGGCAAACTAAAGGTTTACAGAGCTCTTGTGCTGACCTCATTGTTCTATGCCTGTGAAACCTGGACATTATGCCAGCACCATGCCAGGAAACTGAAACATTTCCATTTGAATTGCCTTAGGAAGATTCTGAAAATCACTTGGCAACATAAGGTACTTCACACTGAGGGCAGAGAGCAGAACTCTACTGGACTGGTCACATTGTTCAAATGCCAAATGTATGCTTGCCTAAAAGATTATTTTATGGAGAAGTCACACAATACAGCCACTCACATCGTAGTCAGAAGTAATACAAGGATCCTCTCAAGATCTCTTTGAAGAACTTTGAAATTGATTGCCTGACATGGGAGACACTGGCATAGTACTGCTCAGCATGGAGTGTCCACATCAAAGAAGGTGCTGTGCTCTTTGAGCAAAGCTGAATTGAAGTAACTCAAAAGAAATGTGAGAAGAGCAAATTTAGTGAATCCACCCCAAATGTTCACATGGACTATTTGTGCCTGACCTGTGGTAAAGCCAACTGAGCTCATATTAGTCTGATCAGTTACAATCGAACATACTGTAACCTGACTAACAAAGAGATGTCATTTTGACCCTAAAAAGAACAAAGGAAAACAACCAACTCTGGAGATGAGAAGGGGATTAGGGTCTCAGTTTAACTCAGTTCTTATATCACACAATTCCAAGTTCCAAATCCAAAGCCTCCCTTGTGTCCCATTGATCCTGGCTTCTCAGGGCTTTCTTGTTGTGCTAACTGTACATCCAAGGTCACTATAGCTAGAACTCCTAGGCCAAATGTGGATTCCATTTCCTGCACTTAGAAAAGAGAAGGATAAATGAAATAAACCAAAACATCAGCCTCAGTATGATTCCTGGAGTCACAAGGAAAAAGGCAGGGGAGGAGGTAAAGGTAGGCCTTCCTTCCATCCAGTCCATTCACAGTGTTTACACTGTAGATAAATATTATCTTCACTTCTGAACATCACAGTGGGAAAGTGTCCAATTCTGGGAGTTTTTTTAAATAAGTCTGTTCAAGCTACACAGCCAAGCAAAAGACAATACTCCAGTCCAGGTGTTTTGGGGCCTACAGGATGTTTTCTCCCAGAATTAGGAAGCTTCCATATTTGGTGATCTGGGCATATGAAGAAATGCCCAAGTTACACTTTCAATATGATTAAGGAGACAAAAATTAATGAATTGATTAGCAAATACCTTAAACTATCATCTAAAGCCCTTTTACAAATTGCCTTTAGCTTACCTGCCCAGTACAGTAGAAAGATCAAAATCCACAGTGTAAGGAAGCTTCTACCAGCATCCTACACTAACTAAGTATTCTTGCTAATTAGGTGTTATGGTCTATTGCTTCTGTGCTTCTAAAAGACAAGATGCTGTCAGCATCCTCTGAGTTTGGCAGCATGGGACAAAGACCTAGCTGCCATGGATAGCTTGCAATTTCCTTTTGTTGTTGTTCAGCAATGTCCTACTCTTTGTGAGCCCATTTGGGATTTTCTTGGCAAAGATACTAGAGGGGGTTCACCATTTCTTTCTCCAGTTCATTTTTCAGAAGAGGAAACTGAGGTAAACAGGGTTAAATGTCATACACCTAATAAGTATCTAAGGTCACATTTGAATTCATGTCTTCCTGACTCCAGGCCAGGTGTTCTGTCAACTGAGCCACCTAACTGCCCCTCAATGCAACCTGGATTTACTTCTCTAGATATGTTGTATCTCCCTAGAAGAATGTATGCTTTTCAATGACGTACATATTTTTCACCTTTATTTCCCCAGAGGCCTAACATAATAGTTTTAATATTTAGTATTTAAATTTTAGTAGCATTTAGTAAATGTTTGTTAAATTATTGAATCCGAGACAGTATGCAATAAAAATATATATTCATTGTTGTAATAACTAGCTATGTAATATTTGGGCAGCCAGATGGTGCAGCAAATAGAGCACTGGGCCTGGAAAGATCTGAGTTCTAATTCACACTCAAACATTTACTAACTGTGCAACACTGGGCCAGTCACTTAACCCTGTTTGCCTCAGTCTCCTCATCTATAAAAATGAGCTGGAGAAGGAAACAGCAAATCCATTATCTCTGTTGAGAAAACCTCAAAAGGGATTACAAGGAGTTGGACATGATTGAAAAATGACTGATCAAGAACAAAAATGTAATAGTCAAAAGATGATTGGCTTCTGAGTTTAAAGATGTCTCTTCTGGTCTTGCTTCTACCATTTATTAGCTTTGTGAACCTTTTTGAGTCTCATATATAATGATAAAGATAATAATTTCAATCCTGACTACTTCATAGGACTATCATGACGAGCAAAAAAGACAGTGTATACAGAAGGTGTCATTATTAATAAATATAATCTAGCACAAAATCAGATAGGATAGTGATAGTCAATGGTAGGGCCTGTTAAAAACAGCAAAGGGCAATATAGGTCAGAATTAAGAAAGGTTTCATGGATAAGGTGGAACTTTAAATGATCTTTATGGGTGGATAGTAAATTCAAAGCCCATATAGACCAAACTGATTTGTTGTCAGCTCATGTAACTACAACTTCACAAGCTGTGGATATAGAAATGCCACCACATTATATACACACTCCATAAGAACAGTAGACCTAAGGACTGACTGAATTCAGTAATTCTCATAAAGTAGTCATCTAAATATGCTTTTACAAATAGAATGTAAGCTCCTTGAGGGCAAGAATAATTTCATTTTTATCTTTGTATTCCCAGTGCCTAGCACAAAGCCTGACACATAGTAGGTGCTTTATGAATGTTTGTGGTATAGGACAAGTAGGAAAGTAGAGTAGGAAGAGTAAATACAGTAAGAGAGAGGTGGGAGAAAGTTAGGGGAGAGAGGAGGCAAGGATAGAGAAGAAGGAAAGTTTGGAAATAGAGGAAGAATTAGAAAGATGAATCAGATTATCAAGGTTATGCACAGACTTGATAGTAAAAGTTTTGCAGACTGTCCAAAATTTTCTGTGGGCTGACCCATAGCCCAGACATTGGGCAATGATGCTCTAGAATATAGAGAGGCTACAGCTAATTCTGGCTTTACCATCTGAGCAGTATAATTTTTTATATCCTCCTGGGAGTTATTTCACTGAAGTTTTACTTTATTACCATACCCAGCTTTATGTGTTAGATATAAACCCAATACACCATACAGCAAAAAACCAAGTGCTGTTTCAATGTTTTGTTTTGTTTAATGTTTATGCCTAGACAGCAAAGGTATTGCCATACATACCCTGCTTTTTGCCTAATTCACACAAACATTGAAATCAAACAAAAAAGATACATGTTTATATGTGGGGTAAAGGAGTATGTTCATAGTAGAATCACAGCATTCAAGAAAGGCTCTCTAAATCACATTAAACCTCAGTCATTCAAAAAAACTATTGTTTGATGTTGTAGGGTCAAAAGATGTAAATGATGGCTGTAATTTATAACTGATTTGTTTGTTAACTGATTGGCTAAATAGCTGCAATTTTAATATCATGTAGATGTATTTCAGTTCCCTGAATCACAGATCCAAATCTTGTACTTAGATAAATTAGCATGATTTTGTTGGATAGGGCACAAAGTTGGAATATGAACTTTGGGGTTCAAGTCCCATCAAGGCTACTTGTGTGACCTTGGGCACCATCATTTAATCTTTCTTACCTCAGTGCCCACATCTCTAAAATTAAAGTATTAGGCTAGATGACTTCTAAGGTACCTTTCAGTTCTAAATATATGATCCTGTGATCTCTCCAGGACTCAGTTGGCTTATCTGTTTGTAACAAAGGACAGGTAGATGGTGGCACAGGCCTTGGGCCATCCTTAATGTGTTCTGCCTGCTCATTCTAGCAAAGTATGACTTAAGGAGCTTGTCCTTAATTCAGAGAATATATAGGTATTCTATTTCCTGTCAATTTGCTGAGTGATGATGAACCATAATTGAGCATGCATACAAAAAGATCTTTTGTAGGAACTCAATCTCTCTTTCCCTGGTAGCTTTCAAGTGAGTAGGATGAGATGCTGTAAGCCTCCTGGTGGGAGACCACTTTCCCTGCTTTGTCACTATGTGCTTTTGTTTCTTCTATGTCTGTCGTGTTTATTCTTCTCTGATCCTGGGTGAATGATTACTGGGGCAGAATGACCTTGTCAGCTTTGAAAAAGCCACCAGAGGACCAAGAACTGATATCCCTCTCAAAGTGTGCCTGAAGCCTAGCCCAATGAGGTGCTAGTCCTAAGAAGTAACCTGTTTCATTTAGTCCAGCAGTGAATGGACGGAGCCATGGAGACACCATGCAATAGAGGGAGTGACCTGTCCATTGGTTACGCTGCACTGAGAAGTGAGGTTGGTGGGAGAAATGTTTTATATGAATCATATTAAATTTGAGTCCACTCTCCTGGAATCTGAAAAAGAGATTAGAGAGTATGTTTACCAATGATATGGAGGAATTATCAAAGTAAACTGATAATGGGATGCTAATAAGCCCTATCTATATTAAGGAGACATTAACTCTTTGTTTTATATGGGGAGAATACATACCTGATAAGGAAGAGTAAGAGATAGCATTGTCCTAAAACTCTAACAAAAATTCTCTGCTCTCGGGTTCTGACCTACCAGTGCTAGTCATTGTTGAGAGGGTGAATCCAGATACTCTATGACACATATGTAGGCAATCCATGTGAAGGCTTACAAATCCTGTAGGCAGAGCACATTAGACATGCTTCAAGTATTGGGGCCCATTGGCCAGTGTCCCATTACCTATAAAGTGAGCATAATAGACTAAATGACCTTTAAAGTTCTAACTTTGAAGTTCTGTCACTCTAAGGATGACAATGACAACAGGAGGGCATATTGAAGAGATGGTTAGAAATGACATCATAGGAAGAAAGGCTGGAGAAACTGGAGGTTTCTAGACAGAAGAGATTTAGAGGAGACATTAGAAAAGAGATTTAGAGCTTATAGGTCATGTAGTTCTACTCCTTCATTTTACAGATGAGGAAGAAAAGAGGTTAAGGTACTTGCTGTCTAAAATCTCCCAGTCAGTAGTAAATCATAGAACCAGGTATTTGAACCCAGGTCTCCTCAGTCTAAATTCAGTATTCTTTATGCTTTACCACTCTGTAGCAGAGGTAGTTGACAGTTGTCTTCAATGTCTTAATTATCTTTAGATATTTTAAATGTGAAATATGTATAGGGGCTAAAATTCTAGCTAGTCTGTCTAAAATATCTAATGAGTGGTCGCCAATAAATTATAAGCTTTAGCAAAAGTTAGACTTTTAAGCATTTATTAAGGAGAATAAGAATTTGGTAAAGAGAGAAAGGCCTAGGGCAGCTAGGTGGCACAGTGGAGAAAGCACCGGCCCTGGATTCCGGAGTACCTGAGTTCAAATCCGGCCTCAGACACTTGACACTTACTAGCTGTGTGACCGTGGGCAAGTCACTTAACCCCCATTGCCTTACCAAAAAAAAAAAAAGAGAGAGAGAGAGAAAGGCCTAAATTCATCTATCTATTAATGGGAGAGTGCATTTCTAGCTCCCTTCTCCACCCAAGTCCTGAGGAAAGAGAGCGGGAGAGCCAGCCTCTCCTCCGCTTCCTCCCACAAGCAAACGTCACTTCCTGACTCCAAAGAAAAGCTGCATGGCTCTGCCCTCAGAGGGCTTTTCCTCATGGTGGAGCTTTCCTACAATAAGTCTCCAGCAGGTGGCATCATTCCAATTGTTACAAATATTTAAAGGCACAGACATATTCTGTGCAGTTCTAGACAGAAAAACAAAATGAGGATCAGTAGGTCAAAGTTACAAGGAGACAGACCAGCTCAACATAAGAAAGAATTTTTTTTAAGAACCAGAGGTACCCAAGAAAGAAATGTGGGTTTATGTGTAGTGAGTTCCCTTTTGCTAAAACTACTTATGTAAAATCTGGATGATAACCTTTAGAGGTGATATAGAGGAGGTGGAGTGGTAATTTGGACTATATGACTTTAAATGTCCTTCCCATCACCAATTTCTTTTACTTTAGTGCTATTAGAGAATCCTTCTAAAGTTTGATATGAGGCAAGAAAATGCAGTTTGTTAGCAGAGCCAATGTCAATGGAAGCCACTCTCCCTTTGGCTTCAGCATATACATAGTATACCACTGTGCCCTGTGGAACTGTAATGCAGAAATCAAACTGTTATTTCCAGAAAATTGTTTTTATCTTCTTTTTATTTTTTGAACAATGGATGAGAGATAAGCATAAAGGTTCAGGGGTAACTATCCTACTCTTACAAAATGACAGAGAAGGATGATAGCAAAAGTTTAACTTTCCTGTAATATAAATATATGAGATAGAAAATCAGTTACACTAATTTGCAAAGCTCCCATTATTAAGAAACATTGGTATTTCATTTGGTATCCAAAGTTCCAAATGAAAACAGCACTGAAGGGACATTTGCAACTGCATGGTATATTAATAAATAATAAAATCTTAATTCAATATAGCACTTTACAATGGTGTGTGTGAACAAGCTATAACATATAACTAGCAAGGAACTCCAGAGAAGATTCAGTATAATACACATCATCTAAGAACTATATGACAATAAGAGAATATAGGTTGGTTACATGACAAGAAAAAGAGATGATAGTTGGACAGCCAGAGTGATAACCTCATGATATCAAGATAAGTAAAAAAAAATACATTCAGCATACAGAGTAGAGCCCTTTGGAGATAAACTTGACAAGGGTCACACAGGATGAATGAACATACAGGGCTGGAATATGATCTGCACCATTGGAAGGCATTCCCTAATTGATGAGATGACAGGTAGATTGGGGTAGTTATATTTAAATATAAGTATTTATGTGTATATTTATATCACATATATATGTATAAATAAAATATGAACTATGTTAACATAGTTGACAACAATATCATACATAGTCAATGAAAATAGTTCATATTTTATTTATATTTTTATATTTCTGTGGGGACATCTAGATGGCACACTAAATAAGCTGCTGGAACTGTAATCAGAAAGACCTGAGTTCAAATTGCCCTCAGATATTTATGAGATGTGTGACCCTGGGAAAGTCACTTAACCTCCATTTGCCTCAATTTTATCATTAGTAAAATGAGGATATTAGTACTCACTTTCCAGGGTTGTTGTGAGAATCAAATGAGATAATAATTATAAAGTGCTTAGCACAGTGCCTGGCGCATAAAAAGTATATTATAATGTAATAAGTATAAGTAAATAAATAGTTTAGTAGTAGTAGTAGTCGTAGTAGTCGCAGTAGTAGTAGTAGCAGCAGCAATAGTAGTAGCAGCAGCAGCTTGAGTCTCTCCAGATACTAGCAATAGTTTACCTGACATTATAGGAGATGCATAAAAATACATGTCAAAGTGAATGGTCCTATATTTTCAGGTCATTGCTCTTTCTTCATTGCCTCTAGTTCTCTTAATTACTACTTACACCAGGCAATCAAATCTAACCCAATCCAATCCAATAAGCACAAATTAAATTCCTTTTCTGTACAAAACACTATAATAGACCCTAGGCATACAAAAACAAAATGCAAAAAAGAAAAATAAAATCAGTCTCTGACAGCAAGGTAAATAGGAAGCATTGTTCTATTTCTACAGAGGAAACTGAGGCTGAGTTGTAAATCTCTTTCCCACAATCACGTAGCTAATAAGTGGCAAAGTGGGACTAGAACCAAGGTTTCCTGCCTCCTAGTCAGGAGGCAACTCTTTCTTTGACATTCTTTTAGGCCTGGTGCATCAATATAAAAGATAAGTACACATTACCCAAACCCTTATTTAAAATTGCTTTTCAAATTTTAAGGCCAATATCGCAATGTTAATGTGTTTATAATAATTCTGCAGTGAGAGGCAAGCCCTGGCTGTTAGCATGCTAGGCTAGTCCACTTACATTTTACAGAGTCATTTTATGGAAAATTTTAATTAGCCCTGGATTGTAAGTAACATTCTCTTTAAAACTGCTTTGAGCTTTTGATTAGGCCTGAGTTCTAGTGGATGTCAATTAGTGTTAGCTTTTACTTATCATTTCTCCCTCTGTGCTCCAGTTATTTTATCTTTCCTTTAGTCTCTTTCAATTCATTCATTGCTCAAGCCATTATGCCCTGGAATTATAGAGTCAGTTTTATGTTATTGTTCTTCATGTTTGAAATTGTAATGCCACAGGGCATGTCTGCTGAAGGATTTTGCTTTAGTCTCTACTGCTAACCAGCTACAGGAAATCACTTCCCTTTTCTGGGACTTAGTTTCACCATCTATAAAATAGGACATGGAGTAGAGTAGATCAATTCAAAACCCTTTATCTAGTTTATTATTCTGAACTCTTGCTCAGAAGCCATTAATGGATAACCCTTTTCTTATCATAAAATTAAAGTGAAACTCTAATATTAAGGTCTAATTTTAAAGGGCTTCTTTAGAGGCCTTGTAGTCCAACCCCTTCATTTAAAAGGTAAAGAAACTGGAAATTAGAGAGGTTAAATTACTTTGCATGAGGTCACATAGCTGAAAACAAAGTTCAAGCCAGGAAGGGCTAAGCAATGAAGGGTTGACTTCATTTGTTTCCTTGAGTAGTTTCTACATGTGGAATTCTGTCATAAGGAAAAAAAATAAAATCTTGTGTAATGCACAACCAAACCAAACCAAACCTCACAGCCTTGGAACACAGGGGCAGCTGAAAGATTTGAAAGATGAGGGTTGAAGAATTATAGGGCAGTAATCACTAAACACTCAAATGAGATAATATCTATCAAGCTTTTAGCCCAGGCCCTGGTCCACAGTAGAAGCTTGATAAATATTTGTTCCCTTCTCTTCCCCTTCCATCCACAGTATTATAAGGAGAACCTCATCCCTCATTATCAATGAATATTTTACTCATATTTCTCATCTTCTGATTGAAGCAGATGGAGTCTGGAATGCTCAGTTATCCTGATGAACTAAATTTCATATTAAACCTTATATCAAGGTGGCTGTGCTTTGCCTAAATTAGATAAAATAAATGTTTATAATGAGATGTCTAGGTGCAGAGGTGAGTTGTTCATGCTGGCTTTTACAGAAGTATCTAAAGAAATAGCTTAGATACATAAAAGAAAAAATGATAATTTATTTTTATTGTATAACCTATATCTGATTGCTTACAACCTTAGGGAGAAGAGAGGGGAGGGAGGAAAGGAGGGCTAAAAATAGGAACCCAAAACTATAAATTAAAATGATTATTATTTTTAAAAAAGAAATAAACAATAGTTTAAATACAAAAGTATAGTGATAAAACAATACTATAGTGAAAATAATGATAGCATTTATATGCATTTTAAAGCTCAAAAAGCACCCTACAAATGTTATTATATTTATATATGGTACCATCTCACTTATTGTTCACTAAATATGACATTTCATCTCTATCACTATGACATGATTCTCCATGCCTTCTCTTCTTTAGGAATTCTAAGTTCCTTCAAAGATCAGCTCTAGTATCACCTCCTACATTAGGATTTTCCTGATCTCCCCAATTTCTAGGACCTCCCTGACTCTGATTTAAGTCACCCCATATTTACTGTATAAATATTTTGTATTTATAATCAGTAAAGTCCATCCCATAAACATGCTTAGATAGCCTTTGATCCAGCAATACCACTGCTAGATTTGTTTTTTTAATTTAATTAATTTTTTTCAATTACATGTAAAGATAGTTTTTTAAGTTCCAATTTTTTTCTCCCACCTTCCCTCCCCTCCCTCCTCCCAAAGCCAGCAAACAATATAATACACATTATACATTACAATCATGTTAAACATATTTCCACATTAGTCATGTTGTAAGAGAAGAATCAGTACAAAAGGAAAAATATGTGACAAAGAATAAACAACAACAAAGTGAAAGTAGTATGCTTCAATCTGCATTCAAACTCCATAGCTCTTTTTCTGAATGTGGAGAGCACTTTCCACCATAAGTCTTTTGGCATTGTCTTGGATGATTGCATCACTGAGAAGAGTTAAGTCTATCGCAGTTGATCATCACACAATGTGGTTGATATTGTATACAATGTTCTCTTGGTTCTGCTCATTTCATTCAGCATCGATTCATGTAAGACTTTACTGATTTTTCTGAAATCCATCTGTTTATCATTTCTTGTAAATAGGAGTCCTTTCCCCTTTTTAATGATCTCTTTGGGATATATACCTAGTAATGCTATTGCTGGGTCAAAGGGTTTGCACAGTTTTATATCATTTTGGGCATGGTTCCAAAACACTGGTAGGTTTATATCCCAAAGACATCCCAAAAAAGAGAACAAGACCAATTTGCACAAAACTATTTATAGCAGCTCTTTTTGTGGTAGCTAAGAATTGTAAATCAAAGGAATGCCCATCAACTGGGGAATGGCTAAATAAGCTGTGGCACATGAGAGTAATGGTATATTATTGTGCTATAAGAAATTACAAGCAGGAGGATTTCAGAAAGAATTGGAAAGACTTGTATAAACTGATGTATAGTGAAGTGAGAAGAACTATTGTTCACAGGGACAACAATATTGTTTGATGAAGAATTGTGAATGACTTAGCAATACAATGATCCAAGAAATTCCCAAAGGATTAATGATGAAGCATACTATCCACTTCCAAAGAAAGAACTGATCTTGATTGAACACAGACTGAAGTATGATATTTTTCACTTTCTTTCATTTTTTCTTTTATTCAAGTTTTCTTATAAAAAATTACTAATATTGTAATGTTTTACATGATTGAACATGTATAACCTATATCTGATTGCTTGCCACATCAGGGAAGAAGGGAAGGAGGAAAAGAGAGATAGAATTTGGAACTCAAAATTTTAAGTAAAAATGTTTATTATTAAAAAAAAAACATGCTTAGAATTGCTATTCTTGTTTCTGAGGGTCCATGTTGAATCTTTTTTTTTTCTTTGAGGGGGGGAGGGGGAAGACTAAAGCATTGTGATGAGTGCCTGACTCATCACTGAGCAGCTAATACTTTGAGATGATGACCTTTCTTGAGATGATGATTGACTGTGGAGGAGGAAAATTTGATTATTCAGTGGATGTACAAAATGGAGTGGCCTGCCCTCTTGCTCTCTTTTGCTGCCTATAAATCATGAAGGACTGTTTCCAGCTACTTTCTGAGATTTTACAGGGAGAGATGGGGCTTACTCCCTCTAAACTCTGGAAAGTATGTATCCATAAGCATGAAGTACATGTCCTACTGAGGCAAACTTGAGCCTGAGTTTAGGGTTCCTTCCTGATCTTAAACAGAAAAGAAAAGTGCCTATTGTAAAACATTCCAAATATGGAAGTGACCATGTGAGTTCAAAAGACCTACAGGACTTGGTCCCATTAGATTAAATCCTAACAACCCTAAACATTTTATTAGTAGCTATGTACTATGTAGAGATAAGAGGAAATATAAAATGCCTAATTAAAAGTCTTGCAAACTCTTTTATATTCTGATGAGGTTTTAAATCCCAACATATTGTAATAGTAATTATATGTTAAATTATTAAATCCTTGCACATGGTATTTTATATTTACTATCTCCTTCTGTGGAGGAATAAATTACCTGCCCCATATCTAATTCCTATTATAATCTGAATATCTTTGTTACTCCTCATCTCTTTTTTTTGGAAATCCTAGATAATAAACCATAAACTACAAACCTATAAATCAATTAATTTACTCCAGGGGCCCTGAGGTGTAAACTTAATGAACCAAAGAGGATAAGAAAGGGGAACCTAACCTGAGGCATAGAGCAACATTACTCACAATTTCGGATTAAAACCTGATTATAATAATAAACTGCTTAAATCAAATAAAACAAAACAAAATTAAAATGAATAAGCAAAGGAAAAAGAACCCAACCTTAAATTGCTAATTTGGTGTAAAAGAAGATCTGAGATCATATTTAGAGAAAAATAGTTAATTTTTAAAAAGGCACTCCTATATCAAGGAGTAATATCATAAGGTCACAAGCCCCAAAAAAGTCCTTGGAAGAACTTTAAAAAATAAAAAAGAAAACAAGAACATGGAGGAAAAATTAGGAGGAGAAAGCAATCCAAGAAAATTATGAAAAGAAAGGTAACTAATTAGAAAACAAGGCCCAAAATCTTGAGGAAGAATATAGCTCCATGAAAACTAGAATTAGGCAAGAGGAATTGAATGACATAAAACACCAAGAAATAATAAAACTAGAAAAAATAGAAAATATGAAACATCTCATTAGAAAAACAACAGATTTGTAAATAATTGGAAAGATATCAATTGCTCATGGATAGGCAGAGCTAATATAGTAAAAATGACAATACTACCTAAATTAATTTACTTATTCGGCGCCATACCAATCAGACTACCTAAAAATGATTTTATATAGAGAGAAAAAATAATAACAAAATTCATCTGGAAAAACAAAAAATCAAGAATATCCAGGGAAATAATGAAAAAAAAATTTACAGGAAGGTGGGTTAGTGGTACCAAACCTGGAGCTTTACTATAAAGCGGCAGTCATCAAAACTATCTGGTACTGGCTAAAAAATAGAGTGGTAGATCAATGGAATAGGCTAGGCTCAGGAAATGCAGTAGTAAATGATACTAGTAATGTAGTGTTTAATAAACCCAAAGACTCCAGCTTCTGGGATAGGAACTCAGTATTTGACAAAAACTGCTGGGAAAACTGGAAGATAGTATGGCAGAAATTAGGCATAGACCAACATCTTACACCTTATACTAAAATAAGGTCAAAATGGATACACGATTTAGACATAAGAGGTGATACCATAGGTAAATTAGGAGAGAAAGGAATAGTGTACCTATCAGATCTTTGGAAAGGAAAACAGTTTTTGACCAAACAAGAGATAGAGTATATTATAAAATGCAAACTGGATGATTTTGATTACATTAAATTAAAAAATTTTTTGTACAAACAGAAGCAATACATCCAAAATTAGAAGGGAGGCAGAAAGCTGGGAAACAATTTTTATTGCGAGTACTTATGATAAAGGCCTCATCTCTAAAATATATAGGGAACTAAATCAAATTTATAAGAACCCAAGTCATTCCCCAATTGAGAAATGGTCAAAGGATATGAACAGGCAGTTTTCTGATGAAGAAACCAAAGCTATCTATTCCCATATGAAAAAATGCTCTAAATCTCTAATGATTAAAAAGATGCAAATTAAAACAACTCTAAGGTACCACCTGACACCTATCAGATTGGCTAAAATGACAAAAAAGGAAATTAATAAATGTTGGAGAAGCTGTGGGAAAATTGGAACACTAATTCATTGTTGGTGGAGCTGTGAACTGATCCAACCATTCTGGAGAGCAATTTGGAATTATGTCCAAAGGGCGATAAAGCTGTGCATACCCTTTGACCCAGCAATACCACTTTTGGGTCTTTTTCCCAAAGAAATCATGGAAAGGGGAAAGGGACCCACATGTACAAAAATATTTATAGCTGCTCTTTATGTGGTGGCAAGGAATTGGAAGTTGAGGGGGTGCCCATCAATTGGGGAATGGTTGGAAAAGTTGTGGTATATGAATACAATGGAATACTATTGTGCTGTAAGAAATGATGAGCAGGAGGAGTTCAGAGAAACCTGGAGGGTCTTGCATGAGCTGATGATGAGTGAGATGAGCAGAATCAGAAGAACATTGTACATAGTATCATCATCATTGAGTGTTGATCTACTGTGATGGACTATATTCTTCTCACCAATGCAATGGTACAGAAGAGTTCCAGGGAACTCGTGATAGAAGAGGATCTCCAAATCCAAGAAAAAAAAAAAAAGAACTGTCGAGTATAGATGCTAAATGAACCATACTATTTCTTTTGTTTTTGATGCTGTTGTTTTTTTCTATTTTGAGGTTTTTCATCATTGCTCTGATTTTTTCTCTTATAACATGACTAATGCAGAAATAGGATTAATGTTATTATGTATATAAATATATAACCTATATCAGATTACCTGCTGTCTAGGGGAGGGGGGAGGGAGGGGAGGAAGGGAGAAAAATCTGAAATTGTAAAGCTTGTATAAACAAAAGTTGAGAACTATCTTTACATGTAATGGAAAAAAATAAAATACTTTATTAATTTAAAAAAAAAAGAAAAACAACATATTTGGAGAACAGATCAAGGAGAGACAATATAAGAATTTTCAGACCACCTGAAAGTTATGATCAAAAATTGAATCTCAATACAATATTGCAAGAAATTAAGAAAATTGCCTGGAAGTTTTAGAAAAAGGGGGTAAAGTAGAAATAGAAAAAAAAAAACTACCATTCACCACCTGAATGAGATCTCAGGAGGAAAACTTACAGGAATGTCATAGCCAAGTTTCAAAACTCCCAGGTTAAGGAGAAAATATTGCTAGTAACAAGAAAATAAAAACAATTTAAATACTGCAGAAATATAGTCAGGATCTCACAAGACCTAGCAACTTCTACTTTAAAAGACCATAGGTCTTCAAACATTATATTTCAAAGAGCAAAAGAGCTAGGGTTGTGTCCAAGAATAATTATCCAGCAAAGTTGAGTATAATCCTAAATTTTTAAAAAATGGATATTTGATGAACTGAAAGTCTTTCAGATATACGTAAAAAAAAAAAAGACCAGAATTCTGTGGAAAATTCAGTATAAAAGATACAGAAGAAATATAAGGACAGAGTTAAAGACTAATTATAGGGCACTCATTAAGGTCAAACTGTATACACACACACACACATATATATATATATATATACATATATACACACATACATTTATACATAAATATACCTATACACATATGCATATATACACATTTGTATATATATGAAATTATACACATATATATAAAATTGTTATTGGTATTCTTAAAACTGTCATCATTACTAAGACACTTTGAAAGAAAAGTTGGGACTAAGTTGTATATGATGGAATGATTCTAAAAAACAAAACAGGTAAGAAAAGATAAAGGAGAGGAATATGATATGTGAAAGGAAGAAGTAATACAGAGGTTGCAGGTGATAGTGGAGAGTTGGTAATGTAGGAACCTTACTCTCATCTGGGTTGAAGAGGAAATGATGTACATCTGGAATGGTGTAATAGTCTTCTGAACATGGAGAGAGGTGAGAAAACTGGCGGACAGTGTGGGGAAGGGACTTTTAGGTGAGTATGTGGATTGGTATTTGGCAGGATGGAGGAGAGGATGATGGTGGGAATTTTTTAAGGGGGCAGATGAAGTTGGGGGTCAGAGGATGGGGGAGAAGATAAAGTAACAGGTAACAAATAAGGTAAAAAAAGAGGCTTAAGAAGAAAATAGTGAGTAAAAATAATATGGAGGAAAATTCATAAATAGTAATCATAACTTTGAATGTCAATAGGATGTTTATAGCAGCAATTTGTGGTGGCAAAAAGATGGAAATTGCAAGGATTTCCATCAACTGGGGAATGGATAAATGAATTGTAGTGTACGGTTGTGATGGAATACTACTATGCTATAAGAAATGATGAGCTCAATGATCTTACCATGGGAAGACTTACTTGTTATTATTATTTTTTTATTTTTTAGTGAGGCAATGGGGGTTAAGTGACTTGCCCAGGGTCACACAGCTACTAAGTGTTAAGTGTCTGAGACTGGATTGGGAAGACTTACTTGTATGAAATGATGAAGAGTGAAGTGAGCAGAGCCAAGAGAATATTACATATAGTATCAGCAATATTGTTTTAAGAATGACTTTTAGTTACTAAGTCATTTTGACTAATATCAATACACAAATTAAAAAATAAAGGACATATGAAGAAACACACTAATCTACATCCAGAGAAATAACTGATATATAGAAGTTTGTATAGAATAATTTTACATACATATATACCTATATGTGTCTAATGCTAGACATCTCTAAGAGGGAAGTAGGAAAAAAGTGAAAAAGTAAATTTACATGATAACTTGTATATTTGGAGGCAATAGCCAGTTGCACATGGTAGATTTGCAGTTTTGTGTGCAATCACCTTTTTTGTGCTGTATTATTGAAATGCTTGTTTTGTTTTGTCAGTTGAAAATAAAATAAGTTTTTTAAATTAGGATACCTTAGCACTGAACCCAGTCCAAACTGCATGACTGGGTCTAAAAGACCTAAAGAAGAACCAAAAAGGAGGGAGCACAGAGAAAACTTTCCCAGTACTTTTTGGTCCAGTTTCTCCTCAAGTTTGGCTTATATGTGAATGTGTTTTCCTTCAATAAAATGTAAAGTCTTTGGGGGCAGGCCAAAATTCTTTACAGCATTATGGGGACTGATGCAAACAGCACAATGTCATCCCAAAACAGGAGCATCTGGAGAACTTAAACATTGAAAGAGAATACCTCTTTGACCTAGACTGTAGATAAGGTGGAAAATACCATTGGCAAACACACATCTCTTTATTTTATCTTTTGCCTGATGGTAATTAGTTGAGGGAGATTGAATGGTGTTAATTCTGTTGTTACATCTTTCAAGGAATCTTGAATGATCATAATGTATGGATAGTAGACACCTTATTATAAAACAGACTTTGACAGTATTTTTCCCACCAAATCAAATACTTCTTTTTTGTAATCAATAAATAGAAATCATGATGGGATTACAGATACTTTAAAAGACAGAGTCTGATCTAAATTTATACATAGATGATTTTCTTTTTTTCATAAAAGTATTATATTATTTTCCAGTTACATGTAGAGATAGTTTTCAACATTTGTTTTTATAAGATTTCTAATTTCAAATTTTTCTCCCTCCCTCCCCTCCCTGCCCCCTCCCCAAGACATTAAGCAATCTAATATAGGTTATGTGTGTACAATCACATTAAACATATTTCTTCATTAGTCATGCTGTGAAAGAAGAATCAGAGCAAAAAGGAAAAACCTCAAAAAACAAAAACAAAAAAAGAAAATACTGTGGTTAAATCTGCATCTAGATTCCAGTTCTCATGCTCTGTATTTGGAAAACATTTTCCATCAAGAGTCCTTTGGAACTGTCTTGGACCATTACATTGCTGAGAAGAGTCAAGTCTATCACAGTTGATCAAGACACAATGTTGTTGATACTGTGTATAATGTTTTCCTGGTTCTGCTCATCTCACTCAGCATCAGTTCATGTAAGTCCTTCCAGGTTTCTCTGAGATCCACCTCCTCATCATTTCCTACAGTACAATAGTATGCCATTACATTCATATACAACAACTTGTTCAGCCATTCCCCAATTGGTAGGCATCCCCTCAATTTCCAATTCCTTGCCACCACAAAAAAGCAGCTATAAATAGTTTTGTACATGTGGGTCCTTTTCCATAGATGACTTTCATAGCGATTACCTCCTAAACCTCTCCACCTCTTAACTTTCCTATTACAATAGAGGGAAATGTCATCTTCCTTAGGCTCACAACCTAGGAGCTATCCTGAATTCCTCACTATCTCTCACCCCACCTATATCCAAGCTGTGGCTAAGGCCTATCAATTTCACCTTTTTAACATCTCTCCTGTACATACCCTTCTCTCCTCTGACACTGCCAGCATTCTGATGAAGGTCCTCATCACTTCCTACTTGAGTTATTGCATTAACCTGATGGTGGGTTTGCCCACCTCACGTCTCTCAATGTGTCAAAAGAGGACAAGTTTATAATTCTGGGTTATTAACACCAGAATAGGCACAAATTATCAGAAATGTTGGAGAGTCCTTGGGAGGAATGGAGGCAGAAACAGCAATATCATCCTGTGACTTTTTCATCAATACCTAAAAGCAATAAAACTTCATGAATGTACCTTAATAGCAAATATTGGCATTTAATAGACTGTCATTATAAGGAGAAGAGACAGACAGGATGTGAAAGTGACAAAGGTGAATTGTGGCACCGAGTCCTGGACTAATCATAATATTCTTATCCTCGGTAACCTAAATTTTCACATTCCAAGAAGATATTTCAGATTGAACTCTATTTTTTTTATTCATTTGGATTTGCTTTATTGCATCTTGGTTTCTTGTAAAGTCACTAGCTTCCATTTATTCAACCCTAATTCTTAGGCAATTATTTTCTTCAGAGAGCTTTTTCATTTGGCTTTTCAAGCTGTTGACTTTTTTCTCATGTCTTTCCTGCATCACTCTCAATTTTTCCTCTACCTCTTTACTTTATCTTCAAAGTTCTTTTTGAACATCTCTATGGCCTGAGATCAATTCATACTTTTCTTGGGAGCTTTGGATGCAGGAGCCCTGATGTTGCTATTCTCTTCTGAGGGTGCACCATGATCATCCTTGTCACTAAAGAAACATTCTATGGTCCACATCTTTATCTGTCTGCTCATCTTGCCTGCCTATTTCTTGATTTTAACTCCTTCTTCAAGTGGGGCATTGCTTCCAGGCCACACTGTCCCAAGCTTCAGGGAGTCCAAGTTGGTAATATTTAAGAAGGGTCAAATTCTTTACTTGCCTGCCTGTGCTCTGGTCTGTAAATAACCCCAAGCCTACTTGCTATCAAACTAGGAAACAAAATTTTGTTTTGCTGGGTTAATAGCTCCATCAAGCCTATAACCCCCACCTGGGCCACTGACACTCAAGATTTTTTCCTGGTTTCCCACTGTGGTAGAACAATTGAATTCCTCCTCAGCTCCAGCAGAGACCCCTGTATTCTCCACATACCCCCTCTCCCAACCACTCAGCCCTCTCTCCAGACTGTGAGCTTAGTTTCAGAAGATGCCAGCACTGCAGTTGATTCAGAGGCTTCAGGGGTAAATTTCTCTGGCATGGCCTGCCTGGGCCTGGATCTGTGTCTGTGAGACTGTGGGGTTGGACTTCTCTCCCACCTGGGTACAGCAGACCCCTCTTGCCAAACTTGTAAGACATCTTTCACTGGAAAATGATCTCAGCCTGTCCTTTTGTGGGTTCTGCTGCTCCAGGAATTGTCTTATGGCATTATTTGGAGGCTTTTGGAGTGATTGCATCAGGAGCTCTGAGAGCTTATTGCCTTTCCTCTGCCATCTTTGCAATGCCCCCCAGAGTTCTAAATTTTCATATTTAACAAAAGCAGCAGCCCCTACCAGAATACTTAATAGCAACAGCTTAGGGTGCTGCTCCAAGTGGGAATACTTTAATGTAATATCTGCTGAGTTCTCTCACAACAAGAACTGTTTGTCTTTCAGGTCTACTAGATTTTGTGTTATCCATAAGCATAAACACATTCCAGGTACCAATGGTGAGTGAAATCATCTTTGCAAAAATTTCTGTACATTTTTTATTGTTTTGACCCTAGTGTAGGATCCCTGCCTGCTACAGTAAGCAAGGCAGGGTTGGGTGAAGCACCTCTTCCAGTACCTTCCTCACACCAGGAAGTGAGTAGTGTGGTCTTTCAAAAAGGCTGCTCAGACACTCAGTAAGCTGCTGAATCCCACTGCTGCTTCAGTTCAGTGAGAAGATGTGGCTACAGCCCCCAATGTATCCCCAAGTACTGCTTCACTACTTGCCTGTCACCACAGGACTTTGAGATAGGCAAAAATGGTAAAGAGAATGGGTGATGTCTTTTGATTCATGCATAAATTGGATTTAAGTGAGGCAGTGTTGCACAAAGTCATTGTCCTCATACTCATCCAGAGTCATCAGAGACCAGTGGCAAAATAAAGTCAATACAACTGGTAATACCTCAAGATGCAGTGGCTGACATTGGAGTCCTTGATGTCTAACCAAGCTCTAAGTGCTCCACAGTTCCTGTTTCAGCTGCCTTCATGGGAGTTGGAACAAATTACTCTCACACACTCATTCTGCCCTGGGAAGTCTTCACATGATGGAAGTAAGAACATCCCTAACTCACTGAATGGTTTGATACCCTTTGATTACCCTCAACCTTGTTTAGCCCATCTGCCAAAACAGTTTATCAGGATATGGCTGCTGTGTATGCTACAGCTTCTTGGAGACACAGGTGAGAGTAGGTAGAATCAGAGGGATACAAAAGGTGGTATGAATCCCAGAAAAGGGCTTGACAGCCCTCACACCAAAGGTATTAGTCTTCCCTTAACACACCCTACATCTCTCAATAAGAGATCATTAATGAAGCACTGCTGCTTAATGTTTCCATAGATTTGCTTTTTAAAGCAAAGGCAGCAATTGTGATGAAATCTGTTCACTTTAATTCATTGTAAACTTTTATTTCTTTGTCTTAAACACAAAGTTCATTGAGCTTTGAAACCATTTTTCTTTTATTTTGATTCCCTCTGAAAGGCTAAAATCTAATCTGGAAATGTTTCTCTACTCATTATTCCATTCCTTCATTCAACAAATATTTATTAAGTGCCCACTTCTTACAAAGAACTATGGTGACCTTGCTTTTATAGTCTACCCAGAAGAGAATAAGATGCACTCTCATAGACTTATTACTTTAATGATAAGTGCACCACCAAGGAAGTAGAAAACAAAGCTCTGTGTTAGTCCACAAAGGTAAGGCTATTAGATAAAAGGGGATGACTAAAGGCTTCTTAGAAGAAGTGTTGATGGATATGGGCTTTAAAAGACAGATTGAGATTTAATAGGTACAGAAATACAGAGGACATGTCAAGCTAAGGCAAGGAGGGAAACAGAATGACAAAGTTGAAGAGGCAGTGTGGTGCCAAGTTGTGTGAAGCCTTAAGTGATAGAGAAATTTTTAATTTCATAGGGTAAGCATTAGGGAACTAATGAACATTTGGGTAAAAACACATGATCAGTTCTATGCATAAGCAAGATCATCATGGTATGAAGGCTATATTGGAGGGGGCATTTCAATTCAATTTATCTCAGTTCTGTCAAAGTATTTTAAGAAAAAACATAGTGAAATACCTATGATTTTTAGCATTAACAACATTTGAACTACATTTGCTTCAAATGCATAATGTCAGTGTGGCATCAAAACCAGAGGAATACTCAGTGAAAAACTTCCATCCTGAAAAACACTAATCAAGGTCAATTATACTGACCTTCTAATTCTTACACTTCAAATCATTGGTTTCATGAACTTTTAAAAATGGGCATTTAAAAATTTAATTATCTATAATGATGATCTAAATTAATACATTTATTCCTCTTCAAGGACACATTAATAGAGCTTAATAATTCCTTTTTTGTGTCACTTTATAAATTATCAACATCTGCAAAGGGAAGACATAATCCTTTACCTAACTAATCACTTCTGATGAGATCAGGAATGAGAAATTGATACTTAGATTTTATGGACAGCTACTATGTATTCATTATAATTGTTCTTACTAATTATGCTTCTCAAATTGACTGCTTAGACTCACTATCAACTTTATGATTATTGTTATTTTTGTGAAAACATTCAAGAAATAGATATAAACTTGGCCTGAAGGACTGTACATACAGAGAATTAATGTTCCAGATAAATGCCAAATTAAGAGGATAACTGTTGTAATCTGAACTCAACCCTGTTAAGAGTTTCTCCTAGCCCAGCTATAGTTTGTGAAGTCCATTATAATTTTCTGAAGTTATTTTGAGTTCACACACACCAATGTCCTCAGTGCTTCCTTAGGGTTTTTTGTTTGTTTTTGTGTTTATTTTTTAGACTTAGTCTCCCAATCTCACCCAAGCTGGAAATGTAGTAGCCACTCACTGTCCATTGGCACAGAAGCTTTGGCCCTCCTTCAGTAGCTTGGTGGGATCCTGGTCCTGATAGCTCACCATATTGGTTCAAGACAATGCAGACACCCAGTAAACTTGGTCTTACTATATTTCTGAACTCCCAAACTCAAGAAATCTCCTGGCTTCAGCCTTTCCCTGTAGTAAAGTTCATATGTGTGTTGGACTACACCTGATTCCATCTTTGATCGACTAACTAAATAAATTTGTTTAGAGAAAAGATAAGCATCATGGAATCCAAGGAAAATTCTAAATAGTTGATAATATAGTTTTTTGAGTTCCTTCTGCACATGTTGATGTGTCAATTACCTTCTATATTAGCAAAAAAAGCTTTCAGAAAGTAAATATAAATTCATTTTCTTGACACACAAGTTTATTTCTTCTTTTTTTTATTCTTAGTGGAGATGACTGACACCCTATTTTTTTAATATAGACCAACTTGAACCACCAGCTTATGTTTGTACAACACCGTAGAGTGACCTAGAATCCTACTATTAGGAAGAAGTGAGCAAGCTAAAGAGAGAAATGCTGATAAAATTAACAGAATATCTATATTGGAATATAAAAATTATTTTAAATAACCATTCACCAAAAAAATTTTTTAAGTATTTGAGGTAATTATTTTCAGTGTATCCCTACATTTTTTCCTTGCAAAGTAATCTCATTTTAAGATTAGAGACTGCATTTGGCAATAACCTATATTTGGATCAAAATACTACCCACTGAAGTCCTTTATGAGATAATTATTGGGATTCAAAACATAATTACTTTATTCAAAAGTATTTAATGAACAAGAGTTATATACAGAACCTTGTACTAGAGACCATGGAGAGAATAGAAAATAAAGCCCACATTAAATGCTTACCTGCTGTGTGACCCTGGAAAAGTCATTCAATAGCTCTATGCCTCAGTCTCATTTGTAAAATGAGGTGGTTGGAATTGATGGTCTCCAAGGTCCCTTCCAATATTAAATCTGTGACGTTATGAATCTGTATGACAGAGCCCCTGCTCTGAAGGAGATTACAATCTGATTGGGAGACAAGATGCAGTGTAATGAAGCAGTTAAAGAGTGGATGTAAAAACAACCTATCAAGAGCATATATATATATATATATATATATATATATGTGTGTGTGTGTGTATGTATGTATATACATATATACTGTGGGGACCAATTTTTAATTGGAGAGTGTTAGCTAAGCGGCTCACCACAATACTGGGGCAAGGAAGAAGACCAGCAGCCTCCCTAAAAACAGAATAGGATTTATTTTAACAAGAATGAACTAAAAAAAAAACACAAAACCACAAACAGGATCAGTAGGATCAAGGGAGAGGAAATAAAATGGGGAAAGGGAAATTATACAACCTGAAAAATACCACCACCCAGGAATCAGCTGAGAATACACAGCAGAGCTCCTGTCACCTTCCAGCTTCCAGCTGGAATGGCCAATTCTAACCACTCCCAGAAACCCCACACAGCCCCTAACCAATTGTCTGGCCACTCTGACAGTCACATGACTGCCCTCACTAGACTTACAGTCATTATAATTTTGCCAGGCCCATGTGGGCGTCAGCGAGTGGTGATTACATGAGGTGCCAGTGCCATGGCAACAGCTAGAACCAGTGGGTGGAGCACCATTTAGTTTGCGGAGCCCCAGGCCAGTGTGTGCCAAGGCATAAAAACCTCAAATAACAATTAATTCTTTACATTCCCCCCTTTGTTTCGTCAAGAAACATGGGGTGTTTCCTTGATGGAACAATAAATAATAAACAGGAAACAATAAATAAATTTTTAAAAATAACAGAATATCATAACCAATGCTAACAAACAATATACTAATAAAAATATAGGAAAGGGAAAATACATACTACAGAAGATGTATATAGTAACAGAAGGAAAAAAAATGTCCATTTAAAGTCCTTAAAATCTTGTCTTCGAAGGACGGTTGAGATGTCATATGGGGAACTGGACTCTGGTCTGGATTCTGGCTGTCAATAATAACAAGGCAAAATTTATATTGTCCTCCTTTGGGCATAGAAATAAAGTCAATTTGTAGATATTCAAAAGGTGTATATGCCAAAGGGCACCCTCCATATGCTTTAGCACAGAAGGCATGTGCTTTGTTTTTTGGGGTTTTTTTGGTTTTTAGTGAGGCAATTGGGGTTAAGTGACTTGCCCAGGGTCACACAGCTAGTGAGTGTTAAATGTTTGAGGCCAGATTTGAACTCAGGTACTCCTGACTCCAGGGCTGGCGCTCTATCCACTGCGCCATCTAAGTGCCCCAGCACAGAAGGCATGTTGATTGTAAGATTGACATGTGGAGCAGCCTGAGCAGATCCGAAATGCTATGTTAGTTATACCTGGTGCTAACCAGGTCCTTCTAACTGACTCCACACTGCCTTGTGTGCAAAAATGGCCTTTCTTGTGAATACAGAGGCATACCTGGTGATAGAATTTCCAGGGCGGGAAAAATGGTTTTCCCTCCGACAATATCCAGACTCCATTGATCTGTTTAGCCTTGAATCGCTTTTTCTACCTTTCTACTTCAGAATCATCATAAGTTAGGTAGAGAGAAATATCCTCAAAAGGTGAGAGGTTAAATACATGTTCAGGGGCTTCTAAAGCAGCAAGTTTAGCTGCTGAATCAGCTCATGCATTCCCCTTTGAAACAGGATCACTATTCCCTGTGTGGGCAGGGCAATGTACAATTGCTAGAGCAGAGGAAAATTTCAGGGTAGATAGGAGGTCCTTGATAAAGTCTCCATTAGCAACAACTTTGCCAGAGGATGTTAGAAAGCCCCTCTTTAGTCAAAACATGCCTAGAGCACGGCATACACCAAAGGCATATCTAGAGTTGATATAAATGGTAGCGCTCTTCCCTTTGGCTATGTTACAGGCTTGTATAAAAGCCACAAGGTCAGTAGCTTGTGCACTAACATGTGAAGGCAGAGAAGCTGCCCAAATAATATCATAATCAGAAACTACAGCAGCCCAAGTGAAATTGGTGCCATCTTTCATAAATGAAGAACTGTCTGTATAGAGGAAAATATCAGGGTTCTCTAAAGGTATATCCAAAAGCTCATCACGGAGTTTCTCAGACATATCAACTAAAGAGGCACAGTCATGCAATGGCTCCCCCCAAGAGTGGTAAGTTAGGGAGCAGTGTTGCTGGGTTAAGGACTGTACAGCATTTTAAAGTGATATTTTCATGACCAAGTAGGGTTACTTCATACTTAGCCAGCATTTGATCTGAAAAGGCTTGTGTTCTATGGTGTAGTAAGAGGGCCTCTACTTCGTGGGGACATTGTATTGTAAGAGGATTACCTAGGACCAAATCAGAGGCTTTTTCTACCAAAAGGGCTATAGCCGCCACTGCCCTAAGGCAGAGTGCCACCCCAGAGGCCACAGAATCTAGTTGGCTGGAATAATAAGCTATTGGATGCTGGACAGGTCCTAATGATTGAGTCAGGACCCCAGAAGCCACTCCCTTCTGTTCATGCACAAAAAGAGTAAAAGGCTTACTGTAATCTGGCAGTCCTAGTGCAGGTGCTGATAACAATGCCCACTTCAATTCTGTTATAAGAGATGCAGAGAATCCAGCTGTAAAGGTTCTGGGACAGAATTTTTGGTTAGAGCTATAAGAGGCTTAGTAATTTCACCCAAAGAGGGTATCCATTGTCTGCAATACCCAGCTGCTCCCAGAATGGCCCTTAACTTCTTCTTAGTAGAGGGAGCAGCAAGTTGTTGAATAGCCTGGACTTGCTTAGGAGAAACAGAGCAAGTTCCAGCAGCCAGAATGAAGCCCAAATATTCTACCTGAGGTAAACACCATTGCACCTTTGACTTAGAAACCTTGTGGCCTCTCTTGGATAGTTCCAATAATAAATGGCTGCTGACTTCCTGACAGGTGTCAGCATCAGGGAAGGCTAAAATCAACATACTGCACTAAAGTGCAACCTTTAAAAGTAATAAAGGCCAGGTCCTATTGTAAAATTTGAGAAAATAATGTAGCACTGTCCACAAATCCCTGTGGGAGTCTAGTCCAGGTCTACTTTGTATTTTTCCAGGTAAAGCCAAATAAATACTGGAAGTCCTCATGCACTGGTATAGAGAAAAAGGCAGAGCAGAGGTCTACCACTGTGAAGCATGTAGCCTCACATGGGATTGAAGAAACTATGGTGGTAGGATTAGGGATTATAGCATGTCTAAGATCTTGTACAAAACAATAAAAGGGTTTGCCATCTGGGCCAGGTTTGGGTATTTTAACTGGCAAAATGGGAATATTACATGAAGAATGATGGCATGGGACAATAATACCCTGACTTTTCAGTCTCAATTATAGGGGTGATCCCTTCTATAGCTTCTTTAGACAATGGATACTGTGGAATGGATGGAGGTGGTTCCCCTTTAACTTTTATAGCAACAGGCATAGCAGATTTAAGGAGCCCCACTTCAGTAGAGGATGAGGCCCATAGGGACTCAGGAATGTCAGAGGGGATTTTGGATGTATCCCCTACTGCTCCTTGAGTGTCTGCAATCAAAATGGTAATAGATGAACGTATCCTCCAGCAACCATAGAGAGACAGCCTCATCTGGAGCACAAGATATGGTTGTTCTAAGTTTACAAAGGAGATCACGACCTAATAAATTTACAGGGGCATCAGGCATAAGTAAAAATGAATGTTCTACATATGAGATTTAAAATTGGATACAAGAGCATTAAACTCCCTTTTAAACTTTCCCTTGTATATCCCCCAGACCAGTAAGTAAAAGAAGCCTCTGAGCTTTAGTTAGAGCTTTTATTGTTTGGGAATTACTTAGCCAACAAAACAAGGTGATGTTGATTAGAGACATAGGAAAGCAGAAATACAAATAAGTAGTCTTAGATCTAAGCTTAGTCTATATGCCGTATAGAACTCACCAAAAACCCAAGGCCACCTCTGAGACTGAGAACCGCATCAAGCACGTGCTGTTACGGAGGACCAGGCTGAGTCAAACCTGAGTCAGCGTCTGTGTGTGCAGAGTAAGCCAGCGGGTAAGGAAAGAGAAAAAGAGACATCACTTCTGTTCTCTCCTTGCCTTTAAGCTCATACCCCAGAAGTGGAGTGCTTAGCAGATGGAAGCGGAGTGCTTAGCAGACACACTGGCGGTTCATCACGGTCTCCTCCCCAAAAGGGTGGTCCTTCAAAAACTGGCGTCTTTCAGTTATCCTAACCAACTTGTTAAAAGCTTTCAATTTTTACCACATACAGTTAAAGGCCCCATAGATACTATGCGAGCTGTTAATTCTGCCACTCTTTGGGCCTTACCTGAGACTCCTACCACATTTAAAGATCTAATAGCATTGCCAGGGTTTGGTTTATGCACTAAGACTGATTTAGAGGCTCCTGTATCTAACAGACAACCATAATAGATGTCCCCAACTTTGAGGGTCACATGGGGTTCATTACTCTGGGGAGGTGAATGGATTGGTACAAGAGGGTTCAAAAATTCAGGATCTGGAAAAGTAGAGCTTTCTGTATTTATTTTCCACTCCTCCCCTGGACACCGTCAGTCCTGTATCTCCCTCTGAAGGATTCTAGAGTTACCCTGATTCTTATTCTGTCCTTCTGTACCTCCCTGATAGGGTCTATGATTATACTGATTCTGGTTGTAATAAGGTCTGTAATTATCTTGGTTGTTTCCTTTCTGGTAAAAATTTCCATAATTATTCTGGTTTCTCCTGAAAAAATATTCCAGACCCTCAGTTACTGGCCCAACTGAGTTCTTGCTTTCTAATTCTACATTCTCTCAATGAGTGTCCTTGTTTTTCACAGTACTGACACACCTTAGGGGTTTTGTCCTGACCATTAAATGCCTGACCTGAAAGTGCTGGTGTCAGAATGCTTTGCTTAGCCATATTGTCTTCATTCACCTCAAAGATATAGGTGGCAATTTCTTTAAGCCTGTCTACAGCCATATCTTTCCAACCTGGACACTGTTTCATAAAAAAATTATGGATTTCTGGCAATGATTGATATAAAAATGTATTGCGTACAATATAGGAGTCTTTTGAGTCTAGTGGGTCCAGTCTTATAAATTGCCGAGCAGCTTCACAAAGTCTATCATAAAATCTATTAGGTTGTTCATTAGGCTCCTGAGTGAGTTTGAAAAATTTTTGCCAGTTGTCAGATTTCTTAGAACAGGATTCCATTCCTTTCAGTAGCGTTTCCCTAGCATTTTTTAATTCTTGGAATTGCTGTGGATCATTATAATCCCAGTTTGGCTCCTGGAGACGCCACTCTGTTAACGCTTCTCCAGAGGTCACCAAGGAATTTCCTGCTGTGACAATATCTGCAATTTCACTTGGGGATAGTATAATTTCCATAAGACTAGTGACATCAGCCCAAGTGGGTTGATATGTATTAAATATAGACCTTAACTGTGAAATTACTAACTTCAGAATCTTATCAAACCTAGGTATAAGTTTCTTCCATGCACTGAGATCCTTTGGACAGAATGGGCTATATATTTTACACCGTGTTCCTCTGTGTGCTGTTACATCCTGTAGGGGGAGCAGTTTTTGTTGATCTTTTTCTAAAGACTTGGCTAAATCTGTTTCTGAACTCAGGTCATCTCCAATAGAGGGACCTGTACTGGTATCCCTCTGAACATGTAGTCTACTATGGTCATATCCCTTCCTCTCTTTACAGCTTTTTTGGGAAAAAAAATACCACATTGCAATAATGAAAATAACAAGAATAAAAGTTATAGCCATCTGAGCTATAATTATGGTAGTATAGTAAAGTTTGAATTTAGTTATAATGCTTCCAGTAATATTGTATATGTGCTCAGTGGGAAAGATAAACTCTCCCATACCATTGTTCCAAAGATTTTTTACTGTGTTTGTGATGAGGAAACCAGCAATGCCATGAATAAGTATTGAGCAGGCCAATAGTTTAAATCAGAACAATATGCTGTCCCAAAATATGCCAATTAGAATATACAAGGGGGGAACCAAATGTACGATCATGGTGCAGTTCAAAATGAACCGGCTTTTCTCTGACCAGCAAGATAAACTCTAAGGTTTTTTAAGAGCAAGGGAGATTGCCTAATGGGGCAGTGGGGGAGAGGCAAGAAGGTTCCCCCAGGTTAGTTGGCTCGTGGCCAAATAAGGGAGAGGGGGCTGGGTTAAAGAAATTCACTAGGTTAATCAACTCCTGGTTGACTCGCCAAAACCTGTGGGAACCAATTTTTAATTGGGGATTGTTAGCTAAGAGGCTCCCTGCAATATTGGGGCAAGGAAGGAGACCAGCAGCCTCCCTCAAAACAGAACAGGATTTATTTTAACAAGAACGAACTTAAAAAAAAAAAAAAAACACAAACCGGATCAGTAGGATCAAGGAAAAGGAAATAAAATGGGGAAAGGGAAATTATACAACCTGAAAATTACAGGAATCAGCTGAGAATACACAGCAGAGCTCCTTTCGCCTTCCAGCTTCCAGTTGGAATGGCAACTTTCCCCATTCCCAGAAACCCCACACAGCCCCCAACCAATTGTCTGGCCACTCTGACAGTCACATGACTGCCCTCACTAGGCTTCCAATCATTATAATTTTGCCAGGCCCATGTAGGCTTCATCGAGTGGTGATGACATGAGGTGCCAGTGCCATGGCAACAGCTGCAACCAGTGGGTGGAGCACCATGTGGTTTGTGGAGCCCCAGGCCAGTGTGCACCAAGGCATAAAAACCTCAAATAACAATTAATTCTTTACAATACATACATATATGCATACATAGCACAAAAATGAGCCATTAAATACCTTTATCCAGATTAAAGTACCCCATTCCTTTAATTCTTATTAATAAGTACTGTTTACTAATAAAAGAATCCATCATGGAAAATCCAGGTCTACTTCAGCTATGCTCAGCTTTCAAAATTTGTCATTTCATTCTCAGGGAAAGCAACTTAGGAAACCCAGTTAATAGTATGTTAGGCTGAGAGGAGGGGAGGGAGCTGGGGAGAGGGAAGGAGGACAGTCATTTTCATCATTGCTTAAGAATAATTTTATTTAATATAAGGAAAATACTTAGTCATATTGGAGAACTCCCTTGATTGATGGGTCTCTGGGAAAAAAAAAACCTAGGCAGTTTATTGAAATTTAAATACCCAGAGATTCAAAACAAAAATAGCCAATGTGTTTTGAAAATCAATAGCTAATGTGTCTGAAAAATCAAATAGAGCCAAAGAGAAATCATTATTCCTTCTCTTTTAATCTACCCAAAGACATTGATTCCTAGGAATTTACTAAAACCATCTTTCAAGAACCCATCATTAGAATTTGGGAGAGTGTTTGACAGTGCCGAAAGACAAGCAACAGAGAGAAATTAAAACCCGGAAGATATGGGAAATAAAATTCTAAGAGAAAAGGACCAAACATTTTTATAAACATATGGATGATACACTTTAAAATAACTGATGAACAAAACTGTAATCATTCCATGGCCTCTCTTTGGGTATCTGAAAACATAAGGTGTTACAATAATAAGAAATGACATTTATTTATTTAGGGCAGGTGAGACACATACTACATCTGGTTATGAGACCAGGTAAACCAAAGACAGGTGTTCTGCTCTGAAGGAGCTAGACGTCTTCACAAGGATGATGTCTAGATAGGGAAATGAAAACTCTGGCATTTTTATTATCCAGAGAAAACACTATAATACTCTAACTAGGGCAAAGTAACAATCAGAACTTTGCTCAGGGTACAAAAATCTTTGGTGCACTGATAGCTCTTATGCTCTTTCGGCACACTAAAAAACCCAGCCTCTAAAGGACTGAGCTACCTTACCCTGGCAGTATCTTATGCATGAGTCCCTGTATCTTTTATTTATCAATTCTACCTTTCTTGCCTAGACTGTGCTCTCAGTGGTTCCTCTTCTTAGAACTGATGGCCTGATTACCACCAAATCCTCAGCTTTATTGTCAAACAATCTTGGATTGGAAACGACAACCAACCATTGACATACCTCTCATACAACTATCTCTTCTGGGTGATTGGGCATCCAAAGATAAACATATATGTAATTGAAATATAAAATTGGCTTTTGGGAGGATTCTTTTCCCCTTAAATCTAGTATGATTAAACCTAACATGGATAGACTATTTTCAAAATGTCCTGATTGCATCATGTCATCAAGTCTGGGGAACCATGACACATTTTCATGGGCAGGATCTAAGGACAGCTGATTTTGATGCCAATCCAACCCATTTTAAAACATAGATCAAGGACTGCACTAGGTATATTAATCAGGGTCTCCCACAAAAGCCACTTGCAGCTTAGTAAAAATCAAGTTAAGCTCATGTAAGGTAAAGGAGGAGTTTTGAGGCTTTCCATTCTCTAGGCAAGCTCTTCTGTCAGCCTGTGTCTCTGACTCTTTACCAGGAGAATGTGTATAGAGTCTCTTTATGAATGGGACCTTGTATCTTAAAAAGTTGATTTGAAAGCCTGTTTTGTGCAAGCCCCAGGATGTATTTTGCAATAATTATCCTATTCACCAAAATTGCCATTCACAGATCTGATTAAAATGAGCAAGGCGTAACTTTTTGCTAATGTACTTTTTTTTTGCCAGACAATGAGGGTTAAGTGACTTGCCCAGGGTCACACAGCTAGTAACTGTCAAGTGTCTGAGGCTGGATTGGAACTCAGGTATTCCTGAATGCAGGGCCAGTGCTTTATCCACCACCTAGCTGTCCCGCTAATGTACTTTTTAGAAACAATTCATTTTTATACTCTTAGAAAAGGATGGTGGAAGACTTCGAATAGAATGGAAAGGAAAGGAGCAGAGAGACTAAGGAGACATGGGAGAAGGAAATGGCCCTTGAGTTAAGTACTAAACAAAGGAATACCTGAAAAATATGAGAGAAAATCAATAAGATGAATTTCATTTGTCATAGACTTAGTCACAGCTATGCTATTTGTTATGTATATAATGAATCAATAAGCATTTACCACCCATTATGTATGTATCATGAACCCTGTGAGATGCTGGGAATACAAAATCAAAAGTGAAAAATCCCTACCCTCAAGGAGCTTACATTTGATTAGGTAAAATATTAGGTAAGCCCCTTCCCAACTCTGGACCTTGGTTTCCTTGTCTATAAAATGAGGGGGGTAGACTATGTGATCTCTCATTCCCTTCTAGCCATAACATTCTGTGGTTTTACCTCTCAGGTACACATTACTATACACCTTCACTACTGTATCTGAATATATGCTACTTATAGTTTTGGTGATCAAAATTTGAAATATTTATTAATGCTTGTGAAAAAAGTACTTTGGAGATTGGCTTAAGTTTATGCCAGACTCTGTTTATGAGACCATAGCATTCAGAGCTGGAAGAGACTTCTTTCCTTTGCCCTTTTGTAAATTTCTAAGTGCAAAGTTGAAAGTGACCTCAGATATCCTCACCAACATTCTCATTTTACAGATGAAGAACTTGAAACCCAAAGAGGAGAGGAAAAGTGACTTGCATAGAAATCAGCAGGACTGAGATTTAAAACAATTTGGCTGACTCCAAATCCAGTGTTCCCCAGCCAAATAGTACTATGCCCTTTCCCCCCAATTGTTTCTATTATCATTATTGCTTGTCCAGACCTGTGATTTCATTGTTAGGAACTCCTAGTCCAGACACTCTCTCCACCAATGCATATCTATAACTTAGAGTCATAGAAAGATGCCAGGGGGCACTAAGAGATTAAGTGACTTACCCAGTGTTACACTCCTAATATGTCAGAGATAGTACTTGAAGTTACCCATACCCAAAACCCAGCTCTCAATTTACTCTTTCATGCTATCTATCTATCTATCTATCTATCTATCTATCTATCTATCTATCTATCTATCTATCTATCTATCTATTTATCTATCTCCTTCATTGGGGAAGGGTATGATATGATCATGTCTAACTTAATTAGGAAATCCCTGCTACAGTCAACTGGAAAGTCAAATTAAATGAAATTGATAAAGCACAACTGAGTTTGCATGAAGAGCACAGAAGAAAATCAAGATTACTAAATGAAAGGCTGTCTTATCTTTTAGTAAAAAAGAAATCCACAGATACTTTGGGTTGAGGTGTGATGAATATTTAATATCACAATTGGATAGCAATTTTTAGCAAACCTAGAATTGCTTCCTGGATTCTCTTTGGGTACCTGAGTTCTCAGCCACATACCCAAAAATATTTTTCTTAACATAGAGATTGTGTGTCTCTCCCACATGCCATGTACCCATATGGACACAATAACCTCAGCAACATCCTGTAAATACCTTTCCTCTCTAATTAGTTTTCCTGTCACTACTATATTGACTAGGCTCTCCAGAAATACACAAGCAGAACTCTTATGATAGATGTATGGCATCAGCCCCATCCAATAAAGCTAACTGTCCAGAATGGTCCATCAACCCAATTACAATATGTTCAGGGGACACTGAGGGCTGCAACTTCTCAGGAGAGCTCAGCAAAATGTCTGTCAGCCATTTTCTGAAGGCAAAAGAATCCTATGGCCAAGAAAGAGGGAAGCTAGCTATACCATTTGCTTTATTACTTCTCTTATCTATAAAATGGGAGTAATAGTGCCTAGGGTTCCTACTTTAGAGGATTGTGGGAAAGATGAAGTGAGACAATGTATATAAAGTATATTATGAATTTATGCTCTATATAAGTCATCATCAACATTTTTGCTATTGCTAATATCTTCACCCCCACAGGACAGGTAAAAAAAAATGTGATGTCAATTCACTATAGTGGGAGACTTTTACATCTCAAGAAAGAAAGGAGTCAAACCAATGATAATTCCAAATTTAGATTCTGAATATCAAACTAATGTCCCTTCTATCACAGGGATTGACAGCTCCAGAAAAGCATTGTTGACATCAATCAAAACAACATTTTACTTTAAAGATGAGGAAATTGAGTCACCAAGAGTTTGATCGACTTGCCCAGTGTTATAGAGGTAATAAGTGGTAAATCTGTGATTCAAATCAAAGTCCTTCTGGCTTCAAAACAAATTCTCTATCTCTCCAAAAGTTACTTCTTCGTTAGCTGTCATCACTGGTCATATGATATGCCCTATTCCTATCCAATTTTCTTATTATGACCCACTGAATCACCCCAAATTTTAATTCTTCAGAGATTATGGCATTTTATGATTCATAGCCATGGACCATTTCCAGAAGATTTATTGCTAATTCAAAAGATGGGGTTTTTGTATGTGTGTTTCAGGAAGAAGCATGGATTTGTTGAAAACATGGCACTATTTCACAAAAGCAATCCAAGCCCTCTCCCAACAATGAATCACCATAAATTCTGAATTAGGGGAGTGTCAATTAATGAGATCTGACTATATATCAACAGAACCTACTCCACTTGAATGCCCTTAAATTAGACTTCCCATGGGCACAAGAGAGTAGGAAAAACTATTACATTGAACCTTGCTTAAAATATTCCTTGATAAGATTCTTCCAGACATATAATGTTCCAAATGGTTGGTTCCCTGGGAAACACTGTGAAGGAGCTACTCAGTAATACCAACCCATTCAGCTGTGCCCAACCATAGAGAATTGAGATATTAAAGTTTGATATGTTTGGAGATATATTCTAACCCCATTGGTATTGAGATAGTAGCTATTAGAGACCTAACTGCAATGGGACACATTAGGAAATAGACCATTAAAGCATGACACCTGTGTAAATGGACCTAAGTCCTCTGGCTTTGCTCACATTTCCAGCTCACAGCTTGGCAATCTCATCTCACACCCCTAAGATTTCCCATGTCCTCCCTACTAAAGTAACTGCAGAGTTTGGCACCAGAACAGATGAGTCTTCCCAAGCTGGGAAAAAAACCTGGATTGGCTAGGATGATTTACCTTCTTAGTGTTTCACTTTTTTCTTTGTAGCCCCAGCACTAGTATAGTGTCTTGGCAGACAGCACATGCTTAATGAATGCTCATTGTTCTGATTTTTCTGGGCATAGGACAGGATTACATGAATCCCCAAAACTTTTTATTAAAGACCCCCAAAAGTCAAGCATTCAGACCAACATTGATATAGTGAATGGAGTGCTAGACCTGGAATCAGGGAAATACAGGTGCAAATCATGACTTTAACACTTACTAACAAGTCACTTAAACTTCCTAATTTTCAAAATAGGGATAGTGATACTTGGAGCACTTACCTCACAGGGATGATGTGTGGCTCAAATGAGGTAATGAAAAAAAATATGAAATTTTTAAATCCCTTTATTTATCAATTATCAATTTCTATTAGTATTATCTACTTCCCCACCCTCAAGCACTTTCTCATTGAGCTTACTTATTAAAGAACTAATAGGCCAACAGGAAAGAGGATTTATTTATTTACTATTTTTTTCATGATAGTAATTCATTGGACATCAGGGAGTGGGTTTTTATGTTTAGGACTAAAGAGCTTTGCAGTTACTGAATGAAAGGTATTCCAGAAATCTATTGCTAGGACAGCACAAGACCCATTCAATGGAGTTACTATAATGTCTCTGATGGCTATTATTTCATTCTATTTGACAGCTTAAGAAAATCACCAGGATCATTGTTCCCTTAAGCAAAGGAAAGCTCATGTTCTAGTTTGAGAAGCCATACAAGAGAATTTTGCAATTTCTCCCCTAAACTGTATTCTTACTTCTTCCATTTTACATCCTCTAATCATATCAAGGTTTTAGTCTCATCTCTTAAAAGGTAATCAATCAGCCAAGATGGCAGAGAAAAGGCTGTGACTCTCCCATGCTCCCAACAAACCCATACACATACTCCAAAAATAATGCCATAAGACAACTCCTGGACCAGCATAACCCACAAAAGAACAGAGTGAGACTATTTTCCAGCCAATGACAGCCCAATTAGGTGACTGAGATCACCTGCTATTAGGATGAGAGAGGAGCTAAGCACATGGTGGAGATATAGCCCCAGGCAGTTCATGCCTCCAGAGCCTTGACTCTTCGGTGTCAGCTGCTTCTTCTGAAACTTGTCTCATGGACTCATGAGGGGTTCAGAAGCCAGCTGGGTGAAATAACTGTGGTCTCTGCTGGAGCTAAGGTGGAATGCCCATATTCTGAACCAGAAAGCAGACTTGAGCAGCAGGGGCCAAGTGGGGGAGGGGCAGAGGCACACCAAGCTTCAAACCATAGAGAATCAGATCTCAATCAGACTTCTGCTTCTGGGTTAAAGAGAAAGTCGGCCATGGTTACTTACAGGACAGGCAGGCTGAAAATGAGACTAATTGTACCCCCTGGGATCCACCATAGCATGGATCAGTGTGTCCTGAAAGCAGTGTTTCACAATAATGAGTTAAAAGCCAAGAAATAAGCAGTCAAGATGAGCAGGCAGAGAAAACAGCAGACCATGGAAATTTCTTTGGTGGCAAAGTAGATCAGAATATACCCTCAGAAGAAGATAATAACAAAGTCAAAGTTCTTACATCCAAAGCTTCCAAGAAAAATATTAATTGATCTCAGGTCATGGAAGTGCTGAAAAAGGACGTTGAAGAGAAAGTAAGTGAGGTAGACAGAAGATTTAGAGAGGTAGAGGAAAAAATGGAAAGAGAAATGAGATTGATGCAGGAGGGTCAAGAAAAAAAAAGTCAACAGCTTAAAAAGTCAAACTGGCCAAATGGAAAAGGAGGTACATAAACTCTCTGAAGAAAATCATTGCTTGGGGCAGCTAGGTGGTTCAGTGTATAAAGCACTGGCCCTGGGTTCATGAGGCCCTGAGATCAAATATGGCCTCAGACACTTGATACTTACTAGCTGTGTGACCCTGGTCAAGTCAATTAATCCTCATTGCCCCACAAAAAAAAAAAAATCATTGCTTAGGAATTATGATAGAGCAAAGAGAAGCTAATGACTTTATGAGAAATCAAGACACAATAAAACAAATCCAAATGAATAAAAAAATAGAGAGCAATATGAAATATCTCCTTGGAAAAACAGCTGATCTGAAAAACAGATCCAGGAGAGATAATCTGAAAATCATTGGACTACCTGAAAACCATGATCAAAATAGGAGCTTAGATATCATCTTACAAGAAATTGTCAGGGAAAATTGCCCTGAAAAGAAGGTAAAATAGAAATTGAAAGAATCCACAATCACCTCCTGAAAGAGATCCCAAAAGGAAAATTTCCAGGAATATTATAGCCAAACTTCAGAACACCCTGGTCAAGGAGGAAATATTGCAAGCAGCTATAAAAAAGGAATTAAAGTACTATGGAGCTACAGCCAGGATAACACACAGTCTAGCAGCTTCTACATTGAAAGACTGGAGGGCATGGATATTCCAGAACACAAAGGAACTGGAACTACAACCAAAAATCACCTACCCAGCAAAACTGAGTATAATATTTCGGCGGGGGGGGGGGGGGGATGAGACTTCAATGAAAAAGAGGACTTTTAGGCATTCATGATGAAAAGACCTAAACTGAATAGAAAATTTAACCCTTGAGAAGCATAAAAAGGTAAACAGGAAAAAGAAATCATGAGGGATATTAAAAGGTTAAAATGCTTACATTACTACATGGGAAGATAATACTTCTAACTCATAAGAATTTTCTCAGTATTAGGGCAGATGAAAGGAATATACTTAGACAGAGGGCACGGGTATGAATTGAATATGAAGGGATGATATCTGTAAAGCATTTTTTTTTGTTTTTCCTTGTTATTTTGTGGAGCAGGCAGGGTGGGGGTGGCTTATGTCTAGGGCTGGATTTGAGCTCAGGGCCTCTTGGGTCAAGGATTGGTATTTTGTCCACTGTGTCACCTAGGCGACCCATCATGACATCTTCAAAAGAAAGTTAAGGGGTAAGAGGAATGCACTGGAAGAAAGGGAGAGGTGGAATGGGATAAAGTAGCTTGCATAAAAGAAACAAGAAAAAGCTTATGGAGTGGAGGGGAAGATGGGGAAGGAGCAGGGGAGTGAGTAAACCTAACTCTCATCAGAATTGTCTCAAAGAGGGAATAACATACACACTCAAGTGGGTATAGTAATATATTAGGTGTTGAGGGAAGGTGGGAGGAGAAGGAGAGAAGGGGGGAGAGGTGAAGGAAGGGAGGGCCTATTGGGGGAGGGATCAGTAAAAAGCAAAACACTTTCAAGGAGGGACGGGGTGTAGGAAGATAGAAAATAAAGTAAATATTGAGGGGAGAGAATAGGATGGAGAGTAATACAGTTAGCAATAGTAATTATGAAAGAAATGATGAGCAGGATGCTATCAGAAGGACGTGTGAAAGATGCAAAACATCAACAAAGAAAGAACTAATGGCATTTGAATACAGACTGAAGTGTAATTTTATTTGTTAGTTCCTCTTTCGAATGTTATTTTGTCTATTTTCTTTCACAACCTGACTAATGTGAAGACATTTTGCATGACTTAACTTATATGACTTATATTGAATTGTTTGATTTCTTATTGAAGTTTGAGGAGGGAGGGAGGAAGAACATTTAGAACACAAAGTTTTTTTAAAAATCAATGTGGAAAAATTTGGGTTTTTTACATGTAACTTGGGGAAAATTCTTTTTTAAAAAGGCAATAAATCAACCAAAAAGCATTAAATAATCTCCTACTATATGCCAAATAATTTTAGGTATTGGTGATAAAAAGAGAAAAGTGAAATATTCTGTTCTATAAAGTTCTACCTCCATTATCTTACTGGAATAAATAATACATTTATCATTGCACTATAAATGTAAGCTTCTTGAAGGCAAGAACTGGGCATTTTCTTATATCACCAACACTTAGCACAGTGCCACTCAATCACTGCTAACTCATGTACTTTCTCTATGTCTCTTGTTTAAGGCCCCCTTTTTTTTCTACAAACACAGCCTAATTGAAGCCCTCCTCACTTCTCACTTGGACTATTGCAAAACTCTTCTAATTGGTCTTTTTGCTTCAAGTCTCTCCTCTATTATGGATCCTTTACAACCTGACAGAGTAATTTTCCTAAAGTCCTAAAGTTTTCCATGTCACTCTCCTATTCCATAAACTATAGTGACACCTATGTCCTCCAGAATCAAATATAAAGCTCTTTGGCATTTAAATTTCTTTATAGCCAACTCCCTTATTTCTCCAATTTTCTTATATTCTTCATTTATTCCACAACCCATCCATACTGGCTATTGCACAAGACAGCCCATCTTTGAACTCCATCCTTTTACACAGTTAATCTCCATGACTGGAATGCTATCCTTCCGTTCCCACCTTCCTACCCTGGGAATCCCTGGCTTCCTTTTAGACTCCACTCAAGTGGTACCTTCTTTTTTGTGATACCTAATTAAGAAAATGTTTTCTGAGTTCTGTCACCCAGCTGCTAGGGCACTTCTATCTAAATTTGCCTTCCATCTACTCTTTATCTTTATTTATCTTCCATAGACCAATCTGGATAATAGACTATGGAAATACTGACTCTATCATTATCATCATCACTTACATAGACTTTTCTATATGTGAGACACTATGCTAAGTGCTTTACAATTATTATTTCTGGGGCAGAGTCAATATGGCAGAGAAAAGTCAGGGGCTTATCTGAGCTCTCCCAAATTCTCCTCCAAATATCTTTTGAAAAAAATGCCTCTAAACAAATTCTGGAGCAATAGAACCCACAAAAGGATGGATTGAAAAACATATCATTACATTTGTTTTTTGTTTGTTTTTGGTGAGACATTTGGGGTTAAGACTTGCCCAGGGTCACACAGCTAGTAAATGTCAAGTGTCTGAGGCTGGATTTAAACTTAGATCTTCTTGACTCCAGGGCCAGTGCTCCATCCACTGCACTACCTACCTGCCCCTTGAAAAAAATTTCCAACCAAGATGACTTAGAAGGTTGACATGAAAGCTCTGTTGCACTAGGGTGAGAGTAGAGCACAATTCTATGCAGCACAAACTGCCCCCAGAAAATCAGAAGCAGTCCCTGGGAACAATTCCAGGATTGCTTGCAGACCTCTCAATCCACAGACAGTAAGAGGGTCAGACAACTCATCAGAAGGAGATTACAGGGGTCCCCTTGGTGGCACTGGGGGACATGACTCAATTGTATTGCCTATATATATATATATATATATATATATATATATATATATGGGTTGCAGTGCTGGCTGGCAGTCCTGGGTTGAGGGGGAGCTTTAATGCAGTCGCAATTACAACTCCCAGATATTGGGTACCCTGGTCACATTTACAGAGAAGAAAAGAGGGCTTTTGGTTGCTCAGGTTAGAAAGGTAGTAAATACACCTCTCATTAGATCATACTACCTCAAAAAACTGGATGTTTACATTCCCCTAGAAATAGCTCTGAAAACAACTACACAAAAACCCTGAAACTTGGGAAAGTGTACCCTGCACCCTGGAAGCAGAATTCCACTTTAACATAAAGTTAAAGGCTACAAAATGAGCAAACAACACAAAATCTGACTATAGTAAGTTACTATGGTGACAGAGAAGATCAAAACACACACCTAGAAGAAAAAAAGTCAAAACTGCTACATTGAAAGCCTCAAAGAATAAAAAATTATTTCATCTCAGGCCATGGAAGAGCTCAAAAAGGGTTTAAAAAACAAGGAAGAGAGGTAGTAGAAAAATTAGGAAGCAAAATGAGAGTGATACAAGAAAATCATGAAAAAAAGAGTCAACAACTTGGTAAAGGAGGCACAGAAATACTGAATAAAGAAAACTCCTTAAAAAGTAAAATTGGCCACATGGAAAAGGAGGTACTAAATCTAAATGAAGGAATTGATTCCCTAAAAGTTGGAATTGGGCAAGTGGAAGATAATGACTCTGTGAGACACCAAGAAGTAATAAAACAAAAAGAAACAAAAAGAAAATAATTAAAGAAAATGTGGAATTTATTATTGAAAAAACACCTAACCTGGAAAATGTATCTAGAAGAAATAATTCAAAAATTTTGCAGTACCTGAAAGCCATGATTAGAAAAGAGCCTAGACATCATCTTTCAAGAAATTATCAAGGAAATTGCCCTGATATTCTAGAGCCAGAGGGTAAAACAGAAATTGAAAGAATCCACCAATCACTACCTGAAAGAGATTCCAAAATGAAAACTCCCAGGAATATTATAGGAAAATTCCAGACCTCCCAGGCAAAGGAGAAAATATTGTAAAGCAGCCAGAAAGAAACAATTCAAATATCTTGGAGCCACACTCAGAGTAACATAAAATTTAGCACTTTCTACATTCAAGGATCATAGGGCTTGGAATATTATATTACAGGAAAGCAAGGGACCTAGGATTACAACCAAGAATCAACCACCCAGCAAAAATGAGTATAATCTTTCAGAGGAAAAATACAAATTCAATGAAATAGAAGACCTTCAAGCTTTCCTGATGAAAAGACCAGAGCTGAATAGAAATTTTGACTTTCAAATACAAAACTCTAGAGAAGCATAAAAAGGTAAATAGGAAAAAGAAATCATAAGGATTTCAACAAAGTTAAACTGTTTACATTCTTACATGGGGAAAATGATACTTGTAACTCCTAAAAACTTCCTCATTACTAAGGCAGTTAGAAGGAATATACATAGAAAGAAGGAACACGTGTGAATTGAATAAGATGGGATGATTACCTAAAAAAATAAAATTAAGGAGAAAGAGGAATGCACTAGAAGTGGTAAAATGGGATAAATTATCTCTCATAAAAGAAGTGCAAAAAAGCTTTTACAGTGGTGGGAAAGATGAGGAAGGTAGATGGGAGTGAATGAAATTTACTTTCATTAGAATTGGCTCAAAGTGGGAATAGTATACACACTCAGTTGAGTATAGAAATCTACATTACCCTACAAGAAAACAGGAGGGGAAACGGGATGAGTGAAGGGGTGGTGATAGAAAGGAGGGAAAATTAGGTAAATAAAAGATAGAAACAAAACATTTTCCAGAATAGACAAGGTGAAAGTAGAAAGAGTAAGATAAATGGGGTAATAGGAAGTAGGGAAATACACAGTAATCATAACTGTGAAAAAATATTGAAAGTTTCCCTGATAAAGACTTCATTTCTCAACTGTATGGAGAACTACATCAAATTCATAAAAAATAAAACCTATTCCTCATTTGATGAATGGTCAAGTGATATGAACAGGTAATTTCCAGACAAGGTAATAAAAGCTATCTATAATCACATAAAAATATTCTAAATCATTATTGATTAAATAAATGCTAATTAAAACAACTCTGGACTAACATTCCACACCCACCAAATTGGCTAATATGACAGAAAAGGGATATAACAAATTTTGAAGTGGATGTGGGAAAATTGAGACATTAATGCACTGTTGGTAAAGTTGTATATTAATTCAACTATTCTGTGGAGCAATTTGAAACTGTGCCCAAAGGGCTATAAAACCTTGTATACTCTTTGACCAAGAAATACCACTATTAGATCTGTATCCCAAAGAGATTTTTTAAAAAGAAAATGACCCATATGCACAAAAATATTTGTAGAAGCTCTTTTCATAGTGGCAAAAATTGGAAGTTAAAGGGATGTCCATCAGGAATGGATGAACAAGTTGTTTTTGATTGTTATGAAACATTGTTATGCTATAGACCAGAATGGCCTCAGAAAAATCTGGAGAGATTTGCATGAAATGATGCAAAGTGAAATGAGTAGGACCAGGAGAACATTTTACACAGTAATAGAAATATTATATGATTCTCAACTGTGTATGACTTAGCTATTCTCAGCAATTTAATGATCCAAGACAATACCAAAGGACTTATGATGAAAAATACTATTCATCTCCAGAGAAAGAGATGATGGAGTCTGAATGCATACTGAAGCATACTTTCTCGTTAATTTATTTCTCTTGTGTTATTTTTTGTCTATGTTTTCTTTCACAACATAACTAACATGGAAACATATTTCACACGATGACACATATATAACCTATGTAAAATCACTTGCCTTCTCAATGTGGAGGGGGGAGGATAGGGAGAGAGAGAATTTAAACTCAAGCAAAAATGTTAATGAATGTCAAAAAGTTGTTTTGGCATATAATTGGAGGGAATAAAATGTTAAATTTTTAAAAAATTCTCATTTGATCCTCACAACAAGCCTGAGAGGTAAGTGCTATGACCACTCCCATTTTACCGATGAAGAAATTGAGGCAAAGAGAGGTTAAATGACTTGCCTAGGGACACACAAGCAGTAAGTATATGAGGACAGATTTGAACTCAGGTCTTCATGACTCCAGGCCCAGAAATAGATAGATATAGATAGGTTGATAGATAGATAGATAGATAGATAGATAGATAGATAGATAGATAGATAGATATGGATGATAGATTGACAAACATGTATGTATGCATATATACATATATACACATAAATATATTTATGTTTATATTTATACACACATACAAACACTGAATTCTTGATGCTGATAGATAGCTCTCCTATTTAGAGGTAAAAGACATGTATTCCAATCACTGCACTTCTTCTGGTGATTCAGTACAAGGAAATATTATAGGCAGACAGTTACAGGTGACAAGAATGGGCTGTTTCTCTTGAAAACACCAGAATAATACCAAATGTGATTAATACTTAGGTTTTAGCTCAGTATCTCCCTGGTCATCTTACAAAGAAATGGGGATTGGGCTTATTTAAATGAGGTAATCCCCCAAATGCAAAGGATAATTAAACCTTCTGTGTAAATGTATGCCAGACCAACTGTACATCTTGACTTTTCAGATCAAGGAACTTTGGGAAAACCCTGCCAAACTAAATTGATTGGTTTCTTACATCAATGCTTTAGCCACCCATTGTACCCTTTTCCACAATTTATGTGTTTGATGCTTTCAGGGTCTAGATGCATCAGCCTTAGAGTTAGGTTATCACAGCATTCTCATTCATGCTTCTGACTTTCCCTGCAGTCTTCTCAATAACACACCAGGAAAAGTTAGTCTTACCATAAAAGTGTTGCAAGGGCATTGTTATCTTGAGGCTACTCAAAGCTCTGTTTTCTTCCCTTAAATATGAAAAAAGAGGAGCTGGTGTGACAGGAACATCAGAGTGTGGGGTATAAGTCTCTCTTGTGAACTTAAAATGAGAAGCACAGAACACTTCTCCCTTTCCCTTCTACTCCCTTGATCCCTGAAGCTTTAAAATACACACAAATCTCAGCTCTGTGGAAACCAATTTGTTGGTCAAAATTCCTCAGGAATAATAGGCTTCTGTTCAAAGCCAGTAAAACTGTAGGGGGTCGCAATGGGACAGATGGCAATTGTCCTAGGGTGGCTACAGTCACATCTGTCAAATGATAAATTCGTTGTCCATGATTTGTCACAAGAGATGCAAAGTTATTAACATCAGAGTTTAGACTGTGTGGGAGCCTGCAGGATCTTAGGTCTGACACTGAGGAAAGCAGACTGAGAAATAGATGGTTCCTCCCCAGGCTTCCCTTTCTCCCTTTTATTTAATCATCATGTCCCTGAAAGTAATAGAACTGAACTGATGTACAACACCTGATCCATCCCAGCTGTGCCATGTCAAACACATCCTTTTACAAACCCTTTTCACAAATAAACTAGTTTCCAAAGAACTGAATGAATATTTAAGGGGTGCCTACTGTGTATCCAAGCAACCTGTTGTGTAGGGACCATGTGTATATAAGGGTATGTGATTAGGGACAAGGGGGAGAAGCAAGGAAAAGGGATACCCAAAAGATGTTCTTGCAAAGAAAAAAGGGCTATATTCTCCCACTCTCTGGGCCTTAGCTTCCTCATTAGCAAAATGAAAGAGTTGAAATAGGTGAGGACTTAATTGTGGTCAAAGGAGCCCTAGGAATTTTCCTTAACCAGTGACAATAGGCATCTTCCCTGCAATTGATAGCTTTAGAGAGTTACCTAGAGCTGCCTTTCGAGGCACTTCTCTATATCACTGAATTCCCAGGTTCACTCTTTATCCTTTTACCCCTTACTCTGCACAGTCTCCTGACCACCTCAACAGCATCCAGATTTCTGTAATTGTCTCACTGAATCAACAAGCTCCTAGACATGGTGAAGGCAGCCAGATTTCGATAATCAATTCATCCTCACAGGTATTTACTGCATTGTGCCTCTACAAAATTGGTTTTGGTTTTTCTCAAGTCACTAACAGCATTCCTGTGGGCACGGAAGTGATAGTTCTTTTCCAGCCTCTACTAAGCTACCCTGACTCTCTTGAAATCTCTCTACTTAGGTTCAGGTCATATTTTTAATTTGTTCACAGGAAATTGAAAAAGAGGAGGAAGAACCATTTCTTCTCACTATTAGTTTGGATTGAAATAGATGGTATGGGTAGTAATATGTTCATGTTAGGGAAAGCACCTTTTCTTTGATGGGGATGTGTGTTGCTGAGTCATCATGCCCCTGAAAACTAGCAGTGAAATTTATAAGAACACTAGACCTTTTCTTATACATTTGATGATGTTAAAGTGTCATCAGTCAGAAGGAGATAAAAAGAATTAGAACTGGAAGAGACTTTAAATCTATTACATTTATTCTTATCTCCTCATTTTGAGGATGAGAAAACTGATGCTTGGAGAGGAGAAATAACTTCCCTAGAGCATTGAGAAGTTAAGTGATTTTTCCAGGGTCACAAAGCAAGTATTTATGAGAAGTAGTGCTGTAGCACAGGTCTTCCTGTCGATCTCTTTGGCCACCGCACCATCCTGCTTCCCAGGACAACAAAATGAAAAATAACAAATAACGGAGGTGTTCTAAGAAAACAGGAACATTATTTCACTGTTAGTGGAACTCTGAATGAGTCTAGTCATTTGGTAAAATGATTTGGAACTATGCCCCCAAAGCTATTAAACCATGCATTCCCTTTGGCCCAGCCATACTGCTACTAGGTCTATATACCAAACATGTTAAAGAAAGAGGAAAAGAGCCCATATGAACAAAAATATTTATAGCAGTTACTTTCTAATGGTAAAGAATTGGAGACTAAGGGAGTACCTATCCATTGGGGAATTGCTGAACAAGTTATGACATATCAATGTGATAGAATAATCTTGTGTTCTAAAAAATGATGAAGAGTGTGAAACCTGGGAAAACTTGAATGAACTGATGATGCAAGGTGAAGTGAGAAAAAGAATAAGAAATTATACATTAACAATATTGTAAAGGGGGCAGCTAGATGGCGCAGTGGATAAAGCACCGGCCTTGGTGTCAGGAGTACCTGAGTTCAAATCTGGCCTCAGACACTTAACACACTTACTAGCTGTGTGACCCTAGGCAAGTCACTTAACCCCAATTGCCTCACTAAAAATAAAAAAATAAAAAAACAATATTGTAAAGACAAATAACTTTGAAAGATTTAGGAATTCTGATCAACACAATAACCAACCACAATTCCAGATGATGAAAGGGGCAGCTATGTGGCACAATGGATAGAGTACTGGACCTGAAGTTGGGAAGACTAGAGTTCAAATCTCACCTCACTTCCTAGCTATGTGACCCTGGGCAAATCACTTAACCCCAATTGCCTTAAATTTCTGAGGCCATGTCCAGTCGTCCTGATCTATATCTTGCTACTGGACCACAGTGGTTCTGGAGGAGAGAGTGAGGTTAGCAACCTTGCACAGCCTTCCTTCACTTAAATCCAATTCACTGCAAGTCATGACATCATCCTGATGTCATGGTCTTCTTTGAGAACAAAGGGCAAACAACAACAATAACAGATGATGAAACATTGTCCCTAATGCCATATAGAGAATGGACACAAAATGCAGATTGAGGCTTATCTTTTGTTTTATTTTGTTTCAGGTTTTTGGACATGGTTAATTCAGAAATTTGTTTAGTATATATATTTGTAACAGGAAAAAGAATACAATAGCTCTTTCAGAGGAAAAGAGAAGGGAAACCAGGAGAAATTCTGGTGATATTAAAAAATAGCAATAATTTAAAAATCATGATATGCATGTTAGCTATTTTTTGTTTGTTTGTTTGGGGTTTTTTTTTTTTTTTTGGTGAGGCAATTGCGGTTAAGTGACTTGCCCAGGGTCACACAGCTAGTAAGTGTCAAGTGTCTGAGACTGGATTTGAACTCTGCTTGTCCTGAATCCAGTACTGGTGCTTTAATCTACTGAACCACCTAGCTGGCCCTTAGCTGTTGTTTTAATAATGATTTCCCCAAAGATTTTCCAAAAGAGGTTCAACAACATTCTTAGAGGCCTTGTTTTATTTTTATTTTAATGACATTGTGACAATAACAGTTGAATGCCTGGCCTCCTCTGGTATTCTTGTTCATTTTCTCCCATAAATTCCACTTGATTCTCAATTCTAACATCTCCTGATTAATGACTTTTACCTTCCTTCTTGCATTCAGTTCAACCAAGATATTATCAGTCAGTCCATCTATACTGGCCACTCTTCTGTCGACTACCCTTTACACATATCAATTTGTTGTATTTTGGGGAAAGGAAATACCTAGGTTCAAACCTTTGTTCAACACTTAGCTGTGTGTTCATAGGCAAGTCATTTTTAATTTCTTAGAGCTTCATTTTAATCGTCTGGAAAATAGATAAAAAATATCTGTTGTTCCTATACCACAGGATTCACTATGAGGATCATGTGAGATAATGGTAGATAAAACACTATAATCCTTAAAGTTCAATTTGTCACATTCATAATCCCCTTGATTCTTGCTTTGAGAAATTGCTAAATCAGTAATATCTTTTGAATGATTCCAGATCCCATTGAAAAGGAACTATAGTATTCTGAGATTTGTCAAAATCAGCATGATTTCTAAAATACCAATGACTTTGGTCAGTGACCCTATCTAGCTACAATTCTTTTTTCAGTATCATGGGATGAAGGTTCATCCTGGCTTGTTGGTTTTAATTCAGTAAAGTAGCTATGTAACTTATGACTCTCTCTTCATCGATCCTATATTTCAACTGAGATGTTTACCATTTTTGTTCTGTTTCAAGCAATTAGGAACCACTTTCTTTTCTATTCTTCCAGCAAAGAAAACAGGAAGAGTTCAAATACTATGGAAAAGGCACTAGACACAGAGGACCTAGGTTTAAATCTTACCTCTAATGCCAACTATCTGTATGACAAATCACTTAACCTCTAGGAGTCTCATTTTCCTCATCTGTAGAATGGTGGGACTAGATGGCCTCTGAAGTTCTTTCCAACTCTAAATCTGTGAACCCATGTGTTGTATGGTCTTTGTCATTGTTGCAGCCACCCTAAGTAGTGGTGTTATCATTGACATTCCTCTATGCTCCATCATGGGCAGCTAGGTGGTACAGTGGATAGAGTAGCAGGCCTGGAGTCAGAAAGACTCATCTTCCCAACTTTGAATGTGGCCTTAGACACTTACAATGTCTATGACCCAGGGAAAATCACTGAACCCTGTTTGTCTCAGTTTCCCCATCTGTAACAGGAGCTGGAGAAGTAAATGGCAAACCATTCTAGTATCTTTGCCCAAAAGAACCCAAATGGACTCAAAGAGTCAAACATGACTGAAAAATGACTGAACAACAACACCACATTCTAACTAAAACACCCCTTTTGTTGTCTTAGAATTCATTCTAATGCCACTGCCCTATTTTTATATTGTACATTTTTGCATTTATCAATTATTGGCAATCACTTCCACCTTTTCTGTATGACTTTTATTTTTATTATTTTCCAGTTATATTTAGAGATAATTTTCAACATTTGTTTTTATAAGATTTCTAGTTTGAAATTTGTCTCCATCCCTCCCCCCTCCCAAAGACAGCAAGTAATCTAATATAGGTTATATATGTACAATCATATTAAACATATTTCTGCATTAGCAATGTAATGAGAGAAGAATTGGAGCAAAAAGGAAATCCTTAAAAAATAAAAACAACAACAAAAACAAAAACAATAGAAATAGTATGGCTCGATCTGCATTCAGATTAAACAGTTCTTTTTTTTTTTTCCTGGATTTGGAAAACATTTTCTATCATGAGTCCCCTGGAACTATCTTGGACCATTGTATTGCTGAGAAGAATCAAGTTTATTGGGGTTCCCAGGCTGAGCTCCTGCTCCAAGGGACAGCTGCTGAGGAGACTACGCAACACCAGCATAGGCAACTTCCAGGAGTGCCTGGCCTGGGCAGGCATTCCCCATGTCTGCTTCCTCATAGTCAACGAGAAGTCACCCCTGTCCCAGGCCCTGCATGGGGAGCTGGAACTCCATGCACTCCAGGGTGTACCTGTCTACGGCAAGCAAGGGCCCGGACCTGATATCTGGGGCATCCTCAGGGGAGACAAGGATGATTTCCTTGTCTATGACAGGTGTGGCCACTTGACTTTCCACATCCACCTGCCCGTTAGCTTCCTGCACTTTCCCTATGTGGAGTCGGCCATTCGCTTCACCCACCAGCAAGATCACTTGTGGGAACTGTTCTTTCTACTCTGCCCAGGTGAACAGCACTGTCAAGGGGAAGGATGAGTTGTCCACTCCATCCCTGAGCCTAGAAAGAGAAGGGCAGGAGCCTCTGGGTGAGGGTCCCGGCACCCACAGGCTGACTCCATCGTCCAGCACCCTTCCCACAGCCCATGCCCGTGGTCCTGGCCACACCCACAGCAAGAAGCCATTACCCAGTACTCCTGTACAGCCTAGAGCAGCCCCACAATGAGAAGAACACTGAATAAGGCTGGGCCCAAGGTCACTAACCCAGCCCCCAACCCCACCCTCTGTCAACGTGGCCCCTGGGTCAGCGAGAGAAGAAACCAAGGCACCAGGGAGCCCAGGTCTTCCTTGACCCCTGTGTGTCTCCATTAAGGCTGTGGACCCCTTCCTGTAGTGATGGCTAGTTCTAGACCAGGCCCACCACTCTTCCCTCTCTCATTTGATGATGCCCACAACGAAACCCGGAGAGCTGGCCACGGTGGGCTGATGCCGCGTAGAGAGAGAGGAGGAGTGAGGAAGGGGCTTCATTGTCCATACCCAGGCATAAGTGCAAGCCAAGATGGGGTACCACCTGACCCAACACAACTGTTCAGAGTGGGTGGGGGGCTTGAGAAAATGGCTAATAAACTCCTCTACCTGCCTGAAAAAAAAATAATCTAATCTATCATAGTTGATCAACACACAATGTTGTTGATATTGTGTACAATGTTCTCCTAGTTCTGCTCACCTCACCCATCATCAGTTCATGCAAGTCCTTCCAGGGTTCTCTGAAATCTGCCTGCTCCTCATTTCTTACAGCACAGTAGTATTCCATTACATTCATATAGCACAACTTGTTCGGCCATTCCCCAAGTGATGGGCAACCCCTCAATTTCCAATTCCCTGCCACCACAAAAAGAGCAGCCATAAATATTTTTGTGCATGTGGGTCCTTTTCCCTTTTTATTATCTCTTTGGGGAAAAGTCCCTTATAGTGGTATTTCTGGGTCAAAGGGTATGCTAAGCTTTATAGCCCTTTGGGCATAGTTCCAAATTGCTCTTCAGAATGGTTGGATCAGTTCACAACTCCAGCGACAATGCATCAGTGTTCCAATTATTCCACAGTTTCTCCAACATTTATTATTTCCCTTTTTTGTCATATTAGCCAATCTGATAGGTATCAGGTGGTACCTCAAAGTTGTTTTACTTTGCATTTCTCTAATCAATAGTGATTTAGAGCATTTTTTCATATGGCAAAAGATAGCTTGATTTCTTCATCAAAAAACTGCCTGTTCATAACCTTTGACCATTTCTCAATTGGGGAATGACTTGGATTCTTATAAATTTGTTTTATTTCTTGATATATTTTAGAAATGAGGCCTTTATCAGAAGTACTGGCTATAAAAATTGTTTCCAGTTTTCTATATCCCTTCTAATTTTGGATGCATTGCTTCTGTTTGTACAAAACCTTTTTAATTTAGTGTAATCAAAATCATCCATTTTGCATTTCATACTATTCTCTATCTCTTGTTTGGTCATAAACTGTTCCCCTTTCCAAAGATCTGAGAGGTACACTATTCCTTCCTCTCCTAGTTTACCTATGGTATCACCTTTTATGTCTAAATCATGTACCCATTTTGACCTTATTTTAGTATAAGGTGTAAGATGGTGGTCTATGCCTAGTTTCTACCATACTTTCTTCCAATTTTCCCAGAAGTTTTTATCAAATACTCTCCCAGAAGCTGAAGGCTTTGGGTTTATCAAACAGTACATTAGTAAAGTCATTTACTACTGTGTCTCCTGTGCCTAATCTATTCCATTGATCCTTCACTCTATTTCTTAGCCAGTATCACATAGTTTTGATGACTTCTGCTTTATAGTGAAGCTTCAGATTTGGTACAGCTAGTCCCCCTTCCTAGAATTATTTTTTCATGATTTCCCTTGATATTTTTGACCTTTGTTTTTCAAGATGAATTTTGTTATTATTTTTTCTAGCTATATAAAATGATTTTAGGTAGTCAGATTTGTATGGCACTGAATAAGTAAATTAATTTAGGTAGAATCATCATTTTTATTATATTACCTTGGACTATCCATGAGCAATTGATATTTTTCCAATTATTTGGATCTGATTTGATTTGTGTAAAAAATGTTTTGTAATTGTGTTCATAGAGTTCCTGGATTTGTCTTGGCAAGTAGATTCCCACATTGTTGATCATGTATAGAAATGCTGATGATTTATGTGGATTTATTTTATATCCTGCTACTTTGCTAAAGTTGTTAATTGTTTCAAGCAGTTTTTTAGTTGATTCTTTAGGATTCTCGAAGTATACCATCATATCATCTGCAATGAGTGATAGTTTTGTTTCTTCCTTGTCTATTCGAATTCCTTTCATTCCTTTATCTTCTCTGATTGTTAAAGCTAACATTTCTAGTAAGATATTAAATAATAGAGGTGATAATGGAGATCCCTGTTTCACCCCTGATCTTATTGGGAATGCCTCAAACTTATCTCCATTACATATAACGTATATCCATTACATATAATACTTGCTAATGGTTTTAGGTAGATAGTGCTTATTATTTTAAGGAAAGCTCCACCTATTCCTAAGCTCTCTAGTATTTTGTCAGAAAGCTTTCTCTGCATTGATTGAAATAACCAATGATTTTGGTTGGTTTTCTTATTGATGTGGTTGATTACATTAATAGTTTTCGTAATGTTGAACCGGCCCTGCATTCCTAAATCCTATCTGGTCATAGTGTATTATCCTGGTGATCACTTGCTGTAATCTCCTTGCTAATATCTTATTTAAGATTTTAGCATCAATATTCATTAGGGAAATTGGTCTATAATTTTCTTTCTCTGTTTTTGCTCTGCCTGGTTTGGGTATCACCACCCTATTCGTGTCATAAAACGAATCTGGTAGAACTCCTTCTTCACCTATTTTTCCAAATAATTTGAATAAAATTTGAGTTAATTGTTCTTTAAATGTTTGGTAAAATTCACCTGTAAACCCATCTGGTCCTGGGGATTTTTTCTTGGGAAGTTCATTAATGGCTTAATCAATTTCTTTTTTTAATATGGGCTTATTTAAGGATTTTATTTCCTCTTCAGTTAACCTGGGAAGTTTGTATTTTTGTACATATTTATCCATTTCATTTAGATTGTTGAATTTATTGGCATTCAGTTGGGCAAAATAGTTCCTAATTATCGCTTTAATTTCCACTTCATTGTTGGTGAAATCACCCCTTTCATTTTTGATACTGGCAATTTGGATTTCTTCTTTCTTTTTTTTAATCAAATTAACCAGTGGTTTATCTATTTTATTGTTTTTTTTTTATAAAAGCAGCTCTTAGTTTTATTGATTAATTCTATAGTTTTCTTGCTTTCAATCTTATTAATTACTCCTTTAATTTTCAGAATTTCTAATTTAGTATTTAATTAGCAATTTTTAATTTGCTCTTTTTCCAGCTTTTTAAGTTGCATGCCCATTTCATTGATCTCCTCTTTCTCTTTTTGATTCATGTAAGCAATTAGAGATAATAAAATTTACCCTAAGCACTGCTTTGGCTGCATCCCATAGATGTGGGTATGTTGTCTCATTATTGTCATTGTCTCAGATAAAGTTATTGATTGTTTTTGTGATTTGTTGTTCGACCTACTCATTCTTTAGAATGAAATTATTTAGTTTCCAATTAAGTTTCAGTCTACCTTTCCATGGCTCTTTATTACATGTAATTTTTATTGCATCATGATCTGAGAAGAATGCATTTACTATTTCTGCCTTTCTACATTTGACTATGAGGTTTTTGTGCCCTAATACATGGTCATTTTTTGAAAATGTGCCATGTACTACTGAGAAAAAGGTATATTACTTTCTATCCCCATTCATTTTTCTCCAGACATCTTTCATATCTAACTTTTCTAACATTCAATTCACATCTTTTACTTCTTTCTTATTTATTTTTTGGCTAGATTGGAAGATTCAGATCCCACACTAGTATAGTTTTGCTATCTATTTCCTCTTGTAACTCATTTAACTTCTCCTCTAAGAATTTGGATGCTATACCACTTGGTGCATACATGTTTAGTACTGATATTACTTCATTATCTATCGTACCTTTTAGCAAGATGTAGTTTCTTTCCTTATCTCTTTTAATTAGATCAATTTTTTGACTTTGTTTTGTCTGAGATAAGGATTGCTACCCCTGCTTTTTTTTTTACTTCAGTTAAAGCATATATGTTCTGCTCCAACCTTTTACCTTAACTCTGTGTGTATCTCTCTGCTTCAAATGTGCTTCTCGTAAACAGCATATTGTAGGATTCTGGTTTTTAATCCACTCTGCTATTTGCTTCCACTTTATGGCACAGTTCATCCCATTCACATTCACAGTTACAACTAGCTGTCTATTCCCCTCCATTCTATTTACCCTCTTTGTACTTTTCCCCCTTCTTTCACCCTATTCCTCCTCACCAACCTTTTGCTCCTTACCCCTTCCTACCCCAATGCGCCCTCCCTTTTATCAGCCCCCCTCCCTTTTCTTTACCCTTTTCTCCCCTGCTTCTACCTTCTCTTCTATCAGCCCCCCATTCTCCCCTTTCCCTTTTACTTCCCTTAAGAATGTGCTAAGTTTCTTCATTCAAATGAATGTATATGTTATTCCTCTTTGAATCAAATCTAGTGAGAGTAAGGTTGAAACAATGTTCACACCTCCCTTATTTCCTGCTATTGTAATAGGCTTTTTGGACCTCTTTATATGAAGTAATTCACCCCATTCCACCTCCCCTTTCCTCTTCTCCCCATAAACTACTTTTTAACCCCTTAATTTTCTTTATATCATCCCACCAAAGACAATTTATATTTATACCCTCTGTGTATAATCCTTCTGTCTGCCCATATATATACACACACACACACACACACACACAGTTCTCAGGAGTTATAGGTATTCTTTTCCTATGTAGGAATGTAAACAGTTTAACCTTATTGAATAAATTTTATTCCCCCTGTTTACCTTTTTAAACTTCTCTTGAGTCTTATATTTTAACAACAAATTTTCTATTCAGTTCTGATCTTTTCATCAGGAACCCTTTAAAGACCCCTATTTCATTGACTGTCCATCTTTTCCCCTGAAAGAGATTGATCAGTTTTGCTGGGTAATAGATTCTTGGCTGCAATCCAAGCTCCTTTGCCTTCCAGAATATCATATTCCGTGCCTTGCAGTCCTTTAATGTTGAAGCTGCCAGGTCCTAAGCAATCCTGATTGTGGCTCCATGACATTTAAGTTGCTTCTTCCTGGCTGCTTGGAGTATTTTCTCCTTCAACTGATAATTCTGGAATTTGGCTACGGTATCCCTTGGAATTTTCCTTTTGGGATCACTTTCAAGAGGTGATCAGTGGATTATTTCAATGATGATTTTATCCTCTGATTCTATAATATCAGGGCAGTTCTCCTTGATAATTTCCTGGAATATGGTGTCTAGACTCTTTTTCTGATCATGGATTTCAGGCAGTCCAGTGATTCTCAAATTGTTTCTCCTGGATCTGTTTTCCCGGTCAGTTGTCTTTCCAATGAGGTATTTCACATTTTCTTCTATTTTTTCATTCTTTTGATTTTGTTTGAGTGATTGACTGATTCCTGGTGTCTCATGGAGTCCTTAGCTTCCAACTGTCCAATTCAAAATTTTAAGACATTGTTTTTTTCGCTGAGATTATGCACCTCCTTTTCTGTTTGGCCAAATGAAGGGTTTTTAAAATTTTGTTTTGTTTTGGAGGGTTTTTTTTGGGGGGGGGTTGGTTTTGTTTTGTGGTTTTTTTTTTTTTTTTTTTGGTGAGGTGATTGGGGTTAAGTGACTTGCCCAGGGTCACACAGCTAGTAAGTGTTAAGTCTCTGAGGCTGGATTTGAACTCAGGTCCTCCTGAATCCAGGGCCAGTGCTCTATCCACTGTACCACCCAGCTGCCCCAAATGAAGTTTTTAAGGAAATGTTTTCTTCAGTCAATCTTTGTGCTTCCTTTTCCAAGCTGCTGATTCTTTTTTCATAATTTTCTTGTGTTGCTTTCATTTCTCTTCCCATGTTTTCCTCTATCTCTCTCAATTGATTTTTAAAATCCTTTTTGAGCTCTTCCAAGAAGGCTTTTTGGTCTTGAGACCAATTCATCCTCCCTCTTGAGGCTTCACATGTGGGTAATTTGAGAGTATTGCCTTATCTGAGTTTGTGTTTGGCTCTTCCCTGTTGACAGAGAAGCTCTCAATGGTGAGAGCTCTTTTTTGTTTCTTGCTCATACTGCAGCTTTTTTTTTTTAAGTTGAGGTCTGCTCTGTGGGCACCAGGGTCCCTGTTTCAAGCTTCTTGTGTTAGAAGATGGGGCCTGTGTTGCTGGCTTTCTACTCTGAGGCCTCTATGGCTTGCAGATTTCTCACCACCCTGGGCTTGCTCTCTGTAATTGCTCCTGTGTGCTGGGATGGCCAGGCCTGGTCACACCCATCCTGTGGGTGGCCCCCTAGCTGGCAGCCTGCTCTTTCAACTGGTGCTGGTGGATCTCACCACTGGGCCACTGGGCCACTAGCCCACTAAGCCAGGATCAAGGGGCCTCAGTTGCTTCCCTCTGACTTGTCCTGGTCCCCTCCATGCTGTGCTGCACTGAGGTGCACAGTGCCCCCCCCTCCCGCCCTGCCCAAGTGAGACCAACCTTTCCTGAAGTCTTTTAAATTATCTTTGGATGATTGTGTCCCTTTGTCTTTTTATAGGTTCTGCCTTTTCAGAATCTGTTTAGACACTTGATATAATGTTATTTTTATGGGAAACTTGGTAGATCTCAGGCAGTTTACTGGATTCTCTCTGTCATCTTTGCTCTGCCTCCTACAAATCCTCTGCATGACTTTTTTTTTTTGCAGGCAATGGGGGTTAAGTGACTTGCCCAGGGTCACACAGCTAGTAACTGTCAAGTGTCTGAGGCCGGATTTGAACTCAGGTACTCCTGAATCCAGGGCCGGTGCTTTAACCACTGCACCATCTAGCTGCCCCCCTCTGCATGACTTTTAAACATCTGTTAGTGTTCTTTCCTCCCAGTTACAATCAGACAATTGATCTTTGGGCTTCTTCTATGGGTACTTTTTTTTCCTATGTGAAGACTTAAAGACTTAGAACTGTGACCTTCAGATATTTTCTACTTCCAGGATTTAGCTGTCATTTCCCCCCAAATATTGGTACAACTGTATAGGAGAACATTAGACTCCAGATTCACACATACTCTCAGTGCTTGAATCACCAGTGGAGAATACTGGCCATTGTCAGCCCCACTCATTTCATAATCCTAGAAACCAACTCTGACACCTAAACTGAGTGGTTCTGTCCTCCTGATATTCTCATTTAAATCATTCTTCTAAAGAAAGTATTCTGACTCCTAGCCCTCCTTCATTTGATTCTTGAAAGTTACCTAGCCCTTTTGGTTCATCTTCCCTGGAGAATTTCAGGCCAGGGGCCATTTCCCAAAAACACTTTAAAGGGGGAAGCTAGGTAGTACAGTGGATAGAGCACCAGCCCTGGATTCAGGAAGACCTGAGTTCAAATCCAGCCTCAGACACTTGACACTTACTTGCTGTGTGACCCTGGGCAAGTTACTTAACTCTCATTGCCTCACAAAAACAAAACAAACAAAAAAAAACTTTAAAATGTCTTCTCCTTAAATACAGGAGTTTAGTAATAGCCTAGGTTCATATTTTTTTCTCCTAAGATGAAGTGGTCCCTTCCTTGGAAGGATATTGTGAGAAAAATGCTCCATTAGGTTCCAAAGTGTTAACAAAACATTTGTTAAGGAAATTCCATTCAGAAGCAAAAACCCTTGGGAAATATAATACAACATTTCTGAAAGGCTTTTGTTGTTATTGTTGTTGTTTTAGATTTTTAGCACCAGTGCTTTCATTGGTATTGGAAATTCTTTTATAAGGAAATCCCATTACAAATGTCATGGAGAATCAGCTAATAGGGTGCCTGTACAACAAGCATTCACAGATTAGCAACTGCTCAGTCAAGCCTTAGATGACCGGTCCAGGGTCATTCATCCGGTGTGTCTTAAAAGAAGGACTTCAACTCAGACTTTGCTCACTGCAAATCTAGTTCTGTAAACATGGTACCATGCTACCTTTCAGTATTAAATATATCCACCCCAAGAGCCTCCTCAATTTTTCAACTTCCTCCCATGAAAGAACCAAAGTAAACAAAATCCTATCTTTTAGTCTTGCTTGAGAAGTTACTGTGACTGGTTTGGAGGTCCCAAGAGCTGGTTCAGGGGTTATAATTGTAGAACCACATAATTTTGGAGTTGGAAGAGCATTCAGAGGCCACTAGTCCAATCCATAAATGAAAAAAGAATCTGCACCACAATATTCTTCACAAATGGTTGGATAGCCTCTGCTTGAGGCCCTCCCAATGCAACCCAGTCTACTGTTATTCAGCCACAGCTCTTAGAAAGTGTTCCCTTACATGAAATATACATGTATCTCTTTGTAATTCATACCTTTTATTCTACCTTCCAGGGCCAGAAAGAACAAGTCCAAACCCCCTTCCCTTTGAGAGTCCTTGAGACAACACTCATGTCTCCCCTGAACCATAAAATCACAGAGCTTTGGAGTCAGAGGCTACCTTAAAGATCAGCCAGTTCAAACTTCTCCTTTGGCAGATATGGAAGTTGGGGGATGGGATACAGAAGTGACTTGTTCAAAATGATAAAGCAAGTGATCAAGCTAGCTCTAGAGGCCAGGTCTTCTAATCTCCGAAGCCAGTATTGTTTTTGTTATGCTGCACTGCATCTCAGCATCCTACTGCAACCTATACTTTATTTTTATAGCCCTAACACAGTACTGTGACAGTTTTCTTTTTTTTTTTAACAAAACAAATGAGAGCAGTGGATTTTATAGCCATACTATAGTCCTATGAATGAATATAGTCTTCACTCTATACATACTTATATGGGATGAGTGGAAAGATTAATTCTTTGGAAGGTCTTGGGGCAGCTAGGTGGCACAGTAGATAGGATTCCAGGCCTGGAGTCAGGAAGTATCGTGTTCCTGAGTTTAAATCTAGCCTCAAACTCTTACCAATTGTATAACCCTGGGCAAGCCACTTAATCCTGTTTGCATCAGTTTCCTCATCTGAACAATGAGTTGGAGGTTTTCTTTGCTAAGAAAGTCCAAATGGGGTCATGAAGAGTCAGATACAATTGAAAAAATGACTGAACCATTTAGGAGACACTGTGATGAGATAGAAAGACTGTGAAAGAACCTGAGTTCAAATCCTGAGTCTGTCACCTTGATGACCTTACAAAAAATACTTTTGTTTGAGCCCCAGTTTTTCATCTGTAAGATAAAAAGTTTGGGCTCAGTGACCTCTAAGGTCCCCTACAATCTGGAAAGATGGAAGAGAAACAAAACAGATTTTTTAAAAATTGTGGCAGGGTTTGTATAGTGAAAACAAACTTAATCCCCAAATCCCAAAGTCAGCTTTTCAAAAAATGAATCCAGCTACCACAGAAAATAATATACTTAAAAATCAGTCAGACCTCCCAAACCAAAAGCAAAACAAGTAACTAGTTAAGTACATGTGAGTGGAAAAGAAGATGTATGTTACTCTTACTCATTTAGAATACATCTCCTGAAGCTGCTTTGCTTGATATTCAAGTCTGTAGTGTTGAGATTATATAGGAGATAGAGCTTTGACTGATAAAACTTCCCTGCAGCATCCTAAACACATACAGTTGCTTCTGATTTTAAATTTCTAATCTGAACCCCATTGTTGATCAAGAATAGCTAGGAAGAATAAATTACCATTAGGAAACAGTGTTGAATTCATTCCAGTCCAGGGAAAGTTTGCCTAGAATTTTAAGGAAATCTATTCACAAATAATAGCAGTGCCCATCACCTTTATAATTATAAGCTGGCATGTATACACCAATTAATGTTTCATATAGCACTTACAGATATTAACTCATTTGGGCCTTAAGACAACCCTATGAATTAGGTGATATCATTACTTTTGTTCTACAGATGAGGAAACTGAGGGCAAAAGAGATGAAGTGACCTGAATGTAGTCACAACTAGTAAGTATCTGTGACAGGAGCTAAACCCAGGTCCCTTGGCTTTAGATTCATAGTTCTATCCAATATATTTTTCTTTCTTTTTTAGGAGATGGGGCAACAGGGGTTAAGTGACTTGCACAGGATCACACAGCTAGTAAGTGTCAAGTGTCTGAGGCCAAATTTGAACTCAGGTCCTCCTGAATCCAGGGCTGGTGCTTTATTCACTGCGCCACCTAGCTGCCCCCTCTATCCACTATATTTGCTACCTTTTCTATTAATAAGTTTCTCAACCCAAAATTAGTGACCTAAATGTAATTTATTTCAATGGGTTCTTGCTCTGGATTACCACTCAGTCCGTCAGGAGATCTATGATACAGAACTGAAGGGTGGGCACCAGAGCTGCCAGTTTATATCTGTCTCTGTTCCCTTCATAAGGTCATTAACCCTCCATGTGAATCTGGGACCTTTTCTTGTCCTAGTTAGTATTCAGCTGGAGGCAGGCCCCTATTCTATTCCTGAGTTGGCAATTAATTTATGGAATTATTCTCTGAATAAAAGGAGAAAAATATCCTGGAAATGGGTATGAGGTTCAGCTATCCACTCTTGCTTTTACCCATAAATTCATTGCACCTAGTTTGTTCATAAGTAAAGCTGGCTGTGAACAGCTTAGATTCTCAGTCCTGGTGTTCCCAGTTTATGGGTAAGGGAATGAGACTACTAGGGGGTCCCTCTGGCTCGAGGCGGAGCAAGCACACCCAGATTTTTGGAAACTCTTAGGAAAAGATCATGATGGCAGCAAGTGGAAAGTAATGCCTTGGTCATACTTTAATAAGACACAGGGAGTATAGCTGTAGACAGTGTGAAGGTGATGAGGAGGATGAGGGAATGGGGTGGTAAAAGGAGATAGGAAGCATAGGGAAGAGGATGGGGAGGAAGAGGAGTCACAAAGAGTCACTTGAGTTGGAACACTCAGGCAACACTTACAGACATTAACTCAGCTGGTCCTTAGGACAGTCATATGAATTAGATGATATCATCACCTCCATTCTACAGATGAGAAAACTGAGGGAGATAGAGATAAAGTAACTTGGACGTAGGGACAAGTACTAAGTATTTGTGGCAGGAATCAGTATCACATATTTAGGTAAAGGAGAGCTCTGGTGGCAGGAGTTTGGGGTCTAGTTTTTAAAGGGTTTTCATGGTGAGGGACAGACTAGCTCTTATCCATGCCACATTATGTTCATTAACATATCCACATGATCTCAAAGTTATCAGCACTATTTTAGAGAGTTCATTAGCATAGTGCATGCTGGTGTTCTGTCGGTTTTCCTGCACATGTCTAGAATGAGCAGTTCTCAGAAGACCTTGATGTAAGACCTAGTTGGCTTCCCCCTAATTTTTTTTTAATTTTTTTTTTTTTTGGCAAGGCAATTGGGGGTAAGTGACTTGCCCAGGGTCACATAGCTAATAAGTGTTAAGTGTCTGAGGCTGGATTTGAACTCATGTCCTCCTGACTCCAGGGCCGGTGCTCTATCCACTGCGCTACCTAGCTGTCCCTTGCTTCCCCCTAATTTTGAGCATAGTTTTGGGATGTGGTCTTAGTTGATTTATGAGAGTTTCTAGGTACTCTATCATCCCTTAATTATGACACAGTTTGCAAGTAACTGTTATACTCCCTTAATTTATGGGACAGGCTTTAAGTGACTTCAAGGTTCCCCTTTGCAATTTTACTTCCTACTATTGTTACTTTATACCAACTGGGGAAGCTAGGTGGTGCAGTGGATACAGCACTGGCCCTGAAAGGGAAGACCTTAATAACTGTGTGACCCTGGGCAAGTCACTTAACCCCAATAGCCTTAAACATCCAGGGCCATCTCCAGTGATCCTGATATGTATCTTGCCACTGGATCCAGATGGCACTGGAGGAGAGAGTGAGGTTGGTGACCAGAGGGTCTCTTAAATTCAATTCACTTTAAGTCATGACATCACCCAGACATCATGGTCCGCTTCAAGAGCAAAGGATGAAAACAACAACTTTATACTAGCTACTTCTAAACACTATATCTAACTAGAAGGGGGTGGTGCCAAGGAAAATCAGAATAAGATATAATTTTAACATAGTCCTGATGCAGGAAAGCTTTGTAGGGTGTGTTCCAACCTAAAATTTTCTTTTTTCAGAGTCTACAAACTTCTGTGATTCTTGTCCTATTTCAAGCTGAACTGGAAAAAGTACTAATGGATTATTTCTTGGATTTACCAAATAGGATTCAGTCTGGTCATTTTTCAAGATCTCTGTAAAGTAGTTTATAGGGTGAAGCTCTGCTGTATGTATGACCATCTTATTTATACATCTATTTATACCATCTACTTTGCCATCTTGGCTGTTCTCCAAAAAATAATTTGCAATGTTGACATAAGGCATTCCACTTTAAAGCAACCCTATTTCATGACAAGTGGCCATGCATGTTGTTCACATGAGGCATGGGATTATTCTAAATGTCTTCCTGGAATATGATCCATTTCATAGGATTTAGAACTAGAAAATATTTTAGAGATCTTCCAGTCTCAGTTTGTAGATTAGAACACAAGGAACTACACACAAAAAGAAAAGAAAAGAAAGAAAGAAATCAAGGAACTAAAGCCCAGATAAATTAAGTGATTTACCCAAGGTCACATAGGTACTAAGTAGGAGAACCAGTATACCAATTTTAAATCCAATTTATTTTTTCCTATTGCACCATACTCTTCCAGCCTTTATGATTATATGTTTCCATCTAGTTTACTCATCATATCAGTTGACTTTACATAAAGTAAATCTAGACATGTACATAATATTACCATTTTATATTTTATAAATCATTTCATAGACATTATATAACAATACTGTAGGAAGTGGAGTTGGCACCAGCTGGGTACCTTTGTACTACAACATTTTTATAATCATGCAGAGGAAAGACATAGCTGGGGCATTTAAGGAAGAAGAGTGGCGAGTACTCTCAGGGGAAAATTAATCTGGTCTCCACTTTATTGACCATGGGATGGAATTGGTTGGTAGCAATTATAGAATTATACCCAAGAAAGTTTCAAAATCTTGGGAAAGACACAAATGGGAAGCTAGCTGTGAAGCCAGCTATCATCTTGATTTCCCAAGAAGTTTCCCTAACATGAGTATTTTTATTTTTGCAGGCAATGGGGGTTAAGTGACTTGCCCAGGGTCACACAGCTAGTAAGTGTCAAGTGTCTGAGACCGGATTTGAACTCAGGTACTCCTGAATCCAGGGCCAGTGCTTTAACCACTGCGCCATCTAGCTGCCCCGACATGAGTATTTCTAATGCTTTCTCTCACTGCACTGGTTGTGCCTGTTCAAGGAATAATGCTTTGTAATGACAATTGGTATTGTTCTCAGTTGGCCAGGGTTCTAGTATGGGTATCTGTGATGATAAGGTGATTTGGAGACAGCGTAGTTACATTTCTGAGAATTGAGACATAACAAATTCTCTTATCCTAATCTTTTCCAATACATATCAGCATAGAACCTGAAATTATTCTCATGACGGTCTTTTCAAAATCATAGGCTCAAGGGGCAAGTAGGTGGCACAGTGGATAGAGCACTGGTCCTGGATTCAGAAGGACCTGAGTTCAAATCCAGCCTCAGACACTTGACTCTTACTAACTATGTGACCCTGGGCAAGTCACTTAATTCCAATTGCCTCACCCCCCTCCAAAAAAAAGAATCATAGGCTCAGAAATGGAAAGTATTTCAGACACCATCTAGTTCACTACTTTCATTTTACAGATGAGGAAAAGGAAGCCCAGTTAAGTGACCTAGGCAAGGTCATACAGGTAGTAAACATCAGAGGCAGGAATTTATAACAAAATGAATTCTTTTGAGCTTCTCCAAAGAGAACTTGTGAGCAGTCCTCCTGTTTAGCTATAATTTCCTTTTGTCTTTTGATGTTATTTGTGTCAATAATGTACACTGCTAGGCTGCAGTTCCTCCAAGACCATGTCACTGATTAAGAATCCCACATATACATTGATTGAGATTAAGCTGATGTTTATAGATGGCATAAAAATGGTGTGTTTCTTTTTTGTTATTTTTGACATTCATTTTTTTTAATTGAGTTCCAAATTCTTTTCCTACCTCCTGCCTCTGCCTTATACATTGAGAAGGCAAGCAATATGATGTCATTATACATGTGAGGTCATGCAAAATATATTTCTGTATTATCCATTTTGCAAAAAAAGGGCAAAAATAAAGTAAAAAAGAGTATATTTCAATCTGCACTTAGAGTTCATAAGTTTTCCCTCAGGAGGCAGATAGTTTTATTCCTCATATCTCCTTTAGAATTGTCTTGTATCATTGTCTTGATCAGAGTGGCTGTCTTTCACTTTCACAAGCTAATCATCTTTAGAATATTACTGTTACTTTACACAGTGCTCTCCTGGTTCTGCTTGCTTCACCTTACATCAGTTCATAAAAGTCTTCCCAGGCATTTCTGAAAGCATTCTACTCATCTACTATAATGCAATAGTATTTATTCACAATCATATATCAAAATTTTTTTCAGCCATTCCCCAATTGATGGGCATCTTCTCAATTTCAATTTTTTTGCCAACACAAAAAAGAGCTGCTATAAACATTTTTGTACTGTAGGTTCTCTGCCCTGTTTTATCACTCTGGCATATAGACCTTGCAGTGGTATTGCTGGGTCAAAGGATATACACAGTTTTATAGCCTATTGAATATGACTCCAAAGTTTTTTTGTTTGTTTGTTTTCCAGAATGGTTGAACTACTTCACAAGTCCACCAACAGTGAAGCTTTAGATGTAGGAGCTTTGACTTTGTTATCTTCTTCTAAGGGTGTATTTTGATCTTCCTGTTTGCTCATTTTCCCAGCCTATTTCTTGACTTTTAACTCTTTATAAAAGTGGGGCACTGCTTCCAGCATGAAGGGTGCAATTTCCCAAGCTTCAGTGGGTTTGAGCAGCTGTTTTCCAAGTTACTTCTAGAAATTTGTAAGTCCTTAGTTCTTCCAGTGTGGTATGATTTAAGGAGAGGTATGTTTACTATTCTTCTGGCCTGTGCTCTGGTCTGCAAGCAACCACAGGCCTGCTTTTCTGTCCTGGAACTATGAAGTCTGCTCCACTATGGTGCTTGTGCTCCTTTGCCACCTGGGACTGCCTCCCAAGACTGTTATCTGGATCTGAGTATGGGGAAAACAAGAATCCTGCCTCAGTGCTAGCCTGGTTTGCTGGGGCTGTGGCTAGGTCTATGCTAGGCCTGGGTCTGTGCTGGCACAGCCTGTGCTAAGCTGCACTCCACTCTCACCTCTATACAACAGACCTTTCCTGCCGACCTTCTGAGATGCCTTTGGCTGGAAAATGATTTCATCCTGTACTTTTGTGGTTTCTGCTGCCCCAGGAATTGTCTTATGGCATTATTTGAAGGCATTTGGAGGGGCCTTGGAGATAGCTCAGGCAAGTCACTGCCTTTCCTCTGCCATCTTCTCAAAGTAATTCAAGGCACATTTTCATTTATTTTTTTATTTTTTCTTTTCTTTTTTCTTCTGAAAACTACCTATTCACCTTATTTGACTACCAATAGGAGAAAGACTCTGTTTTTAATAAATTTGGCTCATTCCTCAGTTGAGCCCTTTCCCAGAGAAACTTGATGTAAAAATAGTTTTCCAGTTTCCTGCTTTCCTTCTATTGAATGGTTTTGTTAGTGAATTTTTTTCTTAATTTCATGTTACCAAAATTATCCGTTATAATTCCTCTGTTTCTATCTTTTGTTTGGTCATAACTCTTCCCTTATTCATAAGACTGACAGGTAAATTTCTCCATACTCACCTAATTTATTCCTGATATTACCTTTTATATCTAGAATTTTTACCCATTTCGACCTTATTTTGATATATAGTGTGAGATGTTGATCTATGCCTTGTTTCTGCCAAACTGCTTTCCAGTTTTCCCAGCAATTTTTGTCAGAAACTAAGTTCTTGCTCCAAAAGCTTATATTTTTTTCAGACATTGCATTACTGTGGTCATTTATTACTGTGTATTCTTCACCTAATCTATTCTACTGATCCACCATTCTATTTCTTAGCCATTTCCAGATTGTTTTGATGATTACCACTTAATAATCTAGTTTGAAATCTAATACTGCTAGGTCACCTTCCTCCACAGTTTTTCAGAGATTCCTTTGATATTATTTAACTTTTGGGGGGGGGGAGGGGAACAGGGCAATGAGAGTTAAGTGATTTACTCAGGGTCCCTCAACTAGTAAGTGTCAAGTCTCTGAGGCCAGATTTGAACCCAGGTCCCTCCTGAATCCAGGGCTGGCACTTTATTCACTGTGCCACCTAGCTGCACCCTCTTTTATTCTTCCAGATAAACTTTGCTATTATTTTTTCTAGCTCTGCAATTTTTTTGGTAGTTTAATGGGTATGGCATTGGATAAATGTGTTCATATCATCCCAGGGTTTGTCTTGGCAGATAGATTCCCCAATATAGTCTGTAGTTATTTTAAATAGAATTTATTTTCCTATCTGTTTCTGCTGGGTTTTGTTGGTATTATATAGAAATGATATGATTTATATGAATTTATTTAATACCATTCAACTTTATTAAAGTTATTAATAGTTTCAACCAGGTTTTTGTTGAATTTTGTAGGATTCTTGAGTTATGCCATCATATCATCTGCAAAGAAAGGTAGTTTTGTTTCCTCATTGCCTAATTTTATTCTTTCAAATACTTTTTCTTGTCTTATTATGATAGCTACATTTTCTAATACAATATTTAGTAATAATGGTGATCTTGTTAAGAAGTCTTCAAGTTTATCCTTTTGTAGATAATACTTGCTCTTAGTTTTAGATATATACTACTTATCTTTTTAAGAAAAGTTCCATTTATCCTTATGCTTCCTACTGTTTTTAATCGAAAAAGATGTTCTTTTTTTGTCAAGAACTTTTTTCTGCATCTATTGATAAAAACATGATTTTTGTTGGTTTTGTTATTGATATGGTCAGTTATGCTTATTGTCTTCCTAATATAGAACCAGCTTTGCATTCCTGGTTATAGTGTATGGTCTTTATGATATAGTATTATAATCTCTTTGTTAGTATTTTATTTTATTTTACATTTGTATTTTATTTTAATTAATTAGGGAAATATGTCTATTGTCTTCTCTTTCAGTTTTTGCTCTCCCTAGTTTAGGTATCAAAACATATCTGTGTCAAAAGAAATTTGGTAAGACTTTTTCCTTAGCTAGTTTTTCACACAGTGTATATAAAATCAAAATTAATTGTTTCTTTTGTATTTGGTAGAATTAATTTGTAAATCCATCTGGCCATGGGGCTTTTTGTCTTAGGGAGTTTGTTTATGGTTTCTTCAATTTCCCATTCTAAGATAGTTAATATTTATTCCATTTCCTCTTCCATTCATGTGGGCAATTAACATTTTTTTGTAAATATTCATCCATTTGACTTAGATTCTCATTTTTGCTGGCATATTATTTAAAAAATAATTTTAACTTCATTTTCAATAGTGGTTCACTCTTCATTTTTGATACTGATAACTTGACATTTTATTTTATTATAATTAAATTAAGCAATTGTTTATATTTTATTTTATATTATATTTTTATTATATTATATTTTTAAAATAAAGCCACTTCTTACTTTTATTAGTTAATGAGTTTTTAATTTTACTTCCAGTTTTATTAATCTCTCTGATTTTTCTGGATATCCATTGTGGTGTTTAATTGGGGATCTTTAATTTGTACTTTTTCTAGTTTTTTTTTTATAATTACATGCCCAATTAATTTGTTTCCTTTCCCTCCTTCTTTTAGTGATATACAATTTTGAGATATAAAATGTCCCCTAAGCACTGCTTTGGCTGCATTCCACAAATTTCAGCATATTGTCTCATTTTTTCCATTCTCTTTAATCAAAATATTGATTGTTTATAAGATCTATTCTTTAACACACTCATTCTTTAGGATTAGAATACTTAGTTTCCAAATAATTTTAATATATGTTGTACATATACAATCTATATCAAATTTCCTGTCATCTTGAAGAAAGGAAGGAGGGGAAAATTGGAATTCAAAATCTTATAAGTATGAATATTGAAAGCTATCTTTACATGTAATTGGGGAAAAGCAAAATACTAGTAAGGAAAAAATGTAATCTATGTTTCCACAGCCCTTATATTCAATGTAATTTTTATTACATTAGGGTCTGGGAAAGATGTATTTAATATTTCTTCTTATCTGCATTTCTCCCCAAATTTTCTCCCCCCTATCTTCCCTATTATTACAAAAGGCAATATTATATTCCCAGTCCCTTAGGCTTGCAGCCTAGGAGTCATACAGCACTCTTTACTATCTGTCATCCTCTATAACCAATTTGTTGCCAAGGTCTATCCATTTCATCTCTGCAAGATACTTCTTTTATTTCTTTTAAAATATTATTTTATTTTTTCCAATTACATGTAAAGACAATTTGAACATTCAATTTTTAAAAATTCAGTTACAAATTTTCTCCTTCTATCCCTCTTATCTCCCCCTCCCTAGGATAGGAAGCAATACATATGTCTATGTCTATGTCTATGTGTGTATGCCTATATCTATGTATATGGGTGTACATGTACACCCATAAATGTATATATGTGCATATACCCTCACATATACACATAATCACAATATATATGTGTGCATATATACATACACAGAATCATGTAATGCATATTTCCATATTAGCTGTGTTGTGAAAGAAGAAATAGGAACAAAAAAAAAACATGAAGAAAGTAAAGACAGTGAAAATAATATGATTCAATCTGCATTCAGACTATCACTTCTTTCTCGGATGTTAACAGCCTTTTCCATCATGAGTCCTTTGAAATTATCTTACATCATTGAATTTCTGAGAATAGCTAAATCATTCATAGTTGATTGTCCTACAGTGTTGCTGATACAATGTTCTCCTAGCTCTGCTCACTTCAGTTTGCATCATTTCATGTAAGTCTTTCCAGGTTTGTTTGTTTTTTAAATCTGCCTGCTCATTGTTTCTTATAGCACAATAGTATTCCATTATATCCATATACCAATTCCCCAACTGATGGGAATCCTCTCAATTTCCAATTCTTTGCCACTACAGAAAAAGCTATCATAAATATTTTGCACGAGTAGGTCCTTTTCCCTTTTTATGATCTCTTGGGATATTGGCCTAGTAGTGGTAGTGCTGGGTCAAAGGGTATGATTGCTTTTTGAGCATAGATATAAATTGCTCTCCAGAATGCTTGAACCAGTTCACAATAGCACCAACAGTACATTAGTATCCCAATTTTCCTATATCTTCTCCAACATTTATTGTTTGCTTTTTCTGTATTTTTAGTCAATTTGATATGTGTGAGGTGATCACCTTAGAGTTGTTTTAATTTGCATTTCTCTAATCAAAAGTGATTTAGAACATTTCTTCATTTGGCTATATATAGGTTTGATTTCTTCATCTAAAAATGGCCTATTCATACCCTTTGACCACTTATCATTTGGGGAATAACATTCTTACATAATTGTCCGAGTTCTCTATATATTTGAAAATTGAGGGTTTTATCGGAGACTTGCTGTAACAATTGTTTCCCAGATTTCTGTGTTCCTTCTAATGTTGGTTATATTGGTTTTATTTGTTGCACAAAATTTTTAAATTTAATATAATCAAATTTATCCATTTTATATTTTACAATCCTCTCCATTTCTTATTTGCTCATAAATTCTGCCCTTCTCAATAGATATGACATGCTCTCCTAAATTACTTACTAATTACTTAATATCTAAATCATGTACCCATTTTGACATTATCTTGGTAAATGGTATAAGATTTTGGTACATACCTAGTTTCTCCCATATTGTTTTCTGGTTTTCCCAATAATCATTTGTCTAATAATAAGCTTTTATTCCAGAAGCTGAGGTCTTTGGGTTTATCGAACACTAGGTTACTGTGGTCATTTACTATTGTGCCTTGTTGACCTAATCTATTTCATATAGAGGGCAATACCATCCTACTAGGCCCTTAGGCTTGCAGCCTAGGAGTCATCCAGTACTCTTCACTATCAGGCATTTTCCATAACCAATCTGTTGCCAAGGCCTATCCATGTTGTTTGTGCAACATTTGTTTAATATACCCTCTTCTCTCCCCTGATAGGCCCTTACGATCTCATGTCTTGTTTATTGCAACAGCCTGCTGATCGGTTGCCCTACCTCAAGTTTCTTCTCATGCTAATCCATTCTCCATTAACCTGCTAAAAGTACATGTCTGATCATATCACACTCCCTACTCAAAAATCTCCAGGATCAAATAAAAAAATGTTCTGTGAAGCATCCAAAAACCTTCATTACCTAGCCCCATATGGGGCTCCTGGCTATTCTCTGAATCTCTTAGCTCCATTAATTTTCTCTGACTACTTCCAGGTCTGTGACACTTCCCATCCTCAAATCTGCCTACTAACTTATTTGTCTTCTTTTAAATCCCAACTAACATTCCATCTTTTATCTGAAGCCTTTCCTAATCCCTCTTAATTCAAGTGCCTTCCTTCTTTTGATTATTAGTTATTTGTGCTGTATATAGCTTATTTGCACATATTGTATTTATTGTTGTCTTCCCTTATTAATTTGTAAGCTCTTTGAGGGCAGGGACTATCTTTTGCTTCTTTTGATATCCCCAGCCTTTTCCACAGTGCCTGGCACAATACTTATCAACTGTTTTTGATTGCTATCCCCATGCCAAGGAAAAAGATTTTGTAAACAAATTGCCAATGCATTGGGCTGAGGATGATTCACACATCAAAAGGTGCTACTTTATACATTAATGCATAGAAAGAAGAAGATAAATATTTGAATTTTTATAGAGACAGTTTCAAATTCCCAAATATCTCCTATATAAATTGTAGCTGCTAAGTAATTCACCAAACTCTCTTGCATTTGTTCCTGTACAGGAAATTACAGTGGTATTTATTCTAATGTTTTTGGGTATATTGGAGTGTTTTTATTGTATGTGTTTTTACTTCTAATAATCTGCAAACAACTCTCTACAAAGTATTGTAGTAAATCCATTCTTACTCCTTGTAAAAATCCATTTGTTTTCTCCATATATGCAATATACAAATCTATGTTGTCTAAAATTTTTGATGAAGCAAGAATAACAATAAGATACTATAAACACTTCTGGAGAAGGGAGTGCTCTGGCAAATTGAAATTCTGGGGTAGGAAACACACATACTCCATGCAAACGTGTTGTTCAGTTGCTTCTGCTCTTCCTAATTCTTCATGATCCCGTTTGGGTTGGGGTTTTCTGTGTTGTATTTTTTTAAACCATTTCCTTCTCCAGCTCATTTTACAGATGAGGAAACTGAGGGGACAGGATCAAGTGACTTGTCCAGAGTTACAAAGCTAGGAAATTCCTGAGGCCAGATTTCAACTCAGGAAGATTCATCTTCCTGACCCAACATTTTATCCACATGCCACCTAGCTGTCCTGTGCAAGTTACCAATCTTCTAAATATTTAAAAACCAACAAAATACAGTTGACAATAAATCTAGATCAAGTATAATGGGATCTTTCTTTGACTCAGAAGGCACAGCAGGAACAGTCTTTCTGAGCTTCAGAGTCATCATCTTGAATGTGGACTCTCATTTTGTATAGAGATTCCAGGCAATGGAGGGTTCAGGGAAATAAAATTCTGGAGATTTGGAGTTGTCTTGCCAGTTCTGCATTTAGAGAGTTCTGTTCTAGGTAGTAAGTGTTTCAGGTTTTAATTTTCATTGGCTTTCATTAAAATAAATTTTTTTTTATTATTTCTTCACTTTAAGTCATTGTTACAATGTTACATTGTTACAATTGTTATAATTTAATAACAATGATGTTATTAAGCATCATTACAACCCAGTGAACAAGCTCAAATAATTGAGCAAAAAATATACAATATAGAAAACTTGTATGATAGCACATATAATAGTCTATCCTAGCAGTCTCTACTTTTCCACCTTTTTGGTATACCAGAGGAGGTAGGCTCCATTATTTCTTTTCCAGGACTGATTTTTTTCCATTATTCAGAGTTCAACTTCCTGTTGATCATATCATTTACATTATAAACTATGTAGATATTATTATTTTTGGTTCTACTGATGTTTCAATGGCAGGTTTTCTCAAAACAAAAGTGAGGTTTTTGTTTAAATTGGTCATCTAGAGTGATAAGAATCCATATTCACTTATTTGGATGGCATGATAGTGCATACAGAATGATTCCTACCCTTTTATTCTTCTTTCCCCATAGACAATTCATAGTTCAGATTTGCAAGGTCCAATAGTATGGGAAGGTCAGTGAGTGTACTGAGGCAAGTCAAGGTTTCCTATGGACATTTGAGTTATAGAATATAGTAAGGGATTGGGTATGGGACAAGACATTGGGCAAAGTGGGTCAATTTGCCTCCAAATCCTGGAATGCTTAAGCATGTAGCTTTTGAAAACTGAATTTCTTGAGAAAAGGGGGGTATAAGATATTTGGATATCTTTTTCTGAGAATTTCAACCTCTTATTTAAAGGGTAAAAGTTCATCTTTTTCTACAAAATTCCCTTTACAGAGAATAAAAGGATGAGGAAAAGGGGAAAAAAGAAAGGGAAGTTCCAGGTGTTACCGTTGTGTCAAAAAGACACAGCTTTTATGAACTCTTCTGGATTATTGCTATCACTAGCACCTACTATGGTATGTACCTCAGTATTCCATAAGGCTCTTCATTATTATTTTTCTTTTAAAACTTTATTTTTCTTGGGTTTTGCGGAGGTCAGAGTTTTCTTTCACAAAATGATTCATATGGAAATATGTTTTGTCTGACTGTACATGGATAACCTATATGCTTGCCTTTATAAGGGGGGGGGTGTGGATCATTTGGAACTCAACATTTTAAAAAGTGAATGTTAAAAATTAGCTTTTACATATAATTGAGGAAAAATAAAATACTAAATAGTGAAAAAAATTCCCATTTGATCTTCACAATAACTCTAGAAAGGAGGTGCTATTATCTCAAATTTACAAGTAAAGGAACTGAGGCTAATAGTGGTTAAGTGACTTGCCCAGGGACACACAGCAAGTAAGTATCAGAGACCAGATTTAAATTCAAGTCTTCCTATTTCCAGGCTCATCATTCTATCTTTGAAGAATACAAACTCCTCAAGAAGAGGGACTTCTCCATTTTTGCCTTTGTATTCCCAGCATAGCAGGAACATAATGCTTACTGACTGAGTGGACTCATTGATGTTGATACTTCCTCCCAACATAATTGCTGTGGAACATTTCCTGTCTTAAAAATCTTCTATAGGACATATATATATATATATATATATATATATATATATATATATATATATATCATAGGTACCAAGTACACTTTTTTAAACTCAATGTACCTTTTTGCTTCTTAGCAGTGAGAAAATCTAGGTGATAAATGAATGACCCATCAAATGAATAAAGCACTAATGTTGACCATTAAATATCACTCAGCAAATATCTATTAAGTGCCTAGTGTTAGGTGCCTACTGTATATTTATATTTATTCTGTGATGATTCCGAGAAATTTAAGACTCTGTCCCTGCCATTATGGGACTTATAGTATTGTAGGAAAGATTAGACCTAGTCACATGAAAAGCATGTGCTGAGCTCAATAAAGTAATTCATATAACAAGTGCTACAAGAAGATCAGAGAGAGGTCCCTGAGGACTGGAGAAACTCTGGTCAACATAAAACTTTTAACTAGCAATCATCTTGTCCAACAACTTCATCTTAGAAATAAGGAAATTGAGGTTTAGAGCATCCCAACTCATAGTCTAGTTTTCTTATCATTTCACCTTATTGCCATATTACTCTTGACATAGCCCGAATTTCATACACACCAAATACTTAAGTTCTATTAACATTCGATCTTCAGTTATCTTTGTCCAAAACTACTTTTCTTCTTTTCTTGCAGAGATCCTTAGCAGGGGAAGGGACCAACCTTATGCTCACCAGATATTCATATCTGTCAGGCTTTAACATTAATCCCCAAAATACTGACTTGCTCTGTACCAGTGATATTAGGAGCCAACTGATTTTCATTCATAATGAGTGGATGCAGCCTGGGGCCATCTTTCTCTGTATATTGCCTTGATCCTCAGTCCCTAAGTGGAAGACCTCCAAGTCCTCTATGGATCCTTACTCAAAAGTCTGAAAGACACCTTGACATTGTTTGAAGACCCACACTCCAACCACATTCACACTGATATAGTTAACACATTGCCACAAACACCAGTATATAACTTCTAATTGCCTACTATGCTGAATGTCAGGATTACAGGAACATTCTAATTATCCTTTATTGGGGTTGGTAAGTGGGGGAGGGCAGAGGGTACAATCAATGACTACCATGGATAGCTGCCCCCTTTGTGCATAGGCATCCGCCTTTCAATTAATCATCTTCAGGGTCTAATAGATTGTTGATTTGATGGTACACAGACCAGGGTGTCACAAAACCAGAAAAATCTACTTCCCTTGCAATTTTTTAGCATTCATTTTTTTTTAAATTTTGAATGAAAATTCTTTTCCTCCTCCCAGCTCCTTTCTTGCCCATAGAAAAGGCTTCTCTTGCCAATTTGCATCTTTTGAAGCCTTGAACCAAATAGCTTCTAACATCAATCTCAACAAACTGCCATATTTCACATGCAGCCAGGCAGACAATTCATTTTTATTTCACCGCTCAATTGCAGTAACACAAACATATATTCAGAACCAGCATATATTTTTATTGTGGAGAAGCAATGCCCTCTAACATGTGCTGCCCACAGGAATTAATGAGGGGAATGGTTATTTATTTTGCTGTTTGGCAATAGGAAAGCAATTGTTTCCCTAGTCATTCTGCACTTTGACAAACATTTCCTAAAGAAAAGAATTCAGCATTTTGAATGAGCACCAAACCAGGATTTAGGAGAACTGTTAAAAAACAGTGGAAGGCACTTTCCATAATCACATTTAAAGACGTGAACATATACAGTGTCACTGCAGCTTGGGTGGGTTGGCATCTTCCTGCAGACTACCAGTTCCTCACAGAATCCCACAATGCATAACAGGATTCAGTCTCAGAAACTTTTCAATCCTGTTTCCGTTTTCCTTTCTGCACCAAGTCTTAGGGTTGAAGCTTAGCTTTTAACTCTCTTGAACAGTCACTCTAACAGTTTTGGCAGGAAAAAAGGTACTAGGGGAAAATAAGACCCTATTTCTGCATAATCTTTTTAAACTTCCAGACCCTCTCTCTCCTACTCTTTACTTTCTCACCACAGGGGCCACAGGGAGCCTCTTTGACCTAGCCCTGTTGGCCAACAGTATCAGATAAACAGTCAAATCTTCATTCCATTAACAATTCTTCAAAAAATATTTCTGGAATTCATTGCTGCCCTGTAGAGAAAGGCAAACTACAGGTCTCTAGAGCATAGCTCTGACAGTAAAATATTTTCAAAGTTGTAACATTCATAAATACAATAAAGTCCTAAAGAAGAGCCAGAAAAAAAAAAAAACTTACTATTCCAAAGTCCGTGAGTCATCAGTATTTTGATATCTTCATGGGAGTTGCAAGGAATAGATCTTTAAAATCAGAGTTATACATGAATTAGAAAACCTGCTTTATGAAGTAGTCATATCTCAGACATTGGAAGGGTTTGAATAGGGGCTTATCAAGGACTAAGAGCATATAGTATAGTGGCATGAACACTAAATTTTCATTGAAGCCCAGTTCAGTCACTTATTACTTATCTGTTCTTGGGCAAGGTCCTTAACCTATAAGTTTTCTTTTCCTCAACAGCAAAAAGTTGGAAGAGACCTTATTAGCTGGTTAGTCAAATATATATCTAATCGGAATCTCAGCTCTAACACATCCAACAAGTGATCATCTAGCCTCTACTTGAGGACCTTGAGTGATCGCATCGATTCCTGAGGCTGCCCATTCCACTTTTAAATAGTTCTCATTGTTAGAAAGTTATTTTATAAAGTTATTATATGTGATTAACATTCTTTTCTTTTAATAATAAATTCTAAATTCTTTCTCTCCATCCTACCCTTTCCTCACCCACTGAAGAGGCAAGCAAAATGATACCAATTAAGCATGTAAAATCATTCCAAAATATTTCCAAAATCAGCCATATTACCAAAAGAAAGCAAGGAAGAAGGGGGGGGAAGGAAATGTAAAGAATTAATTGTTATTTGAGGTTTTTATGACCCCATCTTTTGGCTAGAATTTAAAAAACCCTAGTGTGTACACTGGCCTGGGGTTCAGGCGCAGTGCCTCCACAAAGGGCATGGTGCTCCACCCACTGGTTGTAGCCATTGCCATGGTGCTGGTACCTCATGTCATCACCACTCGCCAATGCCTACATGGGCCTGGCAAAATTATAATGACTGGAAGCCCAGTGAGAGCAGTCATGTGACTTTCAGTTAGGGCTGCCGGCCAATTGGCTTGGGGCTGTGTGTGGTCAGCCTGGAGTCTGCTGGGAAGAAAGGAGGAGATTCGACATTCTAGCTTGAAGCTGGAAGGTGATAGGACACAGCATGTGTTCTCAGCTGATTCCTGGGCAGTGGTGTTATTCAGGTTGTATCATATCCCTTCCCCCTTTTCATTTCCTTTCCCTTAATTCTACTGATCTTGCTTGTGTTTTTAAGTTCATTCTTGTTAATAAATCCTGTTCTGTTTTTGAGGGAGGCTGTCGGTCTCCTTCCTTGCCCCAATATTGTGGCAAGCCACATAGCTAACACTCACCAATTAAAAATTGGTCCCTACAGAAGAAAGGAAGGGAGGGAGGAAGGGAGGTAGGGAGGGAGGGAGGGAGGAAGGAAGGAAGGAAGGAAGGAAGGAAGGAAGGAAGGAAGGAAGGAAGGAAGGAAGGAAGGAAGGAAGGAAGGAAGGAAGGAAAGAAGGAAGGAAGGAAGGAAAGAAGACAATTATCCTATCACTCAAATTTCATCAGTTCTCTCTCTGGAGGTGGATAGCATTTTTTTTTTTTATCATGAGTACTTTGAAATTATCTTGGATCATTGTATTAATCAGAGTAGCCAAGTCTTTCACAGTTGATTATTATTATAACATTGCAATTACCATACACAATGATTTCCTTGTTCTCTTTTTGCTTTGCATCAGCTCATATGTCTTGCCATGTTTTTAGAAAGTTATTTCTTACATGGAACCCATGTTTATCTCTTTACAACTTTCATTTATTGTTTCTGGTTTTGTCTTCTGAAGCCAAAAAGGACATTGACACACTTTCTTAGTCCAGGTTCAATCTTGGGATTAAGCGAGGCACTCTTAAATCATGGAATGATCAACAAGATAAGGTTTACTTTGACCTAACCAAGTAAGAATATTTAACAAAGGAATAAGTGCACTTAGCACTTTCTCCTCAGATGGACCATGGAAATGGGTCTGATCAACAGGGTAGGATATGATGAAGAATGGGTGACTTTTGAGGTCTCAGACACTGAACAAATCTTGGACTCCACGTGACTGGAACTTTTTATGCCCTTTTTGTCAGAAAACTGCTTCCAGAAGGCTGGACCAATCAGGTTCTGGGACAACTTTGCCTCCTGTTGAAGGAGGGGTCTGAACCTACCCAGTGTTGAGAGTAGGGGAAAGAAACTACATAAAGGCAACACTGATAAACATTAGTCTTATAGCACTCTCCTTTACAAAAGTCTTTCAAATACTTAAAGATAGTTATTTTGTCAGAGGACCTCGTATCTTAATCCTGAGCCTGCAACTACCTGTATTATATACCTTCTTTGTGCCTCAGTTTCCATATCTGTTAAATGGGAGTAATGAGGGAAATGGATTCATTGACCTCTAAAATCCTTTTCAGCTCTAAATCTATGATCCCATGATCCTTGCTTATTTTGTATGTTAACACTATCAGCCATTTTTTGATCTGTCATTTTCAGAGCAATGGTAAATCTCTTTGACAGAGAAATCAGATGCAAAATAATGATTGAGTACCCCTCCCCTCACTTTGTTTTTAGTTACGATCCCTTCTGTTTTGAGGAGGGAGTATTAGCTCTTCTTAGAACCCACATTTATCTCCCATACAGCTAAAAAGGAAAACTCTTTCTAAAAAAACAAAAACAAACAAACAAACAAACAAAAAAACTGGGAGGAGCTAAGAAAGGGTGGCTGCATTCATTCTCATTCCTCATGGCTGGGCCAGGTAGTGGGAATGGCCTGTGATCCTCTACCATCAATGTCAGTGTTCCACCACTGTTTGACTAGAAAGCACATTGATAATGTGGAGTATTGGGTAAATTTCAAGTAAAGGGGCTAGAGATCATGTAGGGATTAATGGAAGGAACTTGGGATGCTTAGTTTGGAGAATACTGAGGGAAGACATGGTTACCATTTTCTCTATATTGAAGAACTAAGATGAATGAGACAAGTTTCAGAAAAGGATAGCTTGGTTTGGAGTAAGGAAAACTTTCTTATCAATGAGAGTTATCAAAAGTGAAAAGGGCTGACTTACTAGATAGGGAGTAAGTTTTCCATTAGATTTAGAAGAAGGCTGAATGACCAACTTTCAAGAATGTTAAGAGATGCAGACTCATATTTTTGCTCTGTTGGATACCCTGTGAAGATGCTCCAACTCTGAGATTCTATGACATACATATTTTAAGGGACATAGAACTCTCAATGTGGAAAATCCTTTTACTGAAGCAGTTAAAAAACCACTTACTTGTTCCTTTCAGTCATACAAAGTTGGCTGGTTCATCAGGAAACTAAGTTAGTTGGCTATATGTGTTAGAGGAAATGCTTGAACCTAGGTCAATCCTAGAAGGGAGCTCAGAGGTCATCTAGTCCACATTCCCCAATTGATAAGTGGTCAAAGGATATTTTAGAAAAATAAATCAAAGCTATCACTAGTCATATTGATGACTTCTGACTATAGAGCATAGAAAAATGTTCTGCAACTAATAATCAGAGAAGTACAAATTAAAACAACTCTGAAGTACCACCTCATAGCCATCAGATTGGTAACATGACAGAAAAGAATAATAAGAAATGCTGGTAGGGATATAAAAAAAAAATGAGCATACTAATGCATTGTTGGTGGAGCTGCAAACGATTCCAACCAATCTAGAGAACAATTTGGAGCTTTTCCCAAAGGACTATATAATTGTACATATCCTTTGACCCAGAAATATCACAACTAGGTTTGGAACCCCAAAGAAATCAAAGGAAAAATACTTATAGTACCTTTGTTGTGGTGGCAAAAATTGGAAACTGTCAAAAATTGGGAAATGGCTGAATAAATTGTTGTATATGATTGTGATAGAATACTATTGTACTACAAGAAAATATGAAGGAGATGATTTCAAAAAAATCTGGAAAGGCTTATATGAACTGATACAAAGTGAAGTACCACAGAACCAGGAGAACATTGTACAGAGTAACAATAATGTAAAGATGATCAACTGTGAAAGAATATTCTGATCATTATAATCCATGACAAGTCCAAAGGAATTTTGATGAAAATGGTATCCACCTCCAGAGAGAGAACTGATGACCTCTGAGTGTAGATTGAAGCATGTTTTTTCAGATTATTTTTCTTGCTTTTTAAATAAGTATCATATTTCTTGCATTCTCAAAGGGTGGGGGAAAGGTTGAAGGAGGGAGAGAATTTGGAAAACAAAATTTTAAAAATTATAAATAAAAAGGAATTGTGACTCAGGGAGGTTAAATAATGTACCCAAGGTCATAAGGATTAGTGGTGGAATCTATTGAGTCTGGAATCAATAGGTTGTACTACACCACTCTGCATCCATTTCAGCCTTGAAGAATAAGTAGGACTTTGAGCGGTAGAAAGGATCTCAGAGGGGGCATTATTTAAAACCTTTGAGGTACTGTTGCAGAATACAGAATCACCTCTACATGCACTCTCTCACTGCTCCTACCTAGCCTCTGAAGCTCCTTCTTAGTTTCCTACTACAAAGGTATTAGAATTTTCTTGACATGTTGTATTGGGGTCAGGACCACTTCAAGAAAAAGAACATCCAATGAATAGTGTTGTTAGCAACAGTGTGAGCAAATTGCACCTTTGTCCCAGGAGCATGGAAAGACATTAGTGAATTAAGGAAGTAGGAAGAGCCTATAGTTGTACCCTCCACCTCTTACACTCACACTCCACTCCTCTATATTTGTTGTCTTCCTCTCATTGAGTATCGATTCCATCATGCTTGCTTGTATTTATAAACCCAGACCTTAGCACAGTGCCTGGAATATAGTAATACTTAATAATTTTTTCATTCATTCATTAATTTGACTATTAGTAATTATTTCACCTTATTGTGTCCCATCCCAGCTCTTCTACAGATCTCCTGCCCTGCTTTTTTCCAACTCTAGTTCTAAGAAAAATAATCAAATCTGAGAAAAAAGTAATCAAATGAGCTAACACAAGCAATTAACTATTCCTAAAAAGGACCTGGCCATCAATTATCTTAAGATTCCAATCACCATCTCTGACTTTCCAGCCCAAAACACTCCTCCCTTTACACATTTCCCTGTTGGGATGTAAAAGGAGAAGCCTCATAAAAAAAGAATGTAATGTCCTTGAGGGCATATACCTTAATGTATATCCCTAACACTTATCATCTTAAGTACTTAATGAATGCCTTTTTCATTCATTTTCTTTCATCCATTGATTCATTTATTTGCTGCTAGTGAATTAATAAGGCTTATGGCAACTGGTGCCTTTAGTAGATTAGATTTTTGGTTTTGGTTTGTTTTTTTGTTTTCTTTTCTGGAGAGTGAGGATAAGATTCAAGTGAGCCTTAAGGCCTTGGACAGAGCAGTGTCCTTTATCTGGGTACCCTTGAAATTTCTTTGATGTGTATTTGTTTTTGTGCTTTTGCCCAATTGCATTGACTGCAGGGAGAGGAGATGCTTTATTTGCATAGCCCTTCCTCAGTGTTTTGTGATGACATTTGGCATCATCCCTACTTTCAGGAAAGGTTGAGCCCATAATGGAAATACCAATTTAGACATGGGTGAGCTAGGCTTTCTGATATGTGAATTCTCCTAAGATTCTGCACCATTCCCCACAAGACCTATTTGAGAATTACGGGGACCTCAGTTTTGGTAAGTATAACTATAGTTTTAGAAAGCTGGCAAAAACCATCATTTGGGGAATGGCTGAACAAGTTGTGGTATATGAATGTAATGGAATGCTGTTGTGCTGTAGGAAATGATGAGCAGGCAGATTTCAGAGAAACCTGGAAGGACTTGCATGAACTGATGATGAGTAAGATGAACAGAGCCAGGAGAACATTGTATCCAGTATCAACAACATTGTGTATTGATTAAGTGTGATAGACTTGATTCTTCTCAACAATATAGCGGTCCAGGATAGTTCCAGGGGATTCATGATGGAAAGTGCTCTCCAAATCCAGAAAAAAAAAAAAGAATTGTTGAATCTGAATGCAGATCGAACCATACTATTTCTATTGTTTTTGTTGTTTTTCTTTTTTGAGGTTCTTGCTTTTTGCTCTGATTCTTCTCTCATAACATGACTAATGCAGACATGTGTTTGGTGTGATTGTACATGAATAACCTATATCAGATTACCTGCTGTCTTGGGGAGGGTGGAGGGAGAAAAATTTGAAACTAGAAATCTTATAAAAACAAATGTTGACAAGACAAACAAACAAAAAAAGAAAGCTGGCCAAAAAAATCATGGATTTTCACAGGATTTTTTTTTTATATTCTAGAAACAATAACTTTGAATAATAGAACGTTGGTGCTTGTGAGAAAATAGGTAGTTGTCTCCTGTCGATGAGGATATAATAGTCAATCATATTCCTCCTGACCTATTTTTAGGACAAAGGTCTCAGATCCCTTCCTCCCCATCTGGCTAACAAAATCACATGGTTCAAGGAGCCCTGGTCTCAATAAGGTCTGCTCCTGAATTGTGTCCATATAAGGAAGAATAAGATCCACTCCTGAGTTATGCCCATATAAGAAAGAGGGATGGGAATACTGTTTTCCAATTAGCTAGTTTTTGCTAGTAGATTGTAACTCTTGAGTGATTGGACTAATGATGAAAAAGGGGAGGGTTCATTTGTGTTAGGGACTAGGGTTTAAAACAGGACTTGCGAGCCCCCTTTCTTTGCACCCACTAGCTGCACACCTGGGGTGTCTCCTTCTCAGGAGAAGTAAATAAAAGAGCCTTTGTCACATTGCTGCTGAGTTGCTGAAAATTATTGAGAAGAGGATTGTTTTCCCTCATAGTGCTGAAAGGGGTCTTGGAGATGGCAGCTGAGCTGTAGGGGAAACAAACCATTTACTTGGAGTCAAGAAACTTGGATTCATGTCTAGGCTCCAGCATTTATTTGCTATGTGACCTTGGGCAAATCATGTCATGTCTCTTCACCCCACCATCCGTTTTATTAAATCTGAGATTTAAAAAACAAAAACAAAAACAAACAAAAAACTTGTTATGCCTACCTTCCCTTGTGAGAAAACAGCTTTGTAAGTGACAAAGGGTTAAATAAATATAAGTTTTTGTCCTACTTCTGTACTGCTGAATGGAACTGAAGAAAATCCCCAAACCATACTGATTGGGTTCGCTACAAATTTATATAATTTAATCTCAAGTAGGTCCTCATCCTGGTACAGCCATCCTTCTAATCAGTTTGCTAATCTGGCTCTCCACAGGAGCTGTTCAAAATCTCATCTCTTCTCTAACTTCCTATGTCCAAAATGGTAAGGAGCATTTTTTTTCCCTCTCAAACACAATACTTCATCTTCCCTACCCACAATTTTGCACTCTCTGTCCCCTATTCCCAGAATACTCTCATGCTTAGTCTCTCTGACTTCCTTCAAGACTCAGATCCAATCTCACCTCCTGCAGGTTTTTCATGGTCCTCTAGTTGCCAGTGCCTTACTTTCTAAAGTTATCCTCCATCAAAATCTTATATGTACCTATTTGCTTTTATGTTTGTCTCCCTCACCAAAGGGACTGCCCCGCACTGAAGACAGGGGCTGTTCATGCCTTCTCGTATATCCCCCATGCTTAGCCTCATGCCTGGAAATAAAGAAAGTGCTTACTAAATGCTTATCGACTTATTCACTTGTCGTTGACATTTTCATCATCATCTGGAGGCAACTGGTGCAGTGGATAGAGTGCTAGCCTTGGCGTGCAGAAATTCTGGTTTCAAATCCTGCTTCTGATACTTAATAACTGACTGGTTGCAAATCATTCAACTTTGATGTGGCTCAAGCCCAAAAATGTATATATTAGGCCATAAAGTTTAATTCTGTATCAGTAAAGGGAGTTTCCCCTTGCTTATGAAATGAAAGATTATTTAATTAATGTTATAATCTTGGCCAAAATTCTCATTTTACAGTTGAGGAAACTGAGATCCAGAGAAAGAAAGCAAGTTCTTTTTTACATTTCATTGTAATTTTATTTATTTTGTTAAATAGTTCCCAATTAAATATTAATATGCTTAACCCCCACCCCACCCCTTGGGGTGGGCTGTGTGCTGCATATCTGATACCTCTGACCTAGACCATTGAGTTGCTCCAATCCAGCATTCAGGGGCTCATCCAGATCTCTCTGGATGCAGGGAATTAGTAGCAGAACAAAAATAATAATAATAATAATAATAACCCAGGCCTTAGATGCAGTATTCTTCCCACTACTTGCACACTCACTTGGCCTGAATCCCCAATACCAAAGCAAATGTGTAGGCAGAGAAGGAACAGATAACATAAACATACTCAGAAGTACAGAGTCTGACACACCCCTAACTCAACCCTCTTATCAAAGGTTGGTAATTCTCTGATTGTGGGATAGCTGCTCTCCCTTCATTCAGACCCACCGTGACTTGACATAATGAGCTCCCAGAACCTGGACTTGCTGTCACCATCTCCATCTGAAAAAGGAGACTCTATATTCTTCCCACCGAGTGTTCCATATAGTCCCCTAGAGCCATCTGTAAGCTATTGTGAATAGGATCTGCAGTAAGGTAGAAAAGCTGCATACAGACAATTAAGCACCAACTATAATAATAATAACAATAATAATAATAATAATGAGGCAAAACCCCATTATACAACCACCTCACTTTGCACAATTAAGTCCCTTGGAAACTGTTTGCAAATCTAAGAGGTATCTCCAGAGGTCTATTTTGAATGTGCCTGGGGAAAGAAACCAATTTAAAGGAACCCTGCTGGGAAATCCTGGAAAAGTGAAAAGACTTTCTCCCTGTAACAGACCCATTATGCAAATGCAGATTTTCATACAATGAACTATCTAAAAATGAGGTACACCTGAAAAGTAATAACAAAACAGATTAGGTTGTTCCACCTCTCTTAGGCCTCTTATGTAATCTATGGCAGAGAGAAATGCTTTGTAATGGGTCTTTTAAAGAAATAATAAGCTTCTAGTCTCTCTAGAACCTTATCCTTCTAAATAAACTGATTTTCCAGGAAAAATCTTGCAAAGGGATACTGTGCTTCTACCCCAAGAGCTTTCGAAGTATTCCTCTCCACCTTCCCTAAAACCCCACCAAAAAAAAAAAAAGGCAACCCAAAACATTTTATTCAGTGATGCATTCTGAAGGTGGCAACTATTTGTGAAATATATTTAAGTGCCAGGAATGAATGACAGCATAAACTGTATTTCCAATGGACTCGCATAAGAAATAAGAAGATTGCAGCCTAAGCATCATAAAATATTTTTATAGGGCTTTAAATTGTGTTGGTGTATAAGAAAACAAGGCTCTAGAGAAAAATTTCTGAGATTGTGTGTATATCAATATAATAGACAGCCTAATCTATTTCTAGCATTATCATTGTATATATCTTATAGATACATTTTATATAAAAATGGAATTGACTCAGTTTAAATAGAATTACAAAGTTGTTGTCAAGTGTTATTCTATCAAGTCATCTGGGTTCAGAAGCAGTGTGGTAGAAGGGTGTGAATTCCAGACTAGACATTAGGAAGACTGATTCAAATCCCACCTCACCAAACTGTATGGTTCCAGGCAAGTCACTTAAGTAATTTAAGTGACCTCTCTGAGCCTTAGTTTACCTCATCTGTAAAATAAATAAAAATACCTACAGTACCTTCCTCATTGGGTTATTATGAGGGTCAAATGAGTTCATATGTATGCCACTTTATAAGCTTTAAAATATATAAATAAATGCAAATGTAATAAAAGTAAATAGAATAAATAAAAGTAAATAGAGTAAATAGTTGACATTTGTCAACTATTATTATCTTGACCTGCTGAGAATACAGAAAACTGAAGCTATCGCCAGATCACTATTGGGGATCTGGTGAGGATTTGAAACCACTACTCAGAACTTTGCAGTCCTCAGGACATAGGTAGAGCAAAGACCTAGCCTGCTGCCCTGATATCAAAGTCCAAGTCCAGGGAAGCTCTGATAAAAACCATGAATGGAAAGATGTTTCAATCCATATAATAGGCTGAGAACTACTGCACAGAACCCTAAGACAGTGTGGAGATGGGAAAGAGGTGGATTTCCCTGATAATTTTAGCATTCTTTGTTAACCTGGAAATTAAGGAAACAATCAATATAGGAGAAATAAGGTCTTTAATTGGGGCAGAGGAACTATATATAGCTAGCGGTATCGCAAAGCTCAGAAGCTAGGAATACCCAAAGATGAGAACAGAGGACAGGGGTTTTATGGGGTAACAGAACAAAAAGGGAACCAAAAGATTGCTCCAGAGTCATGTACAACTACTTAATGTAAATGAACCTTTAACAAAAGAAACAATCGAACTGCTCCTAAGTTAAGTATAGACACTACTAACTCTAAATAGACACTACTTAATGTGGATGGACTCTTTCACATAATAATCATAAAGTCCAGGGAGTAAGGTGGGGAAACATTGGGAGGGGATGAGTTGCTTGAGGGAAGGTGGGGGGAGGTCCATAAGTCCATCAAGAGTCTGGAATTGTTGAAGATTGGTTAGCCTCAGACAATTAATTTGTCTGGGAAAGTGGGTAGGGATCAGTCAGTTCTCAGTAAATTTGTAGTTCTCATCTTTGATGTCCTTTCCAGTCTTCTCCCTTTTTGTTGATAGCACAGACCCTCAGCTCTAGGCAGGGTGGTTTCTTCCCTGGCCTCTGACCACACTATGTAAAGTATCACCACTGGCATTTTATCCATGTTTATCCCTTGTAGATTTTCCTCTCCCCATGTACACTGCAAAGCACTGATCAAACTGTCATGGGGTACAGAGAACCCCAGAAGTTCTCTGGGACACATCAAGGAATTGTTTCCTTGAGAAACTAAACCAGAGGACAGATAATGCCTAGAGAGATAAGTGGAACCAAATCAGACTGAGCGAGCTTCGGATTCCTACCCTTCATTCTGGTCTCCCTTACCCTGGGGAGATAAATTTGGGTGTGGCTGTGGCCTTTGTGTTCTGAAGAGGGATCCATAGCCACCCCTCACCCAATTCCTCTAGTCACTACCAGTGGGGGATGGTCCTCCACTCCTCACCCAATTCCCCCAGCTACCACCAGTGGGGGATGGTCCACCCTCACTAAAGGAACTTTCCACCCCCATCAGGCCTCTATAAAAGTACCTTCCGGTCTCTTGTTCAAGGAGATTTGGTACCTCTGAGCCATGTGCTTTGTGCCTATCTCCCCATGAGAGGTCCAAGGATATCTGTCATGATTTCCCTTCCCCCACCCTTCCCTTCCCTTGCTCCTAAATAAACTACCACCTTATTCTAACTACTTTTGTGTGCAAGAGGGTGTAATTCTTTAAAGAGGAATTCCTAAGAACCCCAACCCCTGATCTAACCCATGCCCCATTTTCCTCCATTACAAAACCCCACCTGTATAACCCCCACTGGTCTCACCTTTCTTGTAATTCCTATGGCATCTCATGTGGTGTCGAACTTCAAGAGAAACAGGAACCTCTAAACCATATATATGGATCTCTGTGGGTTCATAATGAGTTATTTTAATATTTTTAAAAAATATTTCCCAATTCCATTTTAATCTGGTTAGGCAACACTTGAGAGTATTGTAAGCACATTGGGTGGTGTGATTAATACCTCTGGACTCTTCAGTACAGTTTATTACTGAATATATATTATCAAAATTTCTTTTTTCTGTTGGCTCTCAATTCCCCAAATAAATTGTTAATTCTTCAAGGGTAGAGATGATGTTTTCTCTTTTTGTACTCCTCACAGTGCCTAGGTGCCCAGGGCTACTTGATAAACCAGTGATCCTTTGTGAATAAACATTAACTGAACTTGGAGATGCTTGCAACTGCTGAATCCAATCCTGGTTCCTAACTTATCTAAAGAGCAGCAAACATCCTCCTTTCTGATTTGTTGTGTTTGCAGATGTCTTCTCTCTGGACTTCCCTGACATCCTGCAAATATCTAGAAATACTTCACCCTTTTCCCATTCCCCTTTGAGCAACCGAGAGTTTTGACTCTCACTGCTCCAGCTCACAATCTTCTTCTCAGTCAATAAATGCAGTTATAATCTTTGTAAACTGATCAGATTCTGGCTCATTCCACATCCCTCTTTTTGGAACTGGGGTTTCTTCTGTTTAAGCAGTTCACAGGAGTTTTTTATTTTATCAAAACAAGTAGAGGTTAGTAAATGTCTACATTGAGGTTAGTGCTGCATGGGGTTCTGTAGTAAGAGCAGGGTAGAGAATAGAAAGAATTGGTTTCTTTCATAACCCTTTTTAGACCTCTCGTGCATTCAACATATTCTTAATTAAATTTAATTGACATATTTTAAGTACCTACCCTGTGAAAGGCACAATGCAAAGCACTGAGCACAAGAAAGAGAAACAGTGTAACACTCACTAACCATAGAAGCTAATATTTTAATAGGTTTTACTTTTTCTTTCTATTCCCCAATATTTTGCCCAGTGACTGACACATACTAAGTGCTTAAAAAGGCACGTTGATTGATTGATTGGAGGATACAACTTGTAAACATCTAAGTAACTAGAATATATTGTGATATGGGAAGAGTATTAACAAACAGGAGGTTCCAGAAAGGATTCCTTCAGCAAGGGGCATCTGAGCTGAATCTTGAAGAAAGCTATGATAGGAGGAAAAGGAAGAATGAGGAGAAAGCACATTCCAGGTGTAGCGCTGCTTTTACTGATGTCTGGGGCAATTTTACATAGGGACAGCTCTGTGCTCCCTGCATCTTACTAAGAGAGAAATGAGATTGATTGAGAGAATGCTGCATATGGTGCTAGGCACCTGTATGAGACTTACTTCAGTTTGTTGCAGAAACTTTGGAGACTTCAGGGACACACATAGAGAGAGGAATCTCCAAGGAGATGGTCAAGAAAGGCTTTTGAATTGTAGACTGAAGACATGGAAATTACAGACTGGGAATCAGTCTAATCAGGTCATTGAGCTGCCTGGTCTTATAATTCTAGCAATTACCAAGGGAGGACTTCTTCCATATGAGAGTTTTTTTCTCTTCGTTTGAGCTGACATCTTATTTTGCCCCCAGCTGGAGAGCTCATTTACTCTTGCATATTTTTCATATATTCTCATCGGTAGAACTTTGCCAATTTCTGTTTTCAGTTTTCGTTAGTAAAACGTATTTTTAATAAACCCATTTACTCACTACTGCTATTTAAGTAACTAGTGTTTAGAAGAGTATGCTGTGTTTCTAACAGGGGGAAGATAACTCTTAGTTTATATAAGCCAGCTTAATTCTTCTAAACACTAGTTACTTAAATAGCAGTAAAAAAATAGGAAGTTGCCTTCCTGGGAGAATTTTATGGGAGCAGAGACCATGTCAACAGTGCTCACAATCTAACTGGCCAAGCAAGATTTGAAAAGGTTGCCTATTATGTAAATTTTATCTGTTATATATGAAATAAAGAAAACTTGAAGCTCTAAAGAAATAAAAATTAAAAAAGAGTATAAGGGAAACAGCTTTCCTTCAGAATAAAGACATAATTCTAGGCAAGAGATTTTTGAAGAGTGACCAAAAGTTATAATTTTCACTCAATATGCCTTTTGGAGAAAGGGGTGTAATGATTGGAATGATGCCACCTGCTGGAGACATTACTGTAGAAAAGCTCTGCCATGAAAGGAAGGTCTTTGAGGGCAAGACCATGCATCTTTTCTTTGGCGTCAGGAAGTGACGTTTGCTGGTGGGAGGAGGAAGGGGGAGCTGAGCGCTCTGTCTCTTTCTTTCCTTTGGTCTCTAGTGGAGAGCAGAGCTAGAAATGTGCTCTCCCTTTAATAGGTAGATGAATGTAGGCCTTTCTCTCTCTCTTTACCAAATTCTTATTCTCCTTAATAAATGTTTAAAAGCCTAACTCTTGCTAAAGCTTATAATTTATTGGCAACCCCTCATTAGATATTTTAGACAGTTTAGCTAGAATTTTAGCCCTTTAACAGGGGAATCTGTCTGTCTTCCTGAGGTACTAGAGAATCTTGCCTACCCATCTCCCAGATAGAAGCATCAATCTTATCCTTCCTCAAAATGAGGAAAGCAAGTCCCTTTGGATATGTATCCATCTCACCTCAAAGTTCTTCATACCTTAGCTCCCTCCTACTTTGCCAGTCTCTTTAGACATGACTCCTAGACATGTACTCTTCAATTCTGAGACATTGGCCTCCTGGCTATTTCACAAACAAGAACCTGAGAATTGTCTCTAGTTGTTCCCTCATGCTTATATCACAAGGGAGAGGTGGTGATTCTTATGTATTCCTCATTAAAGAATTTCACTCTTGCATACAGTCCAATTAGAATTGAAGTGATCTTTTATCTGGTGGTAGAAGAAATAACTGAGTGGGAAGTCACCCCTGGGGAGGAGGGCTTAAAAACATCCTCCTCCAACAAAAGGAAGGCAAAAGCTTTTTTAGAGGATAGGTGTCCACTTGAAAACTGGAAAGTTCCCTTTTGGGGTGGGGTAGGGAAAGCTTGGATGCTTGTCATATTCCTGAGAGTCCAGAGGGCTTTTTTTGAAATGATGGTCCTGACCTTTGTGGTTATCTTTGTCTCTTAGCTCCAGTCAGGTAGTAGCCACACCTATTTGACTTTCCTGCTATAGAATTTTATTCCCTTTACTTCTTATGTATGTCTGTCCTGATATATAGTTGGTCAGTCTAAACTTTAATAGTCCTTTGATTCCTTGATATGTCTGTCCTGTTATCTGGTCATCTTTGGTTTTGTTTCTCACAGAAGAAACTTATTCTGATTTATCCTATGCCCATGTCATCCCTGTGACACTTGCAACACTCCCTCCTCTACTCTGACTACTGACCTTCCTGGCTTCCTTTATGTCCTATCTAAAATTCTACCTCCTGAAAGAAGCTTTCCCTTGCCCTTTTTTAATTCCAGTGCTTTCTGTCTTTTAAGTGTTTAATGTTTATCTTGTCTATAGCTCACTTTGTATATATTTATTTACTTGTTGTCTCCCCCAGTAGACTGTAAGCTCCTTGAAGGCAGAGACCTTTACTTGGCCCTTTTGTATCCCCAGCAGTAAACATGGTGTCTGGTACATAGTAGGCACTTAATAAATGTTTATTGAATGATTGAATAAATTACCTTTAAACCACTTTTTTTAATATAACACATGCATACATCCTATAAATGATGGGGGAAAGCCTGTGCCAAGGCACAGAGGTAGGAAATGTAATGTTCAGTGTGGGGAACAAGTTGAGAGGAGTGAAACATATAACAGAGAGCAAGACTTAGAGCTAAAAGGAACTTCAGAGGTCATTTGGTGCAACTCCTTAATTTTTAAGATAAACTGACACCCAGAGATATTAAAATATTTGCTCAAGCTCATACAGCTAAATATGATCTGAAACTATTAAACAACACAACTGGATCAATAAAAAAATCTTCAAATTAAACCTCAAGAGATTCAATATTTCATTCAATTAGAGTTTCAGGAGAAAAGGCATTATATTTGAAACTTTCCATGCCACATATTCCCTAGGAATCCTTAGCTCTTCCAAGGAAGGAACAATCCATTTCAGTTCTAATAAGGATATCACCTAATGCAGCAAATCTTCTTATAGGTTGCAAAAGCTTTCCAGTGCATAATTGCAAACAATCACTTCAACTGGGATTATTCCCAGGGCCAAATCCAGGTGTTGGAAAGAATTAGCCAAATTGTGTTGTCTAATTGCATGTAATTTGCATATGGAATAAAGGTGCCTGCCAATGCTCAGGCAATTTTCAAGGTATATTTCCATTATTATAGACATTGAGATTGTCTTTTCTGACTCCCTGGTCTCTCTCATTCCTCCTTGCTTTACTATCACTACCCACCCAAATTCATCTAATTCATGACAGACAAGTGAAGGATTGTGAAGCTGCTGGAAGAAAAAGAGGGGAGTCACTAAACAACCTTCTAAATGTACGCTGGAAGAACATGGAGACTCAAGAACTTGACTTCTCTCTCCTTTTCAAGTCTTCTTAGAAACTAGTCATTGGTGGGTGTCTTCTCTTTCGTCTCTTTTCAACTTTTCTACTTGAAGGCAGTAAATATTGTATAGGACAGAGAGTCAGGAGGCTTTTGTTTTGAGTTAATTGGGTCTGTACAGTTCTTACTAGCTCAATTTCCCTCTCTAAGCCTTGGCTTTTTAATTCATTAAGAGCAGGTAAATGAGATAATCTTTAAGATTCCTTGAAGCTCTAACCTAAATGTAAATCTATAGTTCTGTGAAGGAATTCATTCAAATGTGAATGCATTCAAAATCAGGTACATGTTAAAAATATATATTTTCTTTGTGGTCATAAAATGAACAGTTTACTTTGAAATGGTCAGAATTTCTTATTAGTGGGATTGAGAAGTGAAGGAATGGGGGGGTGGAAGAGAAATCTTTGAATTAACAGAATGACTAATTGGGACAAAAATGTGAGATGGTTTTTACAAGGAACATTTCTCTAATTAATGGGGGAGTAAGAGCAGAATTCCTATAAATAACCCACACAGTTGCTTCTGTTTACCTAGCATTTAGAAAAGTGAATACTAAGTGACTAACTTATTGGAAATTTGCAAAGGCTCCAAATGCCAACTTTTCAGGAATAGCATGATTTATGTTCAAAGTCTAATCCAACATATAGGAGATCCAGGAAGGCTTGAGGGAGGGGAGAAGAAAAATGCCAATTCTTATTATTTCCCTAATGAGTACAAGGACACTTGAATTTTTATTAGGAACCTATTATAGGGTCTTAAAAGCCTAGAACATCACTCATGTAAGGAACCTTAGGGATCATCATTTCCTCATTCCAACCTCCTTATTTTATACAAAAGAAAACAGGCTCCAAGAAAGGAAAGAATTTGCCCAAGGTTACCCAACTGGTTAGTAACAGAACCAGAAATAGAACCCAGGTCTCTGGACTTTCACTTCAGTATTCCTACAATTATACCATCATATCATTATATCATGATACCTCTATCTGTTTAGCATAATGCTAAGCATTTAGGGAATAAAAGAAATGTATTAGGCTAGATCTTTTCCCTCAAGGAGTTTAGGTTTTTTGAGATGAGTAAAGGATATGAAATGCCTATATTCGTCACTTAAAAACACTAGCTTAAATATTTTAAAGTTCTATTGTATCTTTTTATACACTGTATCCTCCTTTCCAGACTGCAAGCTTCTTTAAAGATGGGACCTTGTTGTGTGCTTCATTATATTTTCCTCTCCCTCCCCAGCCTCAAAGAAAATGAGTTCTTAATAAAACTGAATTGGAATTCTCTTCTCTCTTCTTAGCTGTGATTTCTTTTTCAGCATCCCTTTTGTTTTGTTTTGTTATTTGTTTATTTATTTATTTTGCAGGGCGATGAGGTTTAAGTGACTTGCTCAGGGTCACACAACTAGTAAGTGTCAGGTGTCTGAGGCCGGATTTGAACTCAGGTCCCTCTGAATTCAGGGCTGGGGCTTTATCCACTGTGCCACCTAGCTGGCCCCAGCTGTGATTTCTTTTTAACCATGTTGTGGCCCTAGCAGGGAAAGCAGACCTAAAAGAATTAGCCTTTTGAGTAGAAGAAAACATTTTCATAGTACTGACCTTCAAGACTAATGACTACAATCCTGATTAAACTTTAGGCTAACAATTTGGTGCTTTTTTTTTTTTGCTCCTAGGGACAGAGACTGATTGAATGACTGACTCTCTCTCCTCTATATGTATGAAATAGGTATATCTATATGTATGTAGTCTATATGTATATGTAGTATATGTGTATACTTATATAAACCATATATACATATATAGTATATGCATTTGTGTGTGTGTGTATGTGTGTGTGTAAATTCTCATACCCTCTTGAACCAGCCATGGAAGCAAATCTTAAAATGCAAAAGCCTTCTTTACCTTACCCCCATCACCCTAATACACATATGAATACTGTCATGCTTGAACTGGGCTAAAAGTTCAAGTTGAAAGAGAAAGGCTCTCTTCCATGCCCTGTACTTCCAGTGATATGCAGGGATGAGATGAAGAGTATTGAGAAGTTTAAACTGAAATGACTGATAAGTCAGGTTAGAGGGAAGAAGGTGAATTTTAACATGATCAGAAGGACCCTGGATCATCTAAGGCTCTCAGCTGGAAAGAACTGTGAGGAAGGTCAGAAAGAGCCAACAAGTGGTTGCTAACATCTTGTTTTTAACATCTGTCTCATTCTGAAAATAGGTTCATAGCTGATGTAGAACTAAGCAGTCTCTGGGCTTAAGCTTAGAAGGAAACTACTGTCATAGGAAATAATTAGGTTATATTTCAAAATGTTAGGAAAGGGGCAAATGGAAAAAAAAGTTCTTATTTGAATTATAGCAGCAATACAGTATATTCAGATATTTGACAAATGAATGTGTCTGTCTTTCCTTTCCTTATTCGTATGTGCCATCTTTGTAAGCTTATTAATTTGAATTCCTAGATTGCTTTAAATCACCAGAGTGTAGAGTTTAGTTAGTTTATACCTAATTAAACAAAAGACACACAGTGAGATATGGCAGACAAATTCAAATTTATTGAGACAGACAGAAATGCAACTATTCAGGACTACAATTAAGCATTTACAATTAACCAAGGAGGTTAGGCAAGTGTTCACATTCCAGGAAAATCTGTATGGAAAAGCATTCAAAATTCACTATGTTAATCTACTTTACTATGATCATCTACATTGCATCTACAGTAGTGACAGCCAACTGACACACTCATTATTTGGGTGATATTCCCCTTACAACACTACACATTAAACAAGAACAAATGTCAGCAGCATTGAGAAAAAAGTATAAAAAGACCAAAACCACCCACTGTAGAAAGAAAGGTTTCTTGGATGTTATTGTACAGTGCAGTTGATGCATCAAACAAACATGAATGGCATATGGGAAAGACGTAAAGGAAAGATACAATGTACCAATTTGATGGCCTGTGGTGAGAGACAGCTGTCAATTTCATATTATTTGTTGCATGGTGGTTGTAGGGGTAGGGAAGCAAGGTATGTTGAAAAGAGTGCAAGGGAGGAATTGCTATAAAACTCCAAATACAGTATTAAAACATTTCCAAGCCAGAAACACACTGAAATTGAAGCCAGGTTTATAGAGGCAAGAGACACAGCAATTATTTTTCCCAAATGGAAAATTTCGATTTGAATTGGAAGTGAAAAAAGAAACATTAAATATTTAAGATCTCTTCACAGCTCACAAGGAATTTCTACATAACCACATTAGGATGCGACTTGGAAATTGGTTCTAGTAGGAAAATGGGGAATTGTATCATCAAGATCATCACTGGATATCTGGAGTTTTCAAATGTACCTAATCATGGTGATGGAATTCTAAGGGTCCTAATGACAAAAGGCAAAGCCTGACTTTTGCCTCAGATGATGAAACAGACACTTCTTCAAGTCTCAGAATTGAGGCTCGTAAACAAATTGTAGTTTTTAATGAAAGTGATAAAAAAGCCTTTCAGAAACCTGACATTGCCATGACAAAGTTGATCAAGAATAGTGTTACTGAGCTTTGCTCTAACCACAGGAATAGTTTTGTATTTAAGATTCTAATGAGTCAAAATATCTTCTTAGAGCATCTCCAAAAATTGAGCATCATTACCTTGCTACAAATTTTCCACAGTGCTCTCTTATCCATCATTAAGTTAATGTTAAGGAGCTCTGAGTGTCATCTTAATTTGATACTTGTCATAAGATAATTAGGTAAATTAAAATCAGTAGTTCACTATGTTCCTAAAAGTTTCTCTAAGCAAAATCAATGTGCCAATCCTAATGAGTTCTCTGGTGCATTTTCAGAGCTAGTTGGAGTTATTAACAACGATTTTCTCTTATAGTTTAGATTGAAAGTTTTTTCATGCATTTTTAATTTTTAGGGGATACATTTTCATTAAATTAACAATTTTAGTAAATTAACTGCAATTATGCTGCTGTTTCCAAACTCTGAGTTCAAAGCCTCGGTCAAATAAAATTCACTTGAAACAGAAAAAATGTCTATTGGATCTTAAGACTCTGCTTGGTTGTGATTTTCTAACAGAAGCTTCCTGTCCCTGCAGTTTATGAGACATATAACAAGACAAATTGTATCTAGAACAGCAGATGTATGACCTCCCTGTTCTTGGTTCTCACACATCAGTAGCTGAATCAATTATGTTCATAATCAGTAAGAGATAACATGGACGTTATGGTGTCAGTCTATCCATTTGGGATTGGCAAAGTAAATTTCCAGTTTCATGCCGTGTATACAAAGTGCCAAAATAATGAGTCTTTTTAATTAAAAAAAAATCATTCAATTCAGTGGGGGAAAAGGCTAGCCAATTCTATCATAGTGACCAAATTTTTGACCAAGCTGATTGAATGCAGTAGTATAGCCTAGGCCACAAGTGAAGAGGGAGGCAAATCATCAAAGGGTGTATTGACTTCATTTGCCAAATAGTTTCCTCATAAAACAAGGTGTTGAATTGATAAAAATATAGCAAACACTTTCAACTGGGGAAGAATATGGCCATGAAACTGCCTAAGGCTATGTCAAAAGAAAGTCATTGATGGGGGAAAGAAAACCTTACTTAAAAGGCTTTCAAACCCCTTTGACCAGCCCTGTTGCAAGAGGAAGGGAGAGGGAAATTTTAAGGACTGAATGGGATGAAGATTTGCAGGGTTTACAATAAGCACATGGCATTAGTAATCCCCTTCTGCCCACTTGTGGAGATTTTAAAATTTCATAAAAACTCAGGTCGGGAAAAGTAATACATACAGAAGGGACTTCTAGATTTAGAAATCTAAGTTCATTTGTATCTAAGAAAGAAAAATAAGGTATTAAAATTCAATTCTTCAAATTAATCTTTTACTCCTTAATTACAACCCCAGTTTTGTGAAGATGTCATGAAGATCGCTTTTTGATTCACTATCTTTTGATTTTTTTTTTTTGGCAAAGTGTGAATGAAACCTATTATCAATCCTACAGAGAGAAAATCCTTCTGGGGATGAGCATTCAAAGATAATCACCAACACTACTGGGGGCAGGGGCATAAATGAAATTTGAGACACTAAGAACAGTATATATTCTTATTATTTCTTTTTCTTAAAAGTAGACATCAATGTGGCAAGAAACTGCCTGAAGCATCCTTTTGTGGATTGCATATTTATAATATAGAAGCCAGGATATCCTTTAGATAAGCTTTTTGCTCCTAAGAATTTTACTTCCTCATGAAATGCAATAAGGGCAAAAATGTTCAGCATCAGGTCTAGTCCTAATACTCCAATCTCAATCTTTAAGCTAGATCATACAGGAACAAAGGCTACAGTTTGGTCAGAGTGGGTGGAATCCTCCCCTCTTTTTTTAAAGCCCCAAACCCTTGGTTTCCTTCCCAAGGGGTCTAGAGGACAGCCACTGGCAAATTTTCAATGCCTAGCAAACCTCACGGCATTCTACGTGAAGCTATACTACCTTGGCCCTTATACTTAAAAAAGCTGCAACCTCTCCAGAGTATGCTGAGTATAATAACCACTGCCCTACTCTGGGTCCAATTAAAGCAAAGGTCCTTAGAAGACTGGGCACAGTCATATCTTTGGTCCACAAGTCTTCACTGGTAAAAGTATATGAAGTTGTTTGTAGAACATGATCTTGTCTTTGCTGGAGGAACAGGTCAAATGCAAAACTGAACTCAAAATCTTCTATTGCCATCTGCTAATGAAATATTGTGATACTGTATCTTTTTTTTTAAGAGAGCATTAGATATGCCTTAGAAAAGCCCTGTAGGAGGAATTGGAGGAAAAGAGAGGCAGTAAACAAGACAGTTAGTTGCCTAAGGAAGTCTGTGAGATGATATGAAAGAGACAGCTTAGGACGCTGAATAGAGTGAGAATTCCATGGCTTCTGCAGGAGAAGTTGTTTAGGCAGTCTGGGGCTTATCAAAATCAAAGAGACTTTCAACAGCCCTGCTGGTGCCTGAGAGAAGAAACTGCGTCAGCCTGCAGGTTACAAGTGCCAACTATCAATGCAAAAGCAGTTTCTACACAGATTTCATATTTTTCCTTCTGGAAATAGCAGTTGTCTTGGACAGGCTGGCATCTTAATTACTTCTCAGCTGTGTTCTCCAATGATTCTAAACAACCATCTCTTCCTGTATAGGGGTATGAGTATGCATGTGTGTGTCACACACAGGCACTCAAATATATCGATATATATATATATATATACATACATAAATATAGAGAGAGACAGGCATCTGGCAACCATTCCATAGCAAAGAGAATGGCTCCCCAAAGGGGCTCTTGGCAGAATTAAGGCCATTGTTTTTAGAAAGCCAGAAGTAGCTATGCAGAGGAGAATCAATCTGTAATGATAAATATTAAGCATTTTGCCGGCCGGGGTGTGGGGGGGAAGCAAGAGGGAAGATTCCAGTGAGGCATTTCATTTTTCCCCATATCATCTTCAGTACACAAAAAACGCAGCCAGCCATTGCAAGCAGGTCTAGAAATTTTTTTTTTTGCTAAAATGAACTACCAGTGTGGACAAGCAAAACAGGGTTCATTTCATCCAGAGTACCTGGCTCCCTCCTGGGTGAGAATTTCATATAAACTACATAATTGTTGAGAGAAGTTCTCCTGAAGGGGGAGAAAGGAAGCCAGCAGCATGAGACTTTGTGTAAGTGAAGTCAGTTGTCCCCTAGCCTAAAGAAAAAAAAATCCATGTCCCCAAAATAGCCATACTCATAATTGGAGCAATTGGGAAGGAAGGAGAGCTATCTTCCAAATTATAAACAGGGCACAGAAAAGAACAGTGGAAGAAGAGACATTTTGTACCTAATGGTTTTAGATACAATTGTTGAGATGTGAGGGACTTGTGATATTGTGCAAAACACACACGTCCTTTGCCCTGAGGGGACTACCATATATAGCCAACCTCATCCTCCTTGTCATCATCTTCATCTTCATCATCTTCATTCGTTGCCCTTACATGAACTTTCAGTTTCCCATCTTTGTCCTTTCGTGCCCCTCCATGTTCCTCTTCTAGGTCATCCAGGAGGACCACAGCACCCCCACTGCCAAAATCCCCTGAGGTTTCTTGCTCTTCTTCTGAAAATAAAATTTTAAGCGAAAGAGACAAACATAAAAACATTAGAGGTGCCTCTCCTCCCATACTCTCTGCCACTGATAAGCACTGTCTTTGCCCTGCTTCCCTCTTGTCTAAAGGCTCACTATGTCTCAAAGTAGTAAATAGCACTTCCCAGTCAACTTGACAGAAAAATACTAGCATTCCCTTTCACATTTGAAATGACTAACCTATAGGCTAATAGAAGCAAAGATTTAGAACTAGAAGATACCTTAAACAACTCCTAAACTTCAACTTAGGGACCAACTCCCACCTTTTCCAGATGAGAAAACTGAACCCAGAGAGTTAAGAAACCTGTCCCAGGTCACACAAGTAAGTGGCAGAGCTAGGTTTTAGACCTAGACCTACTGACTCCAGATTCAGCATGCCTTCCATTAGACAATTCTATAGGCCAATAGGGGACATTTCAAACTAATCAGGTTCTAATGCAATTATACAGGTTTGTTTTTTTTTTTTCCTGTAGTGTTTTTCAGGGGTATAAAACTTAAGAATTAGATGCTTGGTCTCAAAAACTGGCAGTATAAGTAACTTCACTTAAAAGCTGCCTCCTACGTAGCACCCACCATCATTCTCTAGCTATTGTCAATTATTCTCTATATTCTCCATTATTCTATATCTTCCTTATGTTGTTATAATGGACACTACTTGAGAGTAGGCACTTACTAAAAGTGTGTTGATTATTATTTCTTTAGTAAATTCAACAAGCACACATCCTCTCTCCATTTGAATGTCATCTGAAGCCCTATTTTCTAAATCCTCTGTATATTCCTTGTCAACTTCCCCTAAAATGTCCATTGTAGCATTCTATACTGCCATTAACTGATGACTACAAGTAGTAGAGTGTCTCTCAAATTATGATAACTGGCTGATGTCTAGGGAGTGGGGTAGGGGTTTAATGCCTCTACTCACCACAGTTCACAGTTCCTTGTTTCCTAGAGCCAGCCAGCTCATTTCCATATTTATCCACACACCAGCACTGTCCTGTACTCCCATGGCACTGGGTGGCTTTGTAGTATCCTTCATCATTGCAGCGGGGAATGAATGTCCCTAGAGGAAACAAAAGCTTCAGTTCTATCAGAGAATTCTCAGGTAGTGCACTGGAATCAAACCAAAACAAACTAGGCAAAGACTCCCCAGGATTAAAGAAATGGCATGCCTTATCGGTCCAAAGCTTATCTGTACATATGATGGATGATCATAGTATCCAGACATTAATTTTGATTTCATAGGATGTCAGAATTGGAGAAAATTTGGAGATTATCTAGAACCTAGTTTCTTAAACTGTGGGTCATGAAAAAATTTGGCAAGTAAAAAGTTATGTATATTTATTTTATATAACTATTAGGTATAACTATAGTCTTTTATATAACTATATACCGGGGTTCACATAAAAAATTTCTCCATAAAAAGGGGTCATGAGTGGAAAAAGTTTTATATATATATATGAAGAGACAAAGACAGAGACATTTAGTAAATTGTTGATAGAATCAGCATTAGGACTCAGGTATCCTAGTTCCTAGTCCAGGCATTTCTTTGCCATTTCTGCTGAAGGGCTCATTTGGGTGGGCTCTCCATGCATGGAGCTGCAAATCAAAGCCCTTGATGGAGTCAAGACCTGGCAACTTTTCTTTGGAAAGGTTGACTTAGAATTATATGAATGAAATGCTCACTCATTCACTTACTCACTCACTCATTTTATACATTAATTCATTCTTTATGTTATAGGCAGAAAGTGCCTTTAGAAGCTGAGACAGTCTAGGGGGAAAAGTAATATAGTGATCAGATGGCATCAGTAAGCACGGGAAAAACTTTAGCTTAAAAGAAATATTTATATATAAATTCCCTAGGAGATTTTCAAAGGAGAACATGTGGTGAACTAGAATGAAAACTGGCCCACCTATCAAACCACTCAATGAAAAACTTATCAGCAGATAGGAAAATATATATTTGTCTTAATTCCCCAGGTTGGTAATAAGCCAGGTGCTGTGCTGAATCTACAATATAATAAAACTACCACTTTTTTCTAAGTAGGCAGTAATTATAACTGATTATAATTTGTTGTTGCTTGTTCCTGGGTTGCTCTGAATGCCCTCTGAATACATGGTTATTACATCAGGAGTTTTTCCCCTGGGGAAAATAATTTGTAAGCAAATAAATAGAATTCTTATTTGCCAACCGTAACATTTCAATGTGCTCTAGTCTCAGGTGGAGAGAATGTGATGAGAAGATCTTTTAAATCAGGCAGGGAGCATCCTTAGGAAAAGTCAAGATTATGATTCACTGGTTGGTGAATAATAATTGTGTCATGCCATCATCCAGGGCTATGAACCCAGTAAGGCAAATGAGAAATATTAACAGATGAGACAGAAATATAGTTCAGAAGCATTTAGATGTAAAGAAATGGGTTTTGCTGCAAAATATGTATGTATGTGTATATATGTATGTATAAACACATATGGATATATTATCCCCAAAAAGCTTAACTATGACTTTTGGGATACCTTTATTTGTGTACCTATATTTACATGTGCATATACACATAAGGTGAGAAGAAGCATTGTATAGAAAATAGAGAACTACACTTGGAGTCAGGAAGATTTAGATTTCAATCCCATATCAAGTGCTTATTAGCTGTGTGACTCTGGGCAAGTCACTTAAACTCTCTGGTCCTCCATCTGTAAAATGAGGAAATTGTACCTCTAAAGGCTCTTCTTACTCCAAATTGATGATCCTGTAATCCTCTATCTTTTCACTTTGATGCCTCCTCACGATGTGGAGTTCTCTAAACCTTAGTGAAGTCCTACTAATTTAGAAAGGCTTTGGATTTAAGTACCGTGACAACTCTCTGTTGTGTGGCATAGAAGGAAGAGAACTAGTCTTGCAGTCACAAAGACCTGAGTTCAAAACCTACATCTAAGATACTAGCTGACTACGAGAATATTAACTTAATCTCTTTGAGTCTCAGTTTACTAGTCTGAAAAGTGGAAATAATGATACCTATAGGACATTCCTCATAGGATAGTTGTGATTCTCAAAGGATGCTTTGAAAACTTGAAAGAGAAATGTGTCATTTATTTCTTGTTATCTGAGGACCAGTCTAGCTAAGTGAAGGTTGATGAACTATTTGGTTATAGCGACTCTTGAATACCATCTACTACATTGCATAAGGGCTAAAAAAACCTCCATCATTAGATGAAGCACCCACACCAACGAATCTAGATCTCCTTGAAATATTGAAATGAGTTTATCAATTGTCTTTGTTCTGTCATTAACTAGCTGCAAGTTATTTCTCTTCTCTGGGAAATACATTTCACATTTTCCCATGTGTAAATATGTGAATAAATTAACTTGCTTCTTACATTAAAGTTAAACGTGCTTTTTTCATAATAATGCTGAGAAGAAGGGAGTGCAAATAGTCTCATTGCCCTCTTATAGAAGGAGAAACAGAGGTTCAGAGAGTAGCTTGGCCATGCTCACACAACTGATACATTTCATAGGGTACTTGGATTAGATGGTTTGGGAGGTCTTCCCTAGCAGAATCCTTTTGAAAGGGTTATACAAACTTCAGACATTTTTCTATATTTTAGGCCATGTATTTCCTATAAAACAGGGCTCTGTACATTTTTAATGATATCAACCCTCACTCATAACAATCTTATCACACAGACATACATGTTTATGAATGCATGAATGCACACACACACACACACACACACACACACATCCTCCTCAGTTTCCTTATCTGCAAAAATGCATTGGTTGGGCTAGATGATCTCTAAGGTCTCTTTCTCTTCTGGCCAGATTGATTCTTTTGTGAAGGTAAACTAGTCCATATTTTGCCTCCATTCTTACCTAGCCTTTCATTACTAAATGGGCATTGCCTCAGACAAACTGAGACCTAGGAAAGAATTTAGCTTAAAAAGGCCAAGGTCTCCCACTGCATGCTGGGTCATTCATTGCCAGTCATCCTGACCTATGTCTTGCCACTGGACTCAGGTGACTCTGAAGGAGAGAGTGAGGCTGCTGACTTTACACAGCCCTGCCTCACTTATAGCCAATTTACTTGCAAGTCAAGAAATCAACCTCCTGATGTTATTGGCCCTCTTCAAAAATGAAGGAGGAACAAGAATCTGTACCACTCTATGACAGGTAATCAAGTACGAAAAAGGTTGGAATTAGATGTTATGGATTCCAGTATCAATTCCTCAATTCCATTGATTCTTTTCTTTTTTCAGGGCAATGGGAGTTAAGTGACTTGCCCAGGGTCACACAGCTAGTAAGTGTCAAGTGTCTAAGGCCAGATTTGAACTCAGCTACTTCTGAGTGCTTTACCCACTGCAGCACCTAGCTGCCCCTCTCCACTGATTCTTAATATTATCATATTTTGAGAGTCAGTGTGGCATAGTGAATAGAGTACTGGACCCAAGACTTTGGAATTTCTGAATTCAAATGCTGCCTCTGGCACTTATTAACTGTATGATCATGGGCAAGACAATTAAATTCTCTGAGCTTCAAGTAACTCCCTAAGACTATAAATTACAGGTTAGTTATAGTTATATTATGAGTTATATTCAGTAGAGACAGTTTCTAGATTCACAAAGTCAGACCTTCTTGATGAAGTAACTTCAAGTATCCATGGTTTTGTTTTTTCAACAACATAGAACATAATCTCTCCATCCCAATATTGGGTTCACTCCCTTGGAAAGAGAAGTGGGTGTTGGATAAGGAAGAAATCCCTGGACAAGAAACAACCTCTGTGCCTCAGATCCCTCATCTGATATTTGGGGGTCAGACCTGATAGCTTCTAAGTTCCCTTCCAATTCTATGATCATTCCTCTTGACAAATTGGTCTAAGGGAAGGAGTGGGCATTTTTTTTGCTTGCCAATACCATATCCAGATTTTCCCTCTTGACCATCACTCATCAACCTTTCTGTCTAGGCCCATTCCATCCACATAGATCTTCCTATTCAGATTCTTGTGGCACCAGCTCCTTGGGCATACTTCTTGCCATCTCAAGTCCAGCACTTGGTTCACCTTCTTCCCCTCTCCCCTAAATATCACTTATATCAAAGGATTTCAACATATATATTGTTATCTCCTCAAACAAACCTGTGACCCAGTTTGTCAATCTCTTCATCTCCCTTGTTTTCATACACTTTATCTTAGTTACCCTTGATCTCACCATTACCTTCAAGTGTTCCACATTCTTGTTCAAGAACTCAATGATTCTTCTATGCAACCATAACCACCTATAATTTTACCTCTCCCCATACTGCACTGTTCCAAAGGCCATTCATACTGACAGGAGCTTCCACACCCCTCAAGGCTCTCCTGGGCTATTGATCCTATTGTGGCTTCATTTTCCTCTCTTTTTAATCTTAACCAGTTCAATTTTGTCCTGTCCTCTCTTCCTGAATCCTTTGCCCCCTTTGCTTCTTACCACTAATGCCTAGCCAAACCTCTGGATTCCCCCTACCATGTGCATCCTCTGCTCCAACTCATGTGTAATTGAACAAAGTCATACAATCTTGCTAATCATGCAAATGTACACCTTCTTATCTCAATCGGCTTGTCAATGCCACAAGGTCATTCTTTTATTCTTGTACTATATGGTCTTAAATTGAAAGCTGGAAGGGAAAATGGAGTTTACCTGGCCCAAATTCCCTATTTTACACATCGCATCTATGCAGATGATTCCCAGATATAGATAGATAGATGATAAAGATATGTATACACATATGTATCCATGTGTATGTGTATATACACATGTATGTAAGTGTGTGTGTATATATATATACATATATATATGTGTGTGTGTGTGTATGTATATATATATATATATATATATATATATATATATATATATATATATAGTAAAGGCTAAAATTCTAGCTAGTCTGTATAAAATATCTAATGAGTGGTCACCAATAAACTATAAGCTTTAGCAATAGTTAGACTTTTAAGCATTTATTAAGGAGAATAAGAATTTGGTGAAGAGAAAGGGAAAGGCCTAGATTCATCTATCTATTAAAGGGAGAGAGCATTCCTAGCTCCACTCTCCGCCAGAGTCCACATGAAAAAGAGAGAGTCAGAACGTCAGGCTCCCCCTTCTTCCTCCCACAAGCAAACGTCACTTCCTGATGCCAAAGAAAAGACACATGGTCTTGCCCTCAGAGACCTTCACCTCATGGCCGAGCTTTTCTACAGTAAGTCTCCAGCAGGTGGCATCATTCCAATCATTAGAGTATATATATATATATATATATATATAGAGAGAGAGAGAGAGAGAGAGAGAGAGAGAGATTGAGATCTAATCTCTCTCCTAAGGTTCTGTGCTGTAATAGTCACTGTTTATTAGACATTTACAATTGGATGTTCTATAGGCACATCAAGCTCAACATATCCAAAACCATTTCTCTTCCAAATTTTCCAATTTCTATCAAGGATATTACCAGCCTTGACTTATCCAGGTTCACAACCTCATACTCATCCCTGACTCTACTCTCATTAACTCTCCCCTATTCCATATCAATCGGTCACCAAGTATAGTAAATTCTACCTCCATAACATGTCTTTCACCCATTCTCCACTCCATGCCTGTGTTCATAATCCCTTCTCATCTTGGCTATTGCAAAAGACTCCTCATTGACCCTTCTTACTCTCCCTCTTGAATCTAGACTCTATGCAAATACTAAAATGATATTCATAAAGTGCAGGTCTGACAATATTCCTCATCTATTCAAGAAGTTCCAGTGGTTCCTTTCTGTCTCTAGAATCAAATGTACAAATCTCCCTTCTTGGTATTTTAGCTCCTCACAGCCCCTCTGATCTATCTTTCCATGCTCATGAAACATTATTCCACTTCACACAATCCCTGGTCTAGCCAAACTGGCCTAGTTCTTGTTACTCACACACAACATGTTATATCCTATTTCCATGCCTTAGCAGAGGGCTTTTCCCATGACAAGACTTTACTGCCTCTTCATATAGTGAATTAGAATTAGAGCCAGGAATGATTTTCCTGATTTTCTACTCCCAAGTAAGGAGTGGAAAATGATCATGTGCCTTTTGTTTATTTGTGATGACTGTTTCCACACTTTTACACATCTGTGGGCAAACAGAGACCTATTGTTTTGTTTATTTTGTTTTTGATGCAAACTTTAAAAAGGACAGACTGTAGCCAGCTTCAGCGTATTGAACAAAGGCAAATTTAAATGATTTCATTTCAGTCTTCAGCTCTCTAAAAACACAAGGCCATGTCCTGGCTTCCATTCTCAAAGAAACTTTACCAGATTTTTCTGGTTTTCTGCCTCCAAATCAGCCATTTACCCTGTCTGCTGAGGAAAGACAGACTCTGGGAGATTAAATGGAAAGGCCTTGACAGGGCTCAGCATTCGTTATCTTTACTGCAGCTACAACACAGCATGTTTGTCAGAAGCAAGGTTGAGCTCTGTTGTTGGTGGTTTTCCCCCTGCCCTGACATTCAGATGGAGGCAAGAGAAATGCATTGTGTCTAAATTGCTAAGGGATTGGATGATGGCTTCCAATGTCTTCCACCCTCTAAACATACTCCCCTGGGGAGATGAGGACAGCTAAAGTGAGCTCTTTAAGGTGGAGACAAGGATACAGTGGCAATCACTTCTGTTCACTTTCATTTGAAGGAAGGGGTCAGAGAAGGACACAAAGAAGTTCTCTTTATCCTTCCCTTCCAGCCATTCTTGGAGATGAAATGCCATAGGAAAGTAGAAATGCCATAATAGTTGAGGGATCAAGAAAGAGATCTCAGAAATCATCTATTCAAATTATACTGCATATCATCCCTGAATGCATAACTCCCTATACCTGGCATTCCTCTCTCCTAATCCTTGCCTCGTGAAATTCTGCACTTTTGTCAAAAATCTAAAATGCTCTCCTTGATTGCTTCCTGCAAAGGAGCTTTTCAGACTTACATAATGATAACTGATATTCAATTGGCTTTAAGATTTTTGCAAAGCACTTTATATACATTATTTATTTTCACTTCACAATTACCACACGGGGTGAAAACTGCAGGCATTATTATCCCCATTTTAAGGATAATCCAAAGCAAAGAACAGATAGATGACTTGCCCAGGGTAATACAATAGGTATGTATCTGAAACAGGTTTTGAACCATTTTCCTGCCTTTAGGTCCTTTGTTATATCCACTATAACCACCAGCTGCCTCTTCTAGCTCTCTTCTTTGTATGGATGGAGCTTGTTGGAGTATATCAGTCCATAAAGAAGCTTCACTCTGCATGACCTGAATTTACATGCTGTTCTAAACAAACTTAACTCTTGGATTCCTTAAAATTACATTGCTCTTTTCTGTGTGTCCAAGGTCACACAGGGTGGTGTCAGTGATAGGACTTGAATCCAGGTCCTTTGTAACACAATTATGTAAGAATATGTTCCACCTCCCTATATTAGAATATGAGCTCCATGGCAGTGCTGGATCTGGAATTAGGAAGATCTGATTTCAAATCTAGGGATCAGACACTAGCCTGTCTCAGTTTCCTCAATTATAAGATAGGAATAGTAATACCATCTACCTCCCAGGGTTGTTGTGAGGATCAAGTGAGATATTCATAAAGTGCTCAGCATAGGGCTTGCTTGTTTTCTCTCTTCCTTCTTTCCTTCCTTTTTCTTTCTCCGCTGCATTGCATATAGTATAGACAGTTAATAAATATTTGATGAATGAGTGAATGATTCTAGTACATCTCCTTCATCTGAAAGATGAGGAAACAGATCCAGAGGGGGAAAGAGACTTACCCAAAATCATATAGTTAATATTTCAGCTGGGACTAGAACCTGGGTCTCCTGATGTTCTAGTCAATGCTGCTTCCACCATACAGTGTCTCCCTCTATCTTACTAATGGGGTATGGGCCTGGTTCTCAAGCAGTTACTCTTGTTCACAGGGCTGCATCATTGGATGTGAGAAAGAGACCTGTCTACTTCAAAACATGGCATTTCCATCATGAAAGGCTGGCCCCTAATTAAATATCCATCATCATGAATGGCATTACAACAGTCACAGCTGCTTTAATTACTTGTTCAAACGAGTGGCAAGAAATTGTACTCACCCAACAGGCTTTTCCCCTTGCTTAGCTTCTGAATCCTGTTCATTTCATTCTGGCAAGGGAGACCTAAAATATAATTTATAAGAGTCAGTTTCCAGATGGTGTGGGATATAATCTCTAATGATTGGCTTCACTTTTGACATGAAATATAGCCAACAGTACACCTGGGAATGGAATTACTCCATATGCTGGTCCTGAACAGTGAGACAAATTTGAGCCATTAGTGTTACTCATTAAAAAAATTCCCAGAACAGTGTATTTAAAAATATTATTTGGGGGATACTTGGGTGGTGAAACACATATTTTCCTATGTACCACTATCTCCAAAAATGCCCAGAGTCTAATTTACTATTGGCTAACAGACTTGTTTCTTGTCATCAGGAACTATATAACCTTCTAAGGTTTCTATCAGCAGGAGAAAGAGAGTCAGGGGCCTATTAGCTGAATACAGTTAATCTAAATACTAGATCAGTTTAATAATAGAACGATGGATCCTTTGTATGCTAACCTTTTACTATGTCTCACATGGGAGAAACCGTGTCCTCAGTATGGCTATCCAGCAAACTAATTCAGCCCTCATGGCCTTCTGGTTTTGAAACAGGAAATTAGACACCACTATTAAGATATAATAAAAAACCAGAATAGCTCCTTCCTCTCATAGATTCTCCAATGTATAATTTACATAGACATTGGACTCATCCTCATGTCTCTTACCTATTAAAGGGCAGGGAGTGAAAACTTCACATTAGAATGAAGCTTGTTGAAGTATATCAATACACAAAATAGCTTCACTACACATGACCTACCAGGGCTGAATTTGCCTACCTTCCTAAACATTGTTCTTTTCTTCTGAAAATCTCCAAACATACATGCAGCATATTTTTGCTTACTCCTACAACCTTTCCTTAGTGTCTTTTTTTCATTTTCTTGCTTGGAGACATGGGGGCTCAGAGATGTTTGGGAAGTTATAGGAAATACATTCATTAACAGATGAGGGAAAGGAGGATTGGCCTGTAGGTCTCAGGACCAATTAATGCTTAGGGCTTTGGTCCCTGGATGATACTGCCTCATCTTCTAGCCTTATCCATTCACATGCAAAGTACATGTTAAGTATGTTTATAGATATATGTTCCCCTATGAATTATATAACCTTTTAAGTGAGCTCAGATATTTTATAAGCCTATGGGTTTTTTGTTTTTTTTTTGGTCTACCTGCCCATGGAGAGGAAGTAGGAGTGAAACAGATAAAAACTCTCAGTTTTTAAGTTGCACAAATTCACACTTGCTCTTGGATTAGTCTGATAAGTGGTTATATCCAAATGGAAGAAAATAATACTTTACATCTACATAATGTTATCAAAAAAGATTGATATCTCATGTTATTTGTTCTAACAATGATATTATGATTTAAGTATAAAAGGGATTGTCACTCTTACTTTGCAGATGAGAAAATAGAGGCTCAATGAGTCTGAATGACTTATCCAAAGTCACACAGTTATTTACGAGCAGATTAAGGACTGAGACCCAGATCTCTTGATTTCTAATTCCAGGTTGGTTTGTTTTTCCCCAGTATACTATACTTAGAATGGAAATGGATTTGGAAATCAACAGCATGTACATTCTAGTAAAGGGGAATAAATTCTATATTTCTACTCAATATTACCCTGTCCTCTAGTTTCTTCCTTGAGTTATAGTAAGATTCATTTCCCTTCTGATCCCACCCCCATGAACTTATGACCAATGTGACTGAATTGGGCATTAGTACAGTTATCTGGATTCTGACCCACTCCTTACCTCCGGGCTTCTGAAAACAATAGCACCATTCATTGTTTGAGAGTTTTCCATCTTTGAAGGAGTCACAAGAATTGAAGAGGGGCTTGATGCATGGTTCATACTTGTCAAGGTAAATGGCATTGATCTCTGAGTGGTCAAGTAAGAGATCATAGTTCATGTCCAATTTGTTGAACATCCATCCCAGAGAGTCCTTGCAGATAGGCAGAATGCTTGTGTCAAACCCTAGGAGATGACAGAAAAAAATTCTGGAACTGGACAAAGTCTGAGGTCTCCTGAGCCAAGCAAAGTCCCTGTTTGCCTATGATTCAAAGGCCTATAAAGACTCTCATAAGCCTGACTACTTCCCTGTCCACATTCACTTGTCTCCCCTTTCCCAACTACTTTGAAATAAATAATCTACCCATCGAACCAGCAAACCAGCTATCCTGACCACTCAGCCCTGGGTACAGAGCCATAGGATTATATTGGTAGAGCCAGAAGAGATCTCAGACACTGTCTAGTTAAACTGCTTCACTTAAGGCTCAGGAAAATGAGGTCATCCAAGACACAAGCAGTATTACAAGTAAAACTTGAACTCTTGTGCTCTGACTGGAGTCAGTGCCCTCTCTACTGCTCCAAATGAACTCATCAGTACTCTCAACTGCAATAAACACTTATTAAACTCAAGAGTATTGTACTTTAAGTGCTGGTGATACAAAGACACAAAACAAAAGAGTCACCACCCTCAAGGAGCTCATATTTTACTTGATTTTTATTTTAAAATAAAAGAGGTCTAGTGTAAAAATCATTTGCTTCAGGAATCAAAGAACAATTTCAAATGTTCTCTCTGTAATACTAGTATCTGTGCAACCTTGCGCAAAGCCTTAATTTCTTTAGGCCAAAGTTTTGTTGCTATTTTATTTTGTTTTTCAGATGTAAAAATGATCTTTAGGGTACTTTACAGCTAAAGATCCTGGGTATGTCACAATTTATGCATTAGCCATAAATCAAACTTTTATAAGTCAAAACATTTCAAATGCACTAAGCAGGCCCACTGTGAGAATTTCACAGTCAATGCCTTTATAAAGTGAAGATGCTCCCTACTATCACCATGATTGATCTCTTGTGTAAAATCTAGATATTCATATATTGAGTTTGCTTAAAGTGGGACACCAGTTCTGTAGGGGAGTACAAATGCATTGGTTAAGGGTCATTAAGTACAATTTTATGAAGGAATGAGAATTCTTCATGCTTCAATATTTTGAAGTGAGATAGGGGCTTACCAGTGGGAAGTTTGTATATTTGGCTGAGAACTACATGGTTGCAGGAAATATTGATCTCAAGCTCACCTGGGGAAGAAATAAACCTAGACAAGCATGGGATGATGGGGAAATATGATGAATGAGTTTCCTGATTCACACAAGAGATAAATTACAATAGTTGGAAGTAAAATTAAACTTAAATAAAACTAAAAGAGTTGTGAATTTTTTATTCTACAAAAGGAAAATCCCATGACTCAATGAGCTTCCCTAGTAAGCATATTTTAAATAAATATGGAATGACAGAGCTGGCAAAGATCTTAATGATCTTATAATTCAATCCATTCATTTCACAAAGTGGGAGGCTGAGGCCCAGAGAGGGTTATTGATTTGTCCTTCTTTTTGTCATTTCCTTAAGTTCCTGAGAGGAGAGTCAAATCCAGGCAGGTAATTCTATCTTCTATCCATCTGCAACTTAAAGCAAAACATTCTTAAAACAGTATTTTGGCACTTTTACCGGGTGGTAGTGTTGAAGGCATAAAATTACATTGGTGGGGTTGCTGATGGATCCCTTGAGTTCAGGGTTTCTAAGTTGCATGCAATAGGGGTAAAGCAAAAAGAATGTCCAAACTAAGTCTGGCACAAATATGTGAGCCCCCAGGAGTAGAGGGCTACTAGGTTGGAACCCTATTCAGATCAGAAAAAAATGGAACAGGTTAAAGCTTCCATGGAATGAATTAGTTTTGTGATCAGTCCTGCAAGTAGCCACTGAACTTTCAGCTTGGGCACTTCTGGAAGAGGCACTTCTGGCCTTGGTGAGATAGTGAGACCAAGTCTCAAAAAACCCCCCAAACAAACAAAAACCGACAGTGTTTTGATCCCCTGTATAGACTATGTCAAGGACTTGTGATTAATTGTCATTTCATTAATGTGAGAATTCCTTCCGATCACTGGGGACATCTGGCAAACTACCTACACCATAGGGTCTCAGAGAGTTGCCTGAGGCTTAAGAGGTTCATATGACATGTCTGTCATGGAATAGCTAGCAAGTTTCAGAGGTGGGATTTAAGTCCAAGTCTTCCTGATTCTTTAGGACTCTACTCTACTTTACCACTCATAATGCAGACTACTGGTGTCAAATTCAAACACAAGTGGATGTCTTTGGAATGCATATTGGCTTAGAAAACAACAAATTAACATTATCTGTGTTGTATTTTTTTATTGATTTTATTAAATATTTCCCAATGACATCTCAATCCGGTTCAGGTCATATTTGAGAGTTTGCCAACTATTTGTTCAATTTCCCTCCCACTATGACCGCTGTAGTACCAAACTCTGAGTTTTACACCTCTGGCACTGATTATAAACATTTAAAAAGAAAAAAAAAGACTTGCTAAATATTATGTGCATTTAGTTTGTTTAGATATATCCTACCGAAGTTATACTTGAAATCTAAGATGGTCATGCATCTCTCAGAAAGGAAAAGACTAAAAACCCTAAGCTATTATCCATATTGTGATAGGGTCCTGCCTTTAGATCTCTGAGCTTCATGTTCTCTCCTTGGGAGCAGAGTGAGCAGTGCTGACTATCAATCACCTCCATTCTGAATAAAGAGGAATCATTTTATTATACAGCCAATCTTTCAAGGTCACACTCAATAGGGTCTAGGCTCTCACATTGGTCCTATCCCTACAGTTAGCCCTAGGACCCTCTGTAATGGAAAAGACAGAAAGCCTTAACACATGGTAAAGGTAACGGCAGGGAAAGATGTCTAAATGAAAAGGATATCAGAGGCTCAATAACTATATGGGGAGAAATTATGGCCTATAATTTTATAAAGGTAGAAAAGTCAACAAAGTATGGAAATTTATTTTGATTTGGGGACCCTACCTTTGGGCTGAGATTAAAAAGCCTTAGGCCCTCAGGGTCTTTTCTGTGTGAAGGGCTGGTGCCCCTTCCCCTCTGCTTCAGCTGAGCCAAAAAGCCCCGTGGGCTGTACAAGACACCAGGTCAGACAGCTGGGGGGAGGGAGCCCCAGCTTCCTCCACCCTGAGAGGATCTATCTGAGAGATCCCGGGCTCGTCCAGGCCGGGCTCTGGCATAGCCTATGCCAGGTCCCAGGCACACAGCAGGGGGCATGGGCCCCTGTAGCCCTGGGTGTGGTATGTACCAGAGGCTCGAGCACCCCGCCCCACCCCCCAGCTGCAGCCCAAAGGTGGCTGGCAGATTAGCTTGGGGTGTGTGGGAGCACAGGAAGCCCTAAGATTTGAGTGGAGAGAAGGAAGATATATAAACCGGAGAGTTAGACAGTAGTGGGACAGACAAGATTAAGGAGGACTCCAGAGACTAGAGATGCTGAGAGGGGGGCTGAAAAGATTAAAGGAACGGAGAAGGATGCAGGGGAAGGCTAAAGGACTAGATCAAGAGGCAGATGTACAGAGCTTGGGAGAGGCCAGAAGATTAAGCGAAGAAAAGGACACTGGAGCACTAGGAGAACGGAAGGAGAAGTCGGTGAGAGAGAAACACAGGGGTTCAGCAGTGGCAGTATGGAGAGGAAAGTTAGACACAGGGAGATCAACAAAGTGAAAGGGGCTTGGAGTTAGTGAAAGGAGCTGAGCAGTGAAAGTGGAATATATCCTAAGGGAAGAGGTGGGAACAGCCCTTATTGTATTAAAAAAGTTTCAGGCATAGCAGGTGGAAAGAGACATGCCCCAATGCAGTCAGGTTGTACATTTTATTTCCCTGTATTCTTAATTTTAAATAGTATCTCATAAATAAACTCTGCTTTGATTATTTACTTAACAGGCTTCTTAATCTTTTGCTTACCAATTTGGGAGTAGCGTGGGGAACTTTATAAATGGCCCACATTAAATTAATAGCAGTCAGATAGCCAGTGAGTCAAAAGTCCCCAGATTAGTCCTCCAGTCAGAATAGTCCCCCCAAATTAGCCCTAGGCAGTTAAAATATTTTAACCAAAGGGAATTTTTATATTGGAACTGATTACCTCTAAGAAAGAAGAACGGCTTGTAAGGGTAAAAATGCTGGGAGCCCTGTGGAGAAATAAATGTTCCCTTCTAGAATTTTTGATGGCGGATCTGACATGTACTATAGATTTTAGGAACCCTCAAAAATGAAATTCTGAAGAACCAAAGGAAAACAGTTTCAGTGGGGATTAAAATGTTCATTACTGGAAAAAAATTAAGTGGATGCCAAGAGAACTTAATAGGGAATAAAGGCATGGCTTAGTCTTGTAAAAACCATTAGGAGTATGAAAACTGAACAAGTAATTGTGGGTGAGGGAGCCTGACAAAAAGGGGTTTGATTTGTTTTCCTAGTTGTTTTTTGTGGGAAAGAAAATCAGAGTAGGGACAGGATTGCTTCTGGGGGGGATGGGATGATGTAAAATGACCACAGAGAGGAGAAAGAAATGTTTATTTCTTATCTTGCTTCTTTTTTCTCTGACAAAGAGAATAAATTGCACTAGAAATGAACAAAAGTGCCTAACAGGACATGCACTGACAATCAAGATAACTAACAAAGTATTAAGAGATCACTGAGGGGCAGCTAGGTGGTACAGTGGATAGAGCACCGGCCCTAGAATCAGGAGGACCTGAGTTCAAATCCAGCCTCAGACACTTGACACTTACTAGCTGTGTGACCCTGGGCAAGTCACTTAACCCAAATTGACTCATCAAAAAAAGAGAGAGAGAGAGCACTGAGGTAGTCACCCTTGATTAATTCCAGTCATCCAGTCCTGAAGAACCCCATGCTCTAATATTAAAAGAACTAGGATTTGTAGTTACTGGAACCATTCTCAATGAGATTTTGAAAGACAGTGGAGAACATGAGAGAAACCACAGAGATGAAACAGGGCAAACATGATCCTGTTTTTTTGAAGGGAAAAAAAAGGTGTGAGAAAATAATAACCTTAATTGTGATGGATTTCTCAAGAAATTCAAGAATGGATCATTAGAGAGATTTTTAGTGAATATAGTGGGGGAAAATGCAATGATTGTAATTACACAACATGGCTTTATCAAGAACATGTTATAGCAAACTAAACTAATTCTTTTTGTGACCACTTTACTGAACAAATAGATCAGAAGAATGCTGTAGATATAACTGACTTACATTTAGCAAGGTCTTATTATCTTTGTGAAAAGAGCCCCCTCTTTTCACATGCAAGTTAGATGACTAAAGGGTCACAGATTGGTATTGAAAGGGATTGCAGAAGTCATCTAGTCCAACCTTCTCATTTAGAGAGGAAGAAACTGAAGCTCAAAGAAGGTAAGTTATTTGACCATTACAATTAGGGCTATCTAAGAAACTTTGGGAATCATACAAACTATATACTGCCACTTAAAAAAAACAAACTCTTTTGTAGTGGAACAGTTTTTTAAAACATACAGGAAAATAGGAAGTGCTTAGATTAAGTGGTCGTTGGGTGAATTAATACTAAAATGAAATTATCAATGAGGTTCTATGTGATATCATTTGGAAAACAAATTCAAGTGTAACTGAATTAATTCTGATTGAATTCTAAGTGAAATATATTACTAAATGAAATATAAAACTATTTGTATAATTTTAAGCTGGTTACCTCCAGGTGATTTGTAATATGTAAAGAAAAAGTGCCCGGCAGTTTAATAGTTTATTGTATTAGATATATTGTCAGATTTGGATTCTCTATATTCTTTTGGGTTATGAATTTAATTGAATGTGATAATGGTTCTCTGTGAAGTGGGCATAGTAAGAATATTCTCAGCTGTATATTAAGGTTTTAAGATCTAACAGATCCTCAGTAAAGTACAGTGATTTGCTTTTTTTCAAAGAGTTAGAAGTTTGATGGGATCTCTTCATGAAAGGCAATTTGGTGTTGGGAGTGGGGAAGATGGGACTTGAGATCTGTAGCACTGTCTCTTATCTTGAAAGACCAGAGATAATGCCCTGGTCTGACTAAAAAACTTCTGGGTTATTTTAAGTCATATTGTGATCTGGGATACTGTAATTTAAAACAACAACAACAACAAAAAAGAGATAATGAGAGAATTTTAAAAGGGGCCTAGTAAAATGTGTTATTATAATAAGAATAAATTAATTGAATATTTCCTTTTTGCTTTAGAAGAAGCTGAAACTCCTCCCCACTGCAAATACTTTGAATGAGAGAGAAGGGGAGCAGGGGTAAAGTTAACTTTCCTCAACTTAATCTTGGAAATTTCCAATCTTAAAGGTTTCTTTCTGAGGTTGAGGATCAAATAAGAGAGATATATTTAGCATTTGAAAATATGTTATGTCATGAGGGGGTGGTGAATATTCCTTTTCACATAAGGATAAATTTTAAACTGTTTCTTTAAAGGGAAAAAGAAGATATTTTCAGGATATAATATGTAACACATTTGTAAGCTAATTTGTTGCAATGGCAATTTGATATTGATAACAATCATGTCCAAACCTACTGTGATTTGTGAAATTTTATTAATTAATGGAAAAAGCTTTTCTGGAATCCTGAATATTTTAATATTTTAATTTCATTCTTAAGGTTTGGTGTATATTTCTATTATGAGAGTAGACAAAGTGGAAGTTTGTTATTGCAATATTGAATTAATTGGTTATTAAATTAATACTTGAACATCTAAATAACTAGTAAGCTATGAGGAAGATCTTGCCATTTTGATCTGAATTTACTGGTACTAAGCAATAGCTAAATTGGTGATTGAATGTGTCATGTATGATATGTTAGTGAACAATAGTAACTTATGAGCTATCTTACATAACCTTAATCGGAGAATCTGAGTATACTTTTATTGCTATTTAATTGGAATTAGAACATGTATAGGAATACATGCAAATTAGTTGTCACTTTAAAGATGTTCCTCAGCTTTTCACTCCTGATGCAGGATCCTGGGGTTCCTGGATTCTCTTAGTTTTGGGTGCACCATGGTGCCAGGTGGTTAAAGTCTGTGTGTGCCAAGGTGCCAGGCATGCCAACCAGGATGCCAGGCAGTTAAAGTCCATAGGTAACTGGGGTTGCAAGGTGCCAGGCATGCCAACCAGGGTGCCAGGCAGTTAAAGTCTGTAGGTACCTGGGTGCCAGGTGTGCCAACCAGGGTGCCAGGCAGTTAAAGCCCATAGGTACCTGGGGTGCCAAGGTGCCAGGAGTGCCAACCAGGCCAAGCAGTGTGCCAGGCGATTGGAGTCCATAAGCACCAGGTGTGCCAAGCAATGTTCCAGGAGATGCCAAGTAGTGTGCCAGGCAGGGGTGGTCCCCAAGAATTCAAAGGGTTCATTTAAGATGAGGAATGCCATCTCTAGTGATACAAAAAAGGAAGAAAGTAAAATATTGTTGCCTAATATGGGCTGGGGTTCTCCTCAAGGGAGGTTCAGTCCTTTTGCCTAAATTTGGGTGGAATGAAAATCAGGTATACCAAGCCTTAAATGTATATGTGATCCTTGCTTGGGAAGGGAAACAGAGTTCCCAATAATAGAAATGAAAAGCATGTTTCTCAGATATTTCTGGCCTCTCTGCCTCTGTTTCTTTGTTCTGACAGAAGGGACTTCTGGCCCAGACTCCTCGAGTTTCCAGCTCACCAATTTAAGCCTGGAGACTGGGTATTGATAAGAACCTGGAAGAGCAACAAGTAAGGAACCTGATTGGGAAGGGCCATTCCTGGTGTTACTTTTCACTGACATTGCAGTGAGGACTGAGGAGCAAAACTGGACTCACTACTCTCAAGTAAAAGGGACACCTTTTCCAGAAGAAAAACCAGAGCCAAAACATGAGCAGTGGACTGTGAATAAGGAATCTGATCGACTGAGGGTGAAATTTAAAAAGACTTTAATGTACAATATACCAAGCCTGGTACAAAATGGGAGAAGGGAGGTAACATTTTGGGGTAGTGGGAGCTGCTCAGGCAAACAAGTAGCAGAGGAGAAAGAGGATTTGATATATGGGCATCTGAAGAAGGAACTGATCCCGTAGGACAGTGGAGACAGACTGGATTTGGAGATTCAAATGATCAGATGGAATGGGTCAGTGCTTTGGGAAGACCAGCTGCCCATACTCTAAGTCCAGATTTTAGCCTGGAGGGGTTCTGGTGTCTCCTTCGATTATACCAGAATGGGTTGGCAAAGGGTGAGGGTTGCAGGGATTTGGAAAAAGGACAGCAGCTCTTTCTTGTTTTTTGGTGTGCCATGGTGCCAGGCCTGCCAACCAGGGTGCCAGGCAGTTAAAGTCCGTAGGTACCAGGTTGCCAAGGTGCCAGGCCTGCCCACCAGGGTGTCAGGTGGTTAGAGTCCATAGGTGCCAGGCGTGCCAACCAGGAAGCCAATGAGTTGTGTCCAAACATTTTTCATCCCTGATCCTCCCCTGAGCTGACCTATGGTGGTATTGTGGTGGAAGACCAACCTTACTCCCTAACTGGGCTGGGACTCATGGGTTGGTGTGGCTGTTCACCCCCTTTACCATGGCATCTGGGCATTTCTCCAAATCTGAGTCTAAATCAAGAAAGAAAGGGTCATCTGATGCTCTAATCTGCCTAGATAGCATAGGATTCACAGATTTAGACCAAAAGGCAGAGGAAATATTCAATAAATGGAATGAGAGGAGCCAAATAGTCAAAAATAAAGAGGAGGGATTGTGAGAAATGGGTAGTTGTCTCCTCTCAATGTGGATATAACAGTCAGTCATACTCCCCTGACCTGTTTGTGGGACAAAGGTCTCAGATCCCCTCCTCCCCCTCAGGTTAGCAAGGTCACATGGTTCAAGGAGCCCTGGTCTCAATTAGGTCCTCTCCAGAGTTCTGTCCATATAAGGAAGTATAAGGTCCACTCCTGAGTTATGCCCATACAAGGAAGAGGGGTGGGAATACGGTGTTCTGATTAGCTAGTTTTTGTGCATAGATTGTAACCCCGACCAGTGATGAAAAAGGGGAAGGTCCATTCGCGTTAGGGACTAGGGTATAAAACAGGGCCTGCAAGCCCCATTTCGGGGCACCCACTAGCTGTACACTAGGGTGCCTCCTTCTCATGAGAAGAAAATAAAGCCTTTGTCACCTCAAAAAAAAAAAAAAGATGTTCCTATTGTTTAGAGGAATTCTGAGGGCAGTATCTTATGTTTAATACCTAAACCTGGTTTACCATGTGCTATTGTGTGGGACATCTTTCTAGTTTGTTCCCAGTATGCAATTTGGGATTGTTTATAGTCATTTCAACCATTGCTTGTTATTGAGATTCTCAAGGCAGATTCATTTGTGTAGTGCTAACTTAAGAATGAAAAACCTATTTAAGTCCAAGTATAGTTAATGCTTTCTATCTAGATATATGATCCTTGACAAGTGAATTCACTTTGAGTACTGATTGTTTGGACTTGCTATTTAAGATGTTATGCGACAGATCATGGAAAGGGGAGAGGGACCCACATGTACAAAAATATTTATAGCTGCTCTTTACATGGTGGCAAAGAATTGGAATTTGAGGGGATGCCTATCAATTGGGGAATTACTGGACACGTTGTGGTATATGAATGTAATGGAATACTATTGTGCTGTAAGAAAGGATGAGCAGGAGGAGTTCAGAGAAACCTGGAGGGTCTTGTGTGGGCTGATGATGAGTGAGATGAGCAGAACCAGAAGAACATTGTACACAGTATCATCAACATTGTGTGTTGATCTACTGTGATGGACTATATTCTTCTCACCAGTTCAATGATACAGAAGAGTTCCAGGGAACTCATGATAGAAGAGGATCTCCAAATCCAGGGGGGGAAAAAATTGTGGAGTATAGATGCTGAATGAACCATACTATTTCTTTTGTTTTTGGTGCTGTTGTTTTTCTATTTTGAGGTTTTTTGTCATTGCTCTGATTTTTCTCTTATAACATGACTGCAGAAATATGTTTAATGTTATGTATATATATATATATATATATATATATACATATATATATCAGATTACCTGCTGTCTAGGGGAGGGGGAGGGAGGGGAGGGAGGGAGAAAAATCTGAAATTGGAAAGCTTGTATAAACAAAAGTTGAGAACTATCTTTACATGTAGCAGGAAAAAAATACTTTATTAAAAAAAATCGGTGCTAAAAATATACCTCACCCTTTACAAAATAATAATAAAAAAAGATGTTATGGGACTATTAATCATTATTGCCCTGAGTCTGGCTCCAGTTATGACCATCAAGGAATGATGAGCCATGTGATCCATGATGCCAGCCACCTCTATGGGGTTTTTACATGTATGTACTGCAGGTGGAGTTCTCTTGGGAAAGGCTGGGAGAATGACTGTTTGGCACAGGCTGAGGTGGGCATCTTCAGACTTGGTTTCCCCAAATATTACATATGGAATGTTAACTCTCCCACATGTCTAATGTTACATCTGGTATATTGCATTGGCTGTCTACAGAACTTCTACTGGGAGTTGGGAAGCACCTTTCCCTCAGAGCCTTTATTCTTTTTCTTTTATGGGAAGTTCCTATAATCATGTCACTTGATCGGCATGAACACAATATTGTCTCTTCATTCCTAGGTTAATACTGTAATATCTGAGTGAGATGCAGGTATAAGATTCAAGCTATTTGGCTTAGAAATTATAGTCCCTTTCAGATTCTAAACAACTATAATGTATAAGCATTTATTCTTGTTATCTGTTTGTTATTAGTTATGCATTTTAAAACTGAACCAGAAACATCTCAAGTTTGTTTCAAGAAAAGTAGAGGGGGGTAACTTATAGAATGTTTCGTTATACCTATGGAAAGGTCAACTATAAGTTTATTATGTAATGAAGAAATAACATCTGTCTGTAGAGCATGTCCTGTAATACAAATATGGTTTATTATGGACAACTTACTTGACATGCACTGTTTTGAAATTAATTGCTTAAGTGTCATACTAAGTGTTTTATTAGAATTAAAGTTAACTTGGTAACTTTTATATAAGTTCATTATTTGTGGTCATCTTCTTAAAAAGGTATTCTGTAATCTAAGTTTTATGTGAGGATTAGATCTTAAACAATTGAGTGAAAATTTTTGGAGAAATAAGGTGAAATGGATATATATATATATATATATATATATATATATATATATATATATATGTTTGTCAGATACAGACTTAGATAAAACTTTGAATAGCATGGGGCATTTGTGACACCTCTCACTGGATGAAGGACATTTGTGAACAGCTTTTCACTCCTGAGGCAAGATCCTGGGGTTCCTGGACTCACTGTCTTGGTTTACACCCTTTCTCTATAGTAATACTGGTCCTTGTCCTTCTAAAGTTTTGGCCTTTTTATCTTTAAACTCTTGATAGTTTGTTTTATCTAGGCTCAAGGCTTTCAACCTTATGGTAGCAATTCCAGCTTCTTCAACCTCTGGATCAGGCCTGCAAGGATTTCTGCTCCTTCCACTACCAGCTCTACACTCATATTCATCTTGAAGCTGTTACAGAAGAAGAGATCTTCACCCTCTTTTCCCTTAGCTATTGAAAGAAGGGGTGGGGAAATATAGTGGCAGCCTGGTAGGCCTGAGTCTAGTTGGGGATGCTCTGGCCTCGAAGGAGTAAATTAGAGATTACTCTTTCCTTGGAAAAGAGTTGGGAAATAGTTATATTTGCTATTAAAGTTTGTTTTGTAAGAGATTTTTATAGGGACACCTGATGAATCTCTAAGAGGTGCCCTGGAGAGAAGACATCTTCTAGACTGCCCCAGGAAAAGGACTTCCAGAGACCAGATAACTACATGGGACATATGAGATCCAAGATGAAGTTGCTAAGTGAATAGACACTGGGAGCACATCACTGAAATTACAAAGAGACTTTAGTCATGTTTATTGTTATAATCTTGGTAGTTATTGACATCAGTTCCTTGTGTTATATATGGGGGTTGTTACCAAAAATATGTTGAAGATAGAATTGTTCAAGGAACAAAACCAGTCTTGAGAGGACACTATTGGATTTGTGACCAAAAACTGCTAACACATGTCTTCCCAAGAATTGGACAAGTATATGGTATATTGGAATAATTAGGCCCCATTTTTCATCCTGAAAGATACCTATGGGATGGGATTAGGTATTCAGTTGTATGAAGTAGTTAAAGCTATAGCCACAGAAATTAGGAAGGTGGCTCATGTACCTGTTCGGAAATGGAATTCTTCGTTTGAGGGTGGATGGTTTTCATGGATAAATGGAAGCAATTGGGGTTCTTTCTCCTATGTGCCCTGGCAGCTCTATTAGTCATACACTGCCTAATTCCCTGCTTTATTAACTTAATTATTAGAGTAATGGAGGGAATGCAGGTAGTAACCCTACCGAAAAGAGTTGAAGAAGGGTATCAAATGATTATCCTTCAAAGAGGAATTAAAACAAAGTCTAGATCAGGAGATGAAAGATATAGTGGATGAGATTTACTTGGCATGGGAGGAGAACAATGGGTGAGGGAAGACACATATGAAGAAATAAAAAGAGAAGAGATTGATAGAAATTGTGTGTCTGCCTCAGTTGGCAGGATACATTATTCAATTGCTGGGGCCTTCTCCCCCATCTCCACCATTCCTTCCTTTTTACTGCTGAGTCAACAGAGGTTTTCTAAAGTTAGATAACAAAGAATCATAAATTTTCAGGATCTGGTCATCCCAGGGGTGGGGGCAGTCACTGGGGTACCACATCTGGGGGGGGGGGAGGGTGCTCTATATGTTTAGAAGTGTCAGTAAAGAATGTGAACCCAGATGGTGGAGGGACCTTGCATTAGATTTAGGAAAAAAAGGAGAACTTCACTGTAAAAAATTCCACAGTACCTAAAAGGAGGTACTTGCCCGTCCTTGTAAGGTCAAGAATAGATGGCCTTCCTGCTTTGCATCAGACCAGGGGTCCTGTCTCAATTTATCGGTTTCTTACACCAACCCAAAGCAGGGTTAGGCTGGCAGAACATGGGATGGAGAGCAAAGGGATGAAGGACTTCTACTGTCAAAATGCTTTTAACAGTTACAGCAGGAGTGGCTGCCAAAGAAAGAAAGCCTGAGTGTCCTTTCAGATGGCTGCCAGGGAGCAAAGAAAACAGTGACATTCATCATCCCAGCAATACCCTTCTGAGAACTCCTAAGCCTCCAACTAAAAATTTACTTTCTATGGGCTTTATAGGCCTTCCTAAGAAAGTCTTTTCCTTTTCTCCTTTCATATCAATTGCTTCAAGTTATTAAACATTATATAATAATATAATTAGGTTATCTTATAACAACACCATTTGAAACACCTTTTTTAGGGAATCAATTTGGTTCTCAGCTATGGAGCAAGCCTCCAACCTTTCAAGGTTGTCTAAAGAAAAGAAGATTCTTTTGTGGTATTGTACTAAGAGGAATAGTTAGCTTAGCTTGGTACATCAATCTGACCTTTGTTGAAAGGCAGTTCAAAAAGGTCAAAGGGGCTGGCTGCCCCTAGCATCCTGAGCAGAAGTTCCCTTCAGATGGGAAAGGAATTAATTGCCATAAATCCTAAGGGACAACTGTGAAATAACTCTTTTGAGAACAGCTGCTCCTTTCATCTATCCTACTAATGCCCAGCTGGGCTGGACACATCTTTCACACCTAGCTTTTGAAGGGCAAAGACTCTCTCTCTCAGGAATACAATGTCTTGATCCATTGTAAAAACTCTTAAATCATCCTTTTCCCACTGACATCTCTGGATGACTTCAGGGTGTAGAGAATAATCCAAGACCAATGAAGTATTTTATCTTGAAGAAGAGGATAAGATATTTGAGTTTGGAATCCCGAACGTGGTTAGTGGCTGATACCTATCACATGGCACTTACTATCAGTACATTCTGGTCCTTGATCTTATTTGGTTTAGACAATGATTACATATTGTGATACCCTTGTGGGTGGGAACTGTTTTAATTTTAAAAGTCTCTGTAACCCCAGCACCTGGCTAACACATAATAAGCACTTAATAAGTATTTGTTGATTATATGTGTGTGTGTTTATGTGTTGCTCTCTGGTGGTTGATTATAGGTCTTGTTTTCCTAGTTAGATAAGAGAGAGAGAGAAAAAAGATAAGAGAGAAGGTTTCTCTTACAGCTAGTAAATGTCTGAGGCCAGATTTGAACTCATAAAGATGAGTTCCTGATTCTAATCTCATTTCAAGATGGGTAAACTCAATGTGGGTGAACAAAATATCTCTTGTCTATTTCATGCCTGGCACTGAAATGGCTTGTCTCCTATTTCAGTCTGAGGTGTGGTATCTTATGTGCTATGTTGTAAGATCAGCCCCTTCCAGACCTCATAGCCTAGGCCAGTGATAGAGCCAGCCATTCAATGATATCAAGTTACCAACTTATCTTTGGTGTTCTTCCACCTCCTCTATCTGTCTCAGGGGAAGCCAAGATAAGGTATGAGCTAATAATGGCTTAAAGTCTCCCTCTATTCAGAGTATTTCAGTTTAATAGGAAATACTGGGAGACCCAAAGACTCCAAGGCAGGTCCTCTTTCCACTATGCCTTTATCAGTATCAAATATTTCATAGTATCCTTGTGACATGGAGGGTAGGTATTACAATCTTTACTTTGTAGGTTAAGGTACAGTTCTACCTCACCTATTCCCACTTAAAAATATCTAGTCTTGGGCAGCTAGGTGGCACAGTGGCTAGAGCAACAGCCTGGAGTCAGGAGTACCTGAGTTCAAATCCGGCCTCAGACACTTAACACTCACTAGCTGTGTGATCCTAGGCAAGTCACTTAACCCCAATTGCCTCACCAAAAAAATTAAAAAAAAAAATCTAGTCTTACTGCTTTGTGCTGGATCTGAGCTAGTGGGCTTGATGACATGATTCGCATCCTCATGAAGAGTTCCAAACCAATCTTTTAGCCGGGAAGCAAGATTCCTCAACTCCTTGTCTGTGCAGCCTAGAGAGAAATATAAAGAAAATGAAGAGTTATTAAGCTGTTCATAAACTTTTACCCAGATACCCACTCCTGGGAATATCCCTGAAGGAGATCAAAAACAGAAAGAAAGTTTCCACATGAATGACCTTAGACAAGTCACTTAAAATCTCTGGTCCTCACTTTCCTGACCTTTAAAACAAGGTTAGATTAGATGAGGACAGTTATATGAAATGATACAAAATCAAATAAGCAGAAGCAGTACTATAATGTACAGAATTATTTTAATATTATAAATTAAAAGCAACACAAAAAAGACAGTTGAATTCTGTTTAACTGTAACTAATCTTGGGCCTGAAGGACAAATGATAAAACATATGTCCCTCTTGTCACCAAAGAGGTGGAGAACTATGAATAAGGAATGACATATATGCTGTCAAATGCAGTCACCAAGTCATTAGCTTTTGCTAAACTGGAATTTTTCTTTGTTATGAGGAAGGAATCAATGAAGTCGGGGTTAAAGGGAAATAACTATGAGATAAAAATAAATGGCATAGGGGCAGCTAGGTGGCACAGTGGAAGAAGCACCGGCCCTGGATTCAAAAGGACCTGAGTTCAGATGCGGCCTCAGACACTTGACACTTATTAGCTGTGTGACCCTGGGCAAGTCACTTAACCCCAATTGCCTCTCTCTCTCTCTCTCTCTCTCTCTCTCTCTCTCTCTCTCTCTCTCTCTCACACACACACACACACACACACACACACACACACACACACACACATTTAAAAAATAAATGGTATCCATAGCATGTAGTCAGGTAATCAGGGCAGGCTCCTTCCTACCCAAGTCCTGGTCCAGGCCATGTGGGTCCCCCTAACCCCCTTGGAGACTGCTTGGTGATGATCCTGCATCCTGTCCCTTCTAATGGACTTCTTGCTAAAGGACAGGCACACCCAGAGTCTTTCACTTGATTTCTATCCTTGGGATACCCAGAGTCTTTTACTTGGTCTCCATCCTTGAGGGCCATTGATGATTCATAAATGTTCAGGAAGAGCTCATTAAATGGGATTAAAAGGAGAAATAACTTCCATTCTTTCTCTCTTCCTCTTTGAGTATATTGCTTGGCAGTCTGCCAGCTCTCCTTTGGAATCCCACTGGAGGCAGGGGGTCAGTATCTTCCATTCTTTTCCCTTTCCTTGAAACAGTTAAGGCATCTTTTTGTACATAGCAATGTGTACATGTGCTAGCATGAGACTGAATTACAAGTCTCTGCCCTTCTGCTGTGTCTTTATTTCCTTAAGCACAGGTGACTGAACAGTGGTCCTCAGATAGATATTTACATTCTTGGGGGCTACCTCATGAATTCATGAGATCTGAAGCTATTAAGAGGTTCAGGTGCAGGCAGCAGGAGGTGTTTCCAATAGCCACACACTTTTATATGAAAAGAAGACCAGGAGGATGAGGCAGGCAAGACTGACCAGATGATATGAACCATAAGTGAACTGACACTTTGACAGTATAGATTGAGGTGAAAGTGAAATCTGTTAAGCAGTCTCAAGTCTCTTGGGAATTTTTACCTCTTTGTTGATTGAACATAACTTGTTCCGAGCTTCTGTGAATCCCTTAAGCACTTCACAATTTAATATATCTATTTATAACCTTCTCTAAGTGTATTATCACAGGTTACTATTTCATGTTTAAATATTTGACAATGCACAGTTTATGAATCATTTGTGTTTTAAGCATTTCTTTGTTGGTTGAAGATATTTAATACCTTCACTATACCTGAAGTCTACTGCTTTGTACATTAAATAACTTTTCTTGAATGGGCCCTGCCAATCCCTTTTGGGGATAACCTTAGACGTGAATCATATCTGAGCTTTGAGATTTCCCCAGTGTCCTAAACTAAGGTTGGGAAATGAGTTAGAGAGTGTTTGAGAAAAGACTGACCCCATTTTAGAGTTCAGGTTCCTTCAAGACTGAAACAGTAGGACCCTTTTTAAGAGAAGGCAATGCCTCCTCCCCCAAGGCCAGAGGTGGAAGGCTATTACAAAAACAAAAGAACTTGTTCTTTCCCAGCAGGTCATCTTTCCACAGGAACAAATGTAAAAGTGATTGCAATAACACATTTTGAATATCTGTATAGAAAGCCAGTAACAAAGTATACTACTTTTCCATTAGAAAACAGGCAATATGCTGTGTTAATTAAAGGGTGGATTGACAATAAAGGCCCTTAGCTTTAAACACCAAATAAGAAAATCAAACAAAAAAAGGAAAATTTGTGAAGGAATATTATAACAATACTTTTAATATTAAGACATTAAGGATAATCTATACAAAATTAATATGAGACAATGTAGAGGGGTAAGGAACCAACAGAGAAGTAAGGAAAGGCTTCATGTAAAGTACAATAAGGCTCTGATGCTGAGCTTTGTAGGAAACTAGGAGTGCTAAGAGGCAGAGCCGAGGAGGTTGTGCATGTGCATGAGGGATTAGTAGCCTGTGCAAAAGCAAGAACATAAGAAATGAAATGTTGGGGCAGCTAGATGGTGCAATGGATAGAGCACTGGCCCTGGAGTCAGGAGTACCTGAGTTCAAATCCAGCCTCAGACACTTAACACTTACTAGCTGTGTGACCCTGGGCAAGTCACTTAACCCCAATTGCCTCACTAAAAAAAAAAAAAAAGAAATGAAATGTTGTACTTGTGAGGTATAACAAAAAGACCAATTTTGCTGTATTGAAGAGTGTGTGAAGAATAATAACATATACTAAAGCTAGAAAGATAAATCAGGCCTACGTTGTTGATGCTTACTTATTTTCAGTCATATCTGACTCTTCGTGACCCCTTTTGGGGTTCTCTGAGCAAAGATCCTGGAGTAGTTTGCCATTTCCTCCTCTAGCTCATCTTACAGATGAGGAAAGTGAGGCAAATGGGGACAAGTGACTTGCTTAGAATTCTATAGCATGTGTCTGAGACTGAATTTGAACTCAGATCCTCCTGACTCTAGGCCTTGTACTCCATCTACTGTACCACCTAGCTGACCTAAATGCCAAATAGTGGATTTTATTTGATCCTAGAAATAAGAAGAGACCATTAGTATTTATTGAGTAGGAGAGAAATCACATACATGCTTTTGTAAAACTACTTTAGCAACTCTGTATAGAGTGTTATTGTGGAGAAACCAATTGGGAGGCTATTATGATAGTCTAAGGTATAGGTGACAAGGTCCTGAACAAGGGTGGTGGTTGTGTGATTGGAGAGGACAGATGATAAAATCATAGTGCAATACTCTGTTAGGAAAATTAGTTCATTTTTAGTCTAGGGGGAATATAATGGTCCTTAAAGCCCATGTTTCTCCCTTCTCTTGAGCTTTACAAAGTTAATTTTAGATGAAGAATTACAAGGCTCAGTCATAATCACTCCAACCTCTATTTAGGAAAATTCCTAAAATTTAGACAGAGGTTAGTCTCTCTGTCTATATTTTCATTAATTTCTATCTCTAGTTAACTTTTAACCTCTTTGTGTTTGAATCAAATTTCAATTTACTAGGAATATTTTGGTGATAAAACAGCAACTACTTAAGGGGATAATCCTAATGCTCCTTACCTATCAGTTAAATGTTAATATTCCACTTTTTCCCAACCTGGGTCAGTTCACCCCATCATGAACCAGTTTACCCTTCCTTAGATAGCATGGCAGACCTCCACTCTGGGTACTCATAATATTAGTGTCAGATTGTGTAGGCAATCCAATCAGGCTTTAGCCCTACCAAATCTCAGACTCCTGAACTCAATCGATCCATTAGGGGGGACTATAGGTTTCCTCCATACTTGCATACCCCCTTCATTTTATTCACTTTCCTTAGGATATAATCAAGTTTTTCACACAATGACTCTGATTAATTCAAAGTGGTATATAATATTTGAGCCCTGTTGTTTTGATTGATTGAATCAATCAAAAAGTGTTCTTACCTGAAAAAGGTAATTAATTACATGGGGATAATCAATGCTTATAAGAGAATCATTGACTTAGAGCTAAAGGAGACTGAAGGCCATTGGGTCCAGACTCCTTAGGAGTATTCTACTCACTGTACCATCTAACTGCCACTGTCACTGCTAGGGACTTAAATGTCATGCCAATGCCTAGTCATGGGAGAAGTTGGGCCAGAAACCTATGATAGGCTGGCAAGAATGGTACAGTACCTGTGCAGAAAGCTCCACTTAGGAGGGTGGGTACAGATATTATCTATTCATAGATCCAGCACTTCAGGAACTAGAGTATATATTGTTGAGAAAATTCTACTGGACTCAGAATCATAAGTTCAGTTGTTGTTCAGTCATTTTTCAGTCATGTCCAATTCTTCATGATCCTATTTGGGGTTTTCTTGGCTGAGATACTGGAGTAGTTTACCATTTCCTTCTCTAGCTCATTTTACATATGAGGAAAGTGAGGCATGTGTAGTTAAGTGACTTGCCCAGGGTCACACAGCTAGTGTCTGGGACCAGATTTTAATTCAGGAAGATAAGTATTCTTGTCTCCAGGTCTGGCACTCTATCCACTGAACCACCTAGCTGCCCTTGGAATCAGAAGACCTGAATTCAAATGTGACTTCAGACACTTACTATATATGTGACCCTGGGCAAGACATTTAATCTGTTTGTCTCAGTTTCCTTAATAGTAAAATGAGGATTATAAATAGCACCTATGTCCCAGGGTTGTTGTGAGGATCAAATCAGATCATTTGTGTCAAGAGCTTACATAGTACCTGGCACATCACAGGTTAATAAATTCTTGAATATGTGTCCTTGTCCCCCTAACTCCCTCCCCTGCCTCCACACACACTTCTCTTCCCCTGGGAAGAAAAAGGCATTTGTGAACTCAACCCATAAACAGGGTCAGCTGCACAGGAGCTGCTAGAATATGGCTGACTCTTTACCTCATTAGATATTTGGAAATCTCAGTGATGCTGAGCTTTATTATTTTCAAGTAGTCAATACCTCTGAACTACAATGTTAGTGTTTTTTGGAGGGCCAAGCAGATCTTAGCTAGAGATAAGAATCTTAACTGAAAATAAGACATGATTAATTTTTGTAAGCTTTTAATAGGAGATATGCATAGGGGAAATGCAAGCCAAATTTATGATAAATGTATATGGTACTGTCACTTTCATACTCAAGCAGTTTGGTTACTTAAAGGGGCAGAAAATGAGCTGTTACATAAAGAAAAAAGGATTAAATTAACTTGTTAAGGATGTAAAGTGCTGGCTTTTTTGTTTATGAACAATTTGATTGCTGAAAGGTGTGGAAAGCTTTCATGTATGGAAAACTGACAAAAGTTCATTTGTGAAGAAAAAGTATTTTTCATTTAAAAATGTGAAGACAGGCACAAGAGGACTGGACAAAGAATTTAAAAGTGTCGTTTGGCAGCAAAAAAAAAAAATGACTGAGACTGCAGGGCATTATAACTCCTCTTTGTTCCCTTCCCTTCCTCCTTAATGGCATGGCAAAAGCAAGAATAATGTCTATATTTACTCAATGGGAAGCAAATATGGGAAAATCAGTACATCACAATTCACATAGAAATCTGGATTATGTTTTAGCATGAATATGTGCAAAGTCATCAAGAGAAAGTAGGCATATACTTGCAGATATCTCACAAGAAAGAACATCAAGAGTGAGGAAAACCTATGTACAGTTGAGGAATCTGAGGGGAACTTAGGTTAGACCTTAGATTTATCCAGTCACAGCTAGTAAGTTTATGAAGCTGGATTTGAAATCAAGTTTTTCTAATTCCAGACCCAGGACTCTTTCAATTATGCCTGTTAGCTGATTCAAAATTAAGTATTTTTTTTTATGTTTAAGAAGTAATTGTGTCATGATTAACTACTTTTGTGTAAATGAGAAGCAGATCATCCATGGCTCATGAGCTACTGTGAGTTCTAGAAGCATCTCTCTTATCCATCATTCCCTTCTACAACAGGATTACCCCTTGTACCCTAAGAGAGTTTGAGTCCTAGCTACATGGTTGGGTGGTGGTTGTTCTCTGGTGGTATAAGGCCACGTTTGGGTGATCCAGCTAGCCCAGATTCAGAGGAATTGGCTAAACACTTTGTAAACATGAGACAGATTTAGAAGCTATTGTAAGCCACTGATTTTGTAATTTAGAATCTGAAAGGAGCTTGAGCCCAGGTGGATTCAGGAACTTCTATACCAGTACAGATAGAGTACAAGCTTCTTGTAACTGGTAACATCAATTAAGCCCTCTTTGTACTTGAGAATTAAAAACAAATTCTCTTCTTTCCATGACATTTCTTCTTCCATTTATTTCTTTTCTTTGCCTGTTTCATCTCCCCTTTCACTTTTAAGTTAGTCCTTTGTCCTTATGATTAGCTCTTCAGTCTATCTGAATTTTATTTTCTGATTCTTTGCCTATAACTTTGCTCAATCCTTCTTTACTATGCTTGTGTACCTCATGAGGATAAAGCTTCTGAAATTCCATGTTTAAGTTCCTTCTCCCCATTTCTGTGCTATTGCCATTCCATCTCTAACTCCATGTTTTCTCCACCACTCTATTATACCAGTTGCCCTAGGAATTCAAATTTTCATCTTGGAGAAGGATGTGGTCCATGAAGGAAGACCCATATCTGACTCACATAAGGTGGTCTCCCCGTGCCAGCTCCCTCCAGACTAAGTTTGCCACAAGGTCTACCATAAGAGATGCTCCAGTGCTTTTCAATAGCACCCATTCCCTTCTTGTTGGTCAGTCAACAAGTATTTATTAAGTTCTTACTAGGTGTCAAGTATTGTAATGTCATGTGGACCCAACAAAGGGCAAAAACTGTCCCTGTCCCTACCCTCGAGGAGCTTACATTCTATTGAAGGAAATAACAGGCACGTAAATAGGTACAGATAGGGTATATGATAGATAAGCAGAGCAGAGGAGGAGACTGGAAAAAGCTTCTTGTTGAAGGTAGTATTTGAGCTCAGATTCCATCTTTTTTTTGTCCCCTGTCCAAATTCCTTCTCTCTTAAGCCTCCACTCTTTCTACGTACACCACCATGACCCTATTTCAGACCCTCATCACTTCTCCTCTAAGCTATCACAGTAGGTTCCCAATTGGTCTCCCTAACTCAAGTTTCTCCCTGCTTCAATCTATCCTCCACTGAGTTACCAAGGGAATTTTTCTAAAAGGTAGATCTCATCATGACACCCCCATAGACATATTCAATTAACTTCAGTGGCTCCATATTACCTCTGATATCAAAAAGAAAGGTCTTCATCACTTCCTCTTTCCTACCTTCCAGTCTTTCCTTTCCTTCATGTATTCAAAGATCCATCAACACTGGCCTGCCAGGCTCTTCTCACATGTAACACTCCGTTTCTTTTTCATTGCACTATTGCCTATGTCTGGAATGGTCTCCCTCATCCCTTTTGCCTCTTCATTTCTTTGGCTTCCTTCAACACTCATTTCAAATCCTTTCTTATGCAAAGACTAATTTTCTCCCTTTCATGCATCCTGAAAGCTTAGCACACTGCCTGGCACATAACAAGTGCTTAATAAATGTGTGCTGACTTGTCATTCTTCCATATCCTCTTCACTCTTGCTGAGAGACCATCACACTGAACATCCATTCACCCTTCACTCTTGTATTTGGTAGAGGTGACATAACTAGCTCATCTCCATCTTCCACTTTCTCTCTCACCACTAACATAATCTATCACTCTCCTATTCCTTCCTATAAAAGACACTGATTCACATGTAGGAGTCAGAGCACTTAGGCAGTCTATGAGATCATCTCTTCCACTTTAGGTTCTCCTAATAATTTAAGCTTCCCTTACATCTGTTGCCTTTTAGGTCCTTCTTTTCCCTTGATCATCCCTTGATGATGATTTGTTCTTTCTTTTACCCTCCTTCCCCCAAACAAGGTGAATCTGTCTTTAGTCTTATTGATAAGTTGATTTATTTACCATTCTTGTGTTTTGTTTGTTGAAAACCAGTTATTTATTATATAAATCAGGAGTTTAGTGGTTTCGATCAGGATTCCAGAGCAGGTCTGAGAATGAGTAACTGGCCCATACATAGTCCCAGTTTCACTGTGGTGTAGGTTTCTGGTTTCAAGGAGCAGCTACTGAATGTTTAAAGTGAGACCAGTGTCTGTGGAAATAGCTCACCATTCCCCACCTCCCCCTCTCTCACTGACCAGGCTCCAACAATAGGTAGGTCAACTCATGATTTATCAGAATACCAGCAATTATACAAGGATCCTGGCAAGCAGCCCTACTTTCAGACTTCCTCTGTAGTCAGCCTCCAGAGAACTTAGCTGGCAACTGTGCCTGCCTCCTCAGCAGCCCCAACTTTGTTTTTTGTTTGTGTTTTTTTTTTTTAGTGAGGCAATTGGGGTTAAATGACTTGCCCAGGGTCACACAGCTAGTAAGCGTTAAGTGTCGGAGGCTGGATTTGAACTCAGGTACTCCTGACTTCAGGGCCAGTGCTCTATCCACTGCGTCACCTAGCTGCCCCAGCCCCAACTTTTGAAGGCTGAGAAAAGAAAAAAATTACCAACCAAGTCTTTGGCATTAGCAAATGGTTCAACATCTGAAATAGATACAAGGTTTCTTAATGGAAATGACACTAAAGGTGATATAATACCTTGCAGATGCACTCAAAGGACCACTGACCTTAGCTGAAACACCCTATATTGTCTTCCAAATAAGAATATGAGGTCAGTGAAATCAGAGACTAATTTGCTTTTCTATTTGTACCCCTAGTTCTCACTGCAGTGCTTCACACATAAATATTCATATACTCAAATGATTCTGTGATCCAGCATATAGTAGGCACTTAACAAATTCCCTTTGACCTACTGTTGACTAATTTCATCAATTTGAGAATTATCTTCAGTATCTGCCTGTATAACTCTTATCAATGTTCTCACAAAAGTTCAAGACTAGGAGTCCACCCAATGTGCTCATGATCTTCCTCACTTTCCCCCATCATCAAGAGGGTACCAATGGAGGACCTTGGTCCCTCCTTCATGCCATATGACCAGTCCATCTTCTCTCTGTCATAGAAATCTCTGTTGATATTTCTTTACTCCTGTTCTTCAGAGTTCCTCATCATAACGCAGGTGTTGCAGCCTGCTTATACCCACAATGTGCTTATTCATTATCCTCTGTGTGAACACATCTTTAGTTCTGAAGAAGCAGTTGTATTTCATGTCTTAAAGCCAATAAAACTGAAAAGATCGGCCTTTTCAGAGCTACTCAATTTCCTGAAAGTAGTTAATTATGTGATGGTAAAGATGTGGTCCTCTATTGCATATTACTTGTTTATTTATTCTCCCAGCACAAGGATATACAAGATTCATGTATAGTTGACCCTCATAAAATTTTGTATAAATAGGAAAGTTAGCATATATAAATAGTTACTGATATTCTCTATTACTCTTTTTTCTGTATCAATGTGCGGGTATGCATGTGTGTGTGTGTGGGGGGGGGGTGTTTGTTTTTGCCTGTGTAGGTTATGTGTATCCATATGGGTCTATCTAGATGTAGCCCCAAAGGGGACCAAGATCAGACATCTCTAAAATCCATTCTTCTCACTCTTCTCCAAGGCAGACTTATACTGGCCAATAATGGAAGCAAGGAAGCTGGGACTAGAGACTGGACCCTTTGCTTTCTTCAGAAAGAGGGTGTGGGGCTAGAATTATATCCATTTTCTCCCTTAAATATTATTAATCTAGGGAAAATAAGATATATTTCTGATAGCAAAAACCCACATGTATTTTGACAATGAATCAGTGAAACCTTATAGAGAGAAGTGAAGGGTGGAGTTCCCTGACTCTGGAAATTATGGAGAAAAAGGCACTCACTTGGTACTTTACCTACAAGGGACAATCCAATGAAAGGCCACCTGCATTACGGGCCTTTCAACTTGGAATTTTCTCCAGTTTCACCTCTGCCTTTTCTAAGCCCTAAATCCCCTCCAAGGCTCAGCTTAATGGCCACCTTCTTAGAGACCTTTCCTAATTCATCACTCCCCCAATCACTTTGCATTTGTCAAAATATGTGTGGAATTTTGTATTTACATAATCAAAATTAGCAAATGCCTTTCCTCCACTATTCCCTCCTTCACCCTTGGAGTGCAACCACATGGTGATGGTACTTCTCTGGGAAACTAGACCTGATAGTGTGAAGGCAAGTTCAGGTGAACAAGCTGGCCCAGAGAATGAGTAGCTGTCCCATGTACTTTGTGAGGGCTAACAGAATGGTGGTCCTTGCCAGAGAAATACCACATCCATGTTACACATGCATACAACAATAATATATAATAACAATATATAATAGGTGGATCAGAGGGTTTAAAAGAAAGAGTTGTGGGAAATTGGTACAGATATTATGAATTGGAAAAATCAGGAAAAGTTCATGGAGAGGTTTATATTTGAGTTGGACTTTAAAGAATAGGTAGCCATTTGACAAGTTAAGACTTGGAAGAAATAAATTCTACAAATAAGGGGAAATAAAGGTGCAGAGTCAGGAAAGCCAAGTAAACATTTGGGAAGTATGGAAAGACTCACATGAACTGATGTATAGTGAAGTGAGCAGAACTAGGAGGACATTGTGCATAGTGACATCAGTATTGTTCGGTGAGCAATTGTGAATGACTTAACTAACTCTCAAGAATTCAGTGATCCAAGACAATCCCAAGGGACTAAGATGAAACAAACTATTCATTCCCATAGAAAGAACTGATAAGGGGCAGCTGCAGTGGATAGAGCACCAGCTCTGGCATCAGGAGGTCCTGAGTTCAAATCCTACCTCAGATACTTAACACTTACTAGCTGTGTGACCCAGGCAAGTCACTGAACCCCAATTGCCTCACCAAAAAAATAAAAAGAAAAAAAGAACTTAAAAAAAAGAAAAAAAGAACTGATAAAAAGACCACTTGTGGATTGTACATATATAACTTATATTAGATTTGTTGCTGTCTTATGTAGCAGGGAGGAAAGGGAGGGAGGGAGAAAAATTTGGAACTCTAAATCTTATGAAAATGAATATTGAAAACTACCCTTACATGTAAATGGAAAAAATAAAATAAATATTTGTTGCATTGAAAAAAACCAACAACTGTATTTGTACAGTATAATAAAGAAACCATTACATCCAGAAACATTTGAGATGTAGAGAATAGTTCAGTTTGGCTAGAATATAGAATGCATAGAAGAGAAAGAATATTAGATATGACTGGAAAGGCATAAGATTATAGAAGAACTTGAGTGCCTAGAGGAAAGAGCAAGAAGCAGGAGAGAGGACAAAAGGAAGGAGAAAGCACAGCTTGCAAGATGGATAGATCAAATTTCTCCCTTTCTTTATACCTAGAACTATCTGTACTTAGTAGTCTTTTCCATTTTGGTGATTGATTATAATACCCTGACTTCATTTCCTGGGTTTTTGCCAAGAGTTACTGCAAGTTTGCTCTCCATTACTACTTAAGAAGACTTAAAAATTGGTTCTGGAAGTGACCTGAGAGAATAAACCCCATCTTATCAGTCACAAAATAGTGTCTAATAGCAAGCAACATACACAGCAAATGTTTGATACTGGTTGTAATGAAAGCCTTCAGCAAGACAGGAAAGAGTAATCTTCATTGTTACAAGTACCAAAGTGCCAACTTTAGAAGATTTGTGTAACATTTAAAACAACAGAAGACAATGTTTCCCATTCATGGGTTGGCCACTTTAAGGCAAGATTCATTAAGTGAGGAGACAATTTAAAAGGCTGAATTATAAAAATGCTTTAATTAATTTAATTTAAAATGCTTTAATTCATGTGCTAGGCTAGGTCTTGGTCCAAGGACCAAGAATTTGAATTTGAAGTATAAGAAGCCAGAAGTTGAGAGACCATCTAATACAATTCCCTTATTTTACATGTAAGAAGTGTTACTGATTCCCAGCCGGAGTTGATAAGTTTCAATAGATGATGACATCACCTAGGACATGATGAGACAGACCAGAATCAAAGAAAGCTTGAAGAGAAAGCAGCCATTGAAGAAGAGAAGGAAGAAGAAATTCAGAGGGTAGTAGAAAGAAAAAGAAGTGGTCATAGAGATAAGGCTTTTACCCTGGTATGAATTTCCTCCTAGAGGGGTTTATAGACAATGAGGTATTTACCATAGAATCATCTAGAACACTACAGAGCTGATGCAACATATTCACAGAAGTAATAGAAAGGCAAAGTGATGGGAGGTTGATGGAATTGTAGTGGGGGTAGTATATAGGATAGCCCTGAGCTGGTCTAAGCAGCCAAGGTTCCCGTGACTATCTGCATAGCATTCTGGGAAGTCCAACATATTTCCAAAGGTCCTTTGCCATCTCCCATGAGAAATGGAGGTATCCTTTTTTCATTGTTTTGGGGATTCTGAAAGGTTAATTAGGATGTGATCAGACTGTCTGGGTACCTCTTCCCTTGCCTTGAAGATATAAAGAGATAAGAAAGAGGCTAGACTTAATCAAGGGACTTTGAAGGAGATGTGAAAGAAATTGTTTATGTTACTTTTTTTTTCTCTCGGGGCAGCTAGGTGGTGCAGTAGAGTGCTGGCCATGAAGTTAGTCAGAAAGACTACTTCCTGAGATCAAATATGGCATCAGATACTGTGTGACCCCAGGCAAGTCACCAAACCCTATTTGCCTCAGTTCCTCATCTGTAAAATGAGCTGGAATAGGAAATGTCAGACTAATCCTGCCAAGAAAACCCCCAAATGGAATCATGAAGAGTCAGAGACAGCTGAACAACTAAACAACCAACTTGCTTATTTACTTATATTTGTACTTTTAGTAAATTACCTTTTTTTCCCATTACTACTGTTTTGTGTTACTTGAAACTATGATGGGGGTGGGGGGACAGAATTTAAGCTTGTGAACAATAGAATAGAGTCCCAAAATAGATTCTCGGGATTTATATGTTAATGGAATCTGGGATCCAAAAAAGACAAGTGCCGTGCCTTGAGTTACACAAATAATAAGCAGCAGATGCAGGATTTGAACCCTCTGACTCCAGATCCATTGTTCTTTCCACTGTTCCATGTGACATCTCCAATAGCAAAAAAGTATTTTCCCCATTTTTTCCTGAGGGGAATGAGTTGTGCTTTATATATACTCTTTCACTGCTTAAAATGAAACATTAATAGCATCTATTTCTTCCCTATTGCATGCACACCATTTATTATAAATGCTTTCCAAGCGATGAAAATTGTCAAGTCAACTTCCAAGTGAAATGATTCCCTCTCCAGCACCTCAGGATAAATTAGTCAGTCATGTTTAACTAAACCCTAACAGATGTGCAAGTAATCTATATCTTTAGAGAATTTTCCACAAGTTCCCTTGCATATGTGCGTTTTTGACAGTTGATGGAAACAGAGCCTGAAATCATGAAAGAAATAATCTGAGACTCAGGCAGAAGGCTATCTATTGGCAAATATGAACAAGGAAGAAAAGGAGAAACATAAGAGGGGAAAAATAATTAACAATCCATAAAGGGAAAGGGAAGTGAGTGAGTGAGTCTGTGCTGCCACATTCCTATCATTTTTATATAGCCTGTCTAAAAAAGAAAGATTTATACAATCTGTAATTCAATATGCCTTACAGAAACAATCAGTATAGATACCTCACTGAGAGAAAGCCATCCCCTATTAAGACTGCAGGAATCATAGCTGGAAAGCAGCACAATGACCATCTATTCTAAGTCCCTTCATCTTAAAAAGAGGAAATGGAGGCCTGAAGAAGGACAGTTAATTATCCAAGGTCACAAAAGTAGTGAGTTGCAGGGCTGGTATTCAAACACAGAAACTCTGACTGTGTGTCCAGGTATTTATTCAGATTCATTTTTCCTCTACTTTAAAAGTGAAGATGGAGAAAGGGGCCAAGAATTCATGGGCTCATGTAATAAGGGAACACTTATTCATTCAACAAGCACTTATTAATTGTCTACCTTCACTCAACTCTCAACTGTGGCTCCAAAAAACTGTAGCATGTGTAGTGGCCACATCCCAGCAAACCCTATTGGTCGAAGAGCTAAACCAGGTAGAGAGTAACTTACAGACTTCAAACTCCTTGGTGAATTAGTGGGTGGCATGTATTCTACCCCAAATATGTGAAGCCTTCCCCTAGTGGAATGGGCAGATGAGAACAATTTGTTCAAATGGCCATGAAGCAGCAGTTGTGGAGCACTTAGATCTTGTTTAGACATCAAGGATGCCAAGGCTATGCACTGCATCCCAGGCCATCACCAGTCATAGTGACTTTTGTTTTGGTGGACTTCAATAACTCAGGAAGAAAGGGTGACATTACCATTTTTGAAGCAATGAATATCCCTCCTATTACTTGTCTTCTTTTATTTCTGTAAAGAGTATTTTTTATATTAGCTCAATATAATGTTTGGCTAAGTCTTGGTAGGTTGACTTACAGATATATTATACATTTTGTGGTTATTTTCAATAAGATTTTTCTTCCTATCATTTCCTCCTTGTTTTTGTTACTGCAATATAGAAATGCTGATTATCTTTATGGATTTATTTTGCATCTTGCTACTTCACTAAGCTACTAATCATCTTGATTAATTTCTTCACTGATTCTCTGGGTTTGTCTAAGCAAGCCATCATTGTCTGAAAATACAAGTAATTGTGTCTCTTTTTTGCTGATTATACCTTTAATTTCTTTCTTTTGTCTTATTGCTATTGCTAGCATTTTTTGAACAATATTAAATAATAAAGAGGGCATCTTTTAGCCTAGAATTCTGATTAGATACCTATCAAAGTTTGGAAAGTTATGTGGCATAGAATAACATGCCAAAAATGTATTCAAGTACTACCAAACAAATGCTGTTGTTTGTTCCCCATTCTTGAAGAGGACCTTGACATTGGGAGGTGATGTTATGAATTACAGCAAATTGAATTTAAGTGAGGGAGAACTGTGCAAAGTCTCCAACCTCACTCTCCCCTCCAGAGCTATTTGGGTCCATTGGCAAGATATATATCAGGACAACTAGAGATAGCTTCAGATTTGAATTCAGGTCCTTCTAATATCAGGGCCAGTGCTCTCTCTATCCACTGTGCCACCTAGATGGCCCCAACAAATATAGAGGTCACAAAGGATGAGAAGAAAAAATGACTTTGTTAGCAGGTATCTTCTAACACAATCATTCTGTCTTATGGTCATTTGAATATTACTGCTTCTCTGTAGGTTTCAGTTTCCCTCTCTGTAAAATTAGGAGGTTGGACTAAATTGGGGGTTCTTAATGGGGAAGGGAACAGCTCTATAATATGAATTTTGAAAAAGATATTTTGATAACTATATTCCAATATAATTGGTTTCTTTTGTAATCTTGTGTATTTTACTTTATGCATTTAACAACATTATTCTGAGATTTTCACCAGATTACCAAAGGTGTCTATGACTCAAAAGGTTAGAAACTCCTTGCCTAGATGATCTATAAGGTCTCCCCAGCTTTAATATTATATGAAATAGTGTCTCTCTGATGTCATTAGCAACTACTGGGAGTTTAGAAATTAGCAAGTGGGGTAGCTAGGTGGCATAGTGGATAAAGGACAGGCCCTGGATTAAGAAGGACCTGAGTTCAAATATGGCCTCAAACACTTGACTCTTACTAGCTGTGTGACCCTGGGCAAGTCATTGAACCCTCATTGCCCTGGGGGGGGGGGAGAAAAGAAAAAAAAAGAAGTTCTTCTCTGGGAGTTCTCAGTATCAATGAAACCACAGTTCTAATTTTAAAAGAAAACAATGATAATTTCACATATTTTTCATAAAATAAGGTAAAATCCATATTTGTATAATGCTTTAAAGTTTAAAATAGTCTTTCAATAATACTGTGAGTGAAATAGGACAAGTGTTTTTATTCCAAATTTGCGGATAAAGACTTTGAGACTCAGATCTCATAGGAAAATAATTTTTTAACTAGAAGGGAACTTAGAGGTCATATAATCTAACTCTTCCTTCTCTATATGGGGAAATTGAAGCACAGAGGTGTTGAGTGACATGTTTCTGATCATATGGGTATTAAATGGAAGGACTGGGATTTATGCCCAATTTATCAAATTCCAAATTCAGTTACCTCTCAGGTGGTAATAGCTTTGTGAAGTAGCAAAACCAGGAAACAAATATAGATTTTGTAAAGTCCAGTCCAGGACTCTTTTCACAAAGAAAAGCTCACATCCAGAATCAGCAAATACCAGAAATAATACTGGAACAAGTCACCATATGGTTACAATACATTCACATTGAATAAAACCAGGGTAGGGGGGAGGTCAAGGGAGAGGGGAGTAAGGGAGATAGAGAGAGATATAATTTCCCAATCCCATTGCAGATCAGTAATAATGGACTATGAGCAGGTATCCAAAGGGGTGGAGACAAAAATAATCAGTCCCCCACCTCTCCAAAGGGACAAAGTTAATAAGACTGATACTGAACCCAAATATTCATGAGTGATCCATTTTCCTTTGATGTGTCTTTTACCCTTATTGCAAAATGCATGGTGCTTCCTATCTGTCATTGGCCACTGTCCTGGTCAAGTTTCTGTTCTGAAAAACTTTTCTTTTTTTCTTTTTTCTTTTTTTTTTGTGAGGCAATTGGGGTTAAGTGACTTGCCCAGGGTCACACAGCTAGTTGAGTGAGGCCAGATTTGAACTCAGGTCCTCCTGACTCCAGGGCCGGTTCTCTATCTACTGTGCCACCTATCTGCCCGTTTAATTACATTTCAAAAGACATACTCATCCCAAAGACATCATAGTATAGTGTAAAGCATGTTGGTTTTGAAATTAGAAGATCTGGGTTCAAATCCTGACTCCTCATACTTACTATTTACGTGACTTTGGGCAAGTGACTTAATTCTCTGGAACTTAGTTTCCCTATCTATAAAATAAGGGAGAGAGTTCATAAAATCCTAGATTAGAGTTCGAAGGCATCTTAGAGATAAGTCTAAATCTTTCATTTTATAGAAGAGGAAAGAATTCTAGAGAATTAAGTGGCTTTTCAGTGTCACACAGCTAATAAATATCTGAAGTATGATTTGAACCCAGAAGTTCCTTACTGCAAGTTCAGCATCCTTTTCACTAAACTATACTTCCTCTTCAGTTGTACTAGATTACCCTTAGGATCCATTTCAGCTCTAAATCTGTGATATCAAGAGGCAGGATTCTGAGGAAATAGTGTTTATGGTTCTTAAAGGTACACAGTACCTCAGCAAGGTACTGTTTGGGTAGCTTTGGGGGGTAATCTGGGTTATACCTGGGTCCAGGGTTATATATTTAATGAGCATGAGGAGTTCGCTAGTAGCACAAGGCCTGGCACATGTTAGTCAGTCAGTCAACAAACATTTATAAAAGACATTGTACATATCATGTATGCAGGCACATAACATTGTTGCTGATCCTTCATTTTCAAAGAGGAACAAGGTATCACAAGTGATGCCTTGACTCATATGTGAATTGGATTTGTGAGGCAGAGTTGCCCAAAGGCATCAGCCTCACCCTCTCTTCCTGAGTTATCAAAGTCCACTAAGACAAAAGTCACTATGATTGGGAATGGCCTGGGATGCAGTGCATGGCCTTGGTGTCTTGGATGTTTATCCAAGCTCTAAATGCTCCACAGCTTTTGCTTCATGGCCATTGGAACAAATTGTTCTCTTCTGCCCATTTCACTGGGAGAATGCTTCACATGTTTGGGGTAGACACCCCCTAATTCATGAAGGGGTTTGAGGTCTGTAAGTTACCCTCTACCTGGTTTAGCTCTTCTACCAATAGGGTTTACTGGGGTGTGGCCACTACACATACTACTGCTTTTTGGAGCCACAAGTGAGAGTTGAGTGAAGGTAGACAATTAATAAGTGCTTGTTGAATGAATGAGTGTTCCCTTATTATATGAGCCCATGGATTCTTGTCCTCTTTCCTGCCAACTTTCTAAGTTGTTTTTGACTGGTTAAAGGTAGAAATACAAATCATTGGTACAGACTACACAAATAAGAACCAATAACAACCAGAGTATTCCAGTGTTTGCTAAACCAAGAATATAAACTATTTGGTGAAGGACTACCAATCCATCAAGAATGGTGTGGGGAGTGGGGCAGCTAGGTGGCACAGTGGATAAAGCACCCGCCCTGTATTCAAGAGTACCTGAGTTCAAATCCGGCCTCAGACACTTGACACTTACTAGCTGTGTGACCCCGGGCAAGTCACTTAACCCCCATTGCCCTGCAAAACAAAAACAAAAATAAAAGAATGGTGGGGTGGGGGGGAGGATGAGGGAGAGAGAGTAGTTCGGCAGAAAATAGTTTAAACTAACATCTTACACTCTTGGGGGAAGGATCTGCCCCTTTGATTTCACCGGTGTTTGGAACTCTGGATGGAAACCCCACTCTACCTAACCCCATAACCATCAATGCAAATTAGCAAACTACTTTACAACAAACAGTTTTAAAAAGTTACCCAAGGGTAGAACCAAGATGGCAGAGGAAAGGCAATGACTTGCCTGATCTCTCCCAAAGATCCTTCCAAATAGCTTCAAAGAATGTCAAAAGACAATTCCTGGAGGAGGAGAACCCACCAAAGACAGGGTGAAATCATTTTCCAGTCAAAGAAAACTTAGAAAGTTGGCAAGAAAGATCTGTTATACTGGGGTGAGAGTGGAGCACAGCCCAGTGTGGGCCAGGCCATGCCAGTGCAGACCCAGCCCCAGCAAATCAGGAACAGGCCTTGGGAGCCTCTGAATCAGCTGCAGCAATAGCTGCTTCTGGAACTCAGCCCACACACAGTAAGGGGGGCAAGCAGTTGGCCAGGAGATAGTATAGGTCTCTTTGCTAGTACTGAGGAAGGACTCTGTTGTTTTGCCCATACTGGGATCCAGGTCATAGTCTTGGGTGGTGGTCCCAGGCAGGGGAGGAGCATAAGCATACCAGAGTTTGCAGTCACAGTGAAGCAGAATTCTACTCATGATTCCAATGCAGAAAAGCAGGCCCATTGTTGCTTGCAGACCAGAACAAAGGCCAGGAGAGTGGTGAACAAACTTCTCCTTAAATCATACCACATTGGAAGAGCTGTGGACTTACAAATTCTTAGAAGTATCCTGAAAACAGCTGCCCCTAAAGCTAAGGACATTGCACCCTCTCCCTTGGAAGCACTGCCCCACTTTAACGAAGATTTAAAAGTCAAGAAATAGGCTGGGAAAATGAGCAAATAGAAAAAAATGATGACCATAGAAACTTTCTATGGTGACAAGGAAGATCAAAATACACCCTGAGAAGATAACAAAGTCAAAGCTCCTACATCCAAAGCTTCCAAGAAAAAATATGAATTGGTCACAGGCCATAGAAATATTCAAAAAGGACTTTGAAAATAAAGTAAGAGAGGTAGAGGAAAAAACATAAAGACAATTGAGAGTAAAGCAAGAAAATCATGGGAAAATAGTCAACAGCTTGAAAAACTGAATTGGCCAAATGGAAAAGAAGGTATAAAAGCTTTCTGAAGAAAATAACCCATCAAAAATTAGGATTGAGCAAATGGAAGCTAATGACTTTATGAGAAATCAAGACACAATAAAGCAAAGCCAAAAGAATGAAAAAATAGAAGGCAATGTGAAATACTTCATAGGAAAAACAACTGACTTGGAAAATAGATCCAGAAGTGATAATTTGATAAGTATTGGACTACCTGAAAGCCGTGATCAAAAAATGAGCCTAGTCATCATCTTCCAAGAAATCATCAGGAAAAATTGCCCTGATATTCTAGAAGCAGAAGGTAAAATAGAAATTGAAAGAATTCACTGATCACCTCCTGAAAGAGATCCCAAAAGGAAAACTTCCAGGAATACTATAGCCCAATTCCAGAGTTCCCAGACCATGGAGGAAATATAGCAAGCAGCCAGAAACAAATAATTCAAGTATTGTGGATCCATAGTCAAGATAAACCAAGATCTAGCAGCTTCCACATTAAAGGATCACTGGGCTTGGAAGGTAATATTCCAGAGGGCAAAGGAACTGAGATTACAACCATGAATCACCTACCCTGCAAAACTGAGTATAATAGGGGCAGCTAGGTGGCACAGTGGATAGAGCACTGGCCCTGGATTCAGGAGGACCTGAGTTCAAATCCAGTCTCAGACACTTGACACTTACTAGCTGTGTGACCCTGGGCAAGTCACTTAACCCCAATTGCTTCACCAAAAAAAAAAAAAAAGAAAGAAAACTGAGTATAATACTTCTGGGTGAAAATGGGAATTTGATGAAAGAGGAGACTTTCAGACATTCTTGATGAGAAGACCTGAGTTGAATAGAAAATTTTACTTTCAGAGAGGCAGAGCCAAGATGGCGGAGAAGAGGCTGTGACTCCCACAAGCTCCAGATAAACCTGTCCAGTCATGCCCAAATAATGCGGTAAAAAATCAAAACCCAGAACAGCCTAATGCACATAAGAACAGAGTAAGACTATTTCTCTGGAAAAGAGGGCTATTCTGATCACCTACTGATCAGGCTGAACAAGTCAGTACGCAGTCCGGACCCAGCCAGGGACACTGCTTCCAGGGCATGTCACAGTCTTCAGTACCATCAGCTTCTGAGGCTCCAATCACAGACTGGTGAGGAGGTTCAGTGGTAGGCCGGGGTGAAGTAGAGGCAGTATCTACTGGAGTTGGGGCAAAGCACCCTGGGTCTGAACCAGTTGGCTGATGGTGGTGGTGGCCCAGGGGGGGAGGGGCAAAAGCACACCACACTTCCAACCATAGAGAATCAGAGTTCAATCAGACTTCTATTTCTGGGTCAAAGACAAAGCTGCCATGATTACTCACAAGCCAGGCAGGCTGAGAAGAACCCCAATCACCCCCTGGGCCATGCTGTAGCATGAACAGTGTGTCCTATAAGCAGTGCTACACTTTAAGAAGGAGTAAAAAGCCAAGAAATAGTAAGCCAGGATGAGTAGGCAGAGAAAGCAGAAGACCACTGAAAACTTCTTTGGGGGAAAGGTAGACCACAATACAACCTCAGAAAAAGAAGATAATAACAGGGTCAAAGCTCCAATATCCACAGCTTCCAAGAAAAATATGAACTGGTTTCAGGCCATGGAAGCTCTCAAAAGGGACTTTGAAAAGAAAGTAGGAGAAATAGAATGAAGATGTAGAGAAAGAGAGGAAGGATTGGAAAGAGAAATGGGAGCAATGCAAGAGAGTCATAAGAAAAAAATCAACAGTTTGAAAAGCCAAAAGGTAAAAGAGATTAAAAAACTGTCTGATGAAAATAATTGCTTAAGAATTAGGATTGAACAAATGGAAGCTAGTGACCTTATGAGAAACCAAGACACAGCAAAACAAATCCAATTGAATGAAAAAATAGAGGACAATGTGAAATATCTTCTTGGAAAAACAGCTGACCTGGAAAATAAATCTAGGAGAGATAATTTGAAAACCACTGGACTACCTGAAAACCATGATCAAAACAAAAGCTTAGACACCATCCTCCAAGAGATTGTGAGGGAAATTGCCCTGATAATTCTAGAAGCAGAAGCTAAAATAGAAATTGAAAGAATCCACCAATCACCTCCTGAAAGAGATCCCAAAAGGAAAACTTCCAGGAATATTATAGACAAATTCCAGAACTCCCAGGTCAAGGAGAAAATATTGCAAGCAGCTAGAAAAAAGGAATTCAAATACTATGGAGCTCCAATAAGGATAAAGCAAGATCTTGCAGCTTCTACATTAAAGGACCGGAGGGCATGGAATATGACATTCCGGAGGGCAAAGGAACTGGGACTACAGCCAAAAACCACATAACCCAGCAAAATTAAGTATCATCTTTCAGAGGAAAAAATGGGATTTCAATGAGAAAGAAGACTTTCAGGCATTTGCTCTGAAAAGACCTGAACTGAATAGAAAATTTGACTTTCAAATACAAGACCCTGGAGAAGCATAAAAATATAAACAGGAAAAAGACTACATGAGGGATATTAAAAGATCAAACTGTTTATTTTCCTATATGGGAAGATAATACTTCAAACTCATAAGACCTATCTCAGTAAGGAATTCACAGAGGACACAGGTCTGAACTGAATACGAAGGGATGATATCTGTAAAGCATTTATGTTTTGTTCTTTGTGGGGCAGATAGGGTGGGGTGTCTTATGTCTGGGGCCAGATTTGGGCTTGGGGCCTCCTGGGTCCAGGGATGGTGCATTTTCCACTGTGCCACCTAACTAACCTATGATGACATCTTTAAAATAGGGTTGAGGGGTAGGAGAAATAGACTGAGGGAGGGGGAAGGGGAGAGATGGTCTGGGGAGAGGTTGTTCACATGAAGGAAACAAGAAAAAAGCTTATGGAGGGGAGGGGAAGAGGGGGAACGAATTGGGGAGTGAGTGAACCTTAATATAATCAGAATTGACTTGAAGAAGGAGTAACCTACATACTCAAGTAGGTATAGTAATATATTTTTGCCCTGAGGGAGGAGAGGGAGATAAGGGGAGGGGGGGAGAGGGGAAGGAGGGAAGGGCAGATTGGAGGACAGAGCAGTAAAAAGCAAAACTTTTTTTTTTTGTGGGGCAATGGGGGTTAAGTGACTTGCCCAGGGTCACACAGCTAGTAAGTGTCAAGTGTCTGAGGCTGGATTTGAACTCAGGTACTCCTGAATCCAGGGCCGGTGCTTTATCCACTGCGCCACCTAGCCACCCCCAAAGCAAAACACTTTTGAGGAAGGTGAAGATGTTTGGCATAACTGCACAAGTATGACATATTGAATTGCTTGATTTCATCAGGAGGGTTGAGGAGGGAGGGAGGAAGAAAATTTGGAACACAGAATTAGCTCAAAGACCTTTAACTCATCAGAGTGGGCTCATGGAGGGAATAACATTCACACCCAGTTGGGAGGAGTAATCTATTTAACCCTACAGGAAAGTATGAGGGGAAGAGGATAAGGAAGGAAGAGTGAAAAAAAGGGAGTGCAGAGTAGGGGAGGGGACAGTCAGAAATAAAACACTTTTGAGGAGGAATAGGTTAAAAGAAGATAGAAAATAGAGTAAATATCATGGGAAGGGAATAGAATGGAGGGAAATAGTTATGATGATTGATTATAATGGCAAAATGTATGGTACCTACTTTGCTGGGCTAATATGAAGAAAATTCTTTGTCAAGTTTAAGGTACTTTATTCAGGTTATGATGAACAGGATACTATCAGAAAAAGCTGGAAAGACCTACATGAACTGAAGCAAAGCGAAATGTACTGTATCCAAAATAACAACAATAGTGTAAGATGATTTGCTGGGAAGCATGTGGTTATTTTCAGCAAGGCAATGATCCAATATAACTCTGAAGGACTTATGAAAATGGCAACCCATCTACAGAGAAAGAAGTGATAGTATCTGAAAATAGATGGAAACACTTTAAAAAAATTTTTTTTCCTCTTTGACAATTCCTCAATCTGAAGTTTTGGGTTTGTTTTTTGTTTTTGTTTTTGTTTTTGTTTTTGTTTTTGTTTTTGTTTTTGTTTTTGTTTTTTTACTGATTTCTCTCACAGCCTAGCTAATGTGGGAATGTTTTCCATGACTACTCATGTATAACTTATTTTGAAATTCTTGAATTCTAGTGGGTGGGGGGTGGGGGAAAAAAAAGAAAATTTGACTTTCAAATACAGGACCCAGAAAAGGATAAAAAGGTAGGCTCATTCACTGCCCTGATCTTTCTCCATCTCTCCCCCCACTCCATAAGCCCTTTCCTGTTTCTTTCATGTGGGATTTCACCCCATTCTACCTCCCCCTTGCAACCTCCCCCAGTACATTCCTCTCATGCCTCAATTTTACCCTAAAGATGTCATCAAGGGGCAGCTAGGTGACACAGTGGACAAAGCACCCACCCTGGACCCAGGATGACCCAAGCCCAAATCTGACTTCAGACAGAAGACAGTCACCCACTGTGTGACCCCAGGCATGTCACCTAACTCCAACCACCCCACAAAAAAAGATGAACAAAAAGTAAATGAGAAGCATAAAAAGGTAAACAGGAAAATGAGATCATAAGGGATTTTAAAAGGTTAAACTGTTTACATTCCTACATGGGAAGATAATACTTATAACTCATAAGAACTCTCTCAAACTTAGAGCAGCTGGATGGAGTATATTTAGACAAAGGGCACAGATGGGAGTTGAATGTGAAGGGATAATATCTTTTAAAAAATAAAATTAAGGGGTGAGAGGAATTCACTGGGATAAAGGGAAAGGGAGAGGTGGGATGGAAACAAGAAAAAGCTTATACAGTTGAGAAGATGGAGGAGGGACTGGGGAGTGAGTGCACCTTACTCTCATCAGAACTGGCTCAAAGAGGGAATAACACACACTCACTTTGGTATAGTAATATAACTTACCCTGCAGGAAGGTAGGGGGGAAAGGAGATAGGGGGGCAAAAGGAGGGAGGACAGATTGGGGGAGACAGGAAGAAGCAAAATACTTTTGAGGAGGGATAGCGTGAAAGAAGATAGAAATACAGTAAATGTAATGGGTAGAGAATAAGATGGAGGGAAATGCAGTTAGCAATAGTAACTGTGAAAAAATTTAAAGTAAGTTTGTGTGATAAAGGCCTCATTTCTCAAACATGTAGTGAACTGATTCGAATTTGTTAAAATAAGAGCCATTCCCCAACTCAAATATTCTGTAGAGCAATTTGGAACTCTGGTCAGAGGGCTATAAAACCATGCATAGTCTTTGACCTAGTAATACCATTACTAGGTTGGTATCCAAAAAGAGATGAAAAACTAAAATTTGAATTCAAAATTGAGGAGATGCTCATCAATTGGGGAATGGATGAACAAATTTTGGGATGAGATTATGATGGAACAGTAGTGTACTATAAGAAATGATGAACAGGATGCTTTCAGAAAAACACGGAAAGACTTACATGAGCTGATGCAAAGTGAAATGTATTGTATACAAATTAACAGCAATATTGTAAGATGATCAGCTGTGAATGACTTAGCTATTTTCAGAAATACAATGATCCAAGATAACTCTGAAGGACTTATGAAAAATGGGATCCATCTCCAGAGAAAGAAGTGATGGTGTCTAAATACAGATTGAAGCATAATTTTTTTAGTTCCTTTTTCTAAAGTTTTTGTCTGTTTTCTTTCACAACCTGATTCATGTGGAAATGTTTTGCATGACTACACATGTATAACTTATATTGAATTGTCTGCATTCTTAAGGGTAGTGGGGAGGGAGGAAGAGAATTTGGAACAAAAATTTTTTAAATCAACATTTAAAATAGTTTACATGTAATTTGGGAAAAAGAAAGTTACCCAAGACACTAAGAGGTTAAGTGTCTTCCCTATAATCACATTGGCAGTATATGTTAAAGGCACAAATTGAAGCCAGGTCTTCCTGACTCCTAGATTTTTCCATCCACTTCACTTTGCTGCCTCTATCTCATGCTTTATACCACAATATATTCATTTTGCCAGTTTGTTTTGAGTTCTAAATTCTCCCTCCTTCTGGCCCCTCCTCCACCCACTAAGAAGGCAAGCAATACGATACTCATTATAGGTATGAAATCATGCAAAATGTATTTTTATATTAGTCATGTTGCAAAAAAAGGCAAGAAAAATGAAGAATGACAGAAGGGATCTGAACCACTCAATCTTCTGATCTTCTCTGCAAAACAAGTTGGATAAGAAATTTTATGTTTGTAAGTTTTTCCTATTTTCATTGATTTTATGTGTCTGTCCCTTAAATTTTTCAATTGGGTTTCTTCTACTTGCTAAGTACCTAAGTACCTGCTAAGTACCTCCTAAGTACCTGCTTTTCTCTAACTTTGGTCTGGTTAATCAAAGGGGGATAAGATCATGTTAAGGCTTCATTTTTGTGGATTTTCTATTTTGATTTATCTTTACTTGCTTTCACCTTTAACTAATAACTTTATAAATCTTTGGTATTATGAAAGACCAACAAAGTAAATAAAGGGGTTGAAGAAAGTGCCCAGGGATCCAACTTGATTGATGTCGTAGTGTTTGAATTGGGTGTGAATGAGAAACTACTAAGTACTCACTTAACATGATTAGATCCCTCAAAGTTGGGGACACTATTATGATTGTCTTTTAGATACAGGAGCCTCTAAATCAGTATTAGTAAGTAAATCAGACCCTTGATGTAATGTTGTAGGATCTTTAAACTTTCAATCCACAACTACACCCAGAGGACATCTCAAGAATCATGTGAGAAAAGACTTTGTAAGTCTTAAATGGACATTTTCCTGTTTTCCTTTTCCATATTGTATACACTATTTATGATGTCTACTTACTAAAGAGGAGTGCCCCCTCTAGTTTTTTCTGTTTGTGATATCCACCTTCTAATCTGTTCTCCATCTCTCTTTTCACTAATTTATAATATGTATTTTAATAAATCTTAGAAACCTAAACTCTGGTTGAATTTATCAGTGATTTTAGCCAGCTTCCTCCCAAAATTGGAGGGGGGAGTGGCAGATTAGAACCCACAATTTAGATTTTAAACAACACAGTTTTAAACAACTTTAATTTGCTTAAATGATGGTTGTGATCTTTTAGCAATAAAGCATTTAATTAAGGTATATGCATTGTTTTTAGACACAGTAAGACACTATTGCACACTTAATAGACTACAATAAAGTGTAAACATAACTTTTATATGCACTGGGAAACCAAAAAATTCATGTGAATTGTTTTACTGAAATATTTGCTTTTTGACTACACATGTATAACTAATATTGACTTGCTTGAGTTCTTAAGTGGGGTTGGAGAGGGAAGAAGGAAGAGAATTTGGAGAACAAAGTTTTAATAATCAATGTGAAAATTTCTTTATATGTGTAACTTGTGGACAATTCTAAATAAATAAATTTGAAAAAAGAAAGAAATGTTTGCTTTATTGTAGGTAGTCTATAATCTAACCCACAATATCACCAAGGTATGCCTGTACACAAAAGGAGTTGCTATAAATATTTTTGTACATATAGGTCCTTTTACTTTTTCTTTTAATTATTTGGAGGTACAGACCTAATGGTGATATTGTTGGATCAAAGGATATACAGAGTTTTATAGCCCTTTGGGAATAGTTCCTAATTGCTCTCCACAATGGTTGGACCAGTTCACAACTCCACCAAAGTTCATCATTGTACCTATTTTTTGATATCCATTCCAGCATGTGTTATTTCTGATAGTTGTTTGAATTTGCATTTTTCTAATCAATAGTTATTTGCAGTATTTTTGCATATGACCATAAATGGCCTTGATTTCTTCTTCTGAAAATTGACTGTTTACATGCCTAGTTTAATTATCAATTGGGTAATGCCCCCCCTTTTTAAAAATAAATTTTAGTTCTGTACATATTTCAGATATAAGGCCTTATCAGAGAAACTTGTTGTAAAATTGTCATTAGAACTTTGTTGTTTGTGATAGACAAAATGTAATTTTGCAAACTTATATCAAAATGTAGTTTCCTTGACTAAGGCTTTTAATTATGTCTATTTTTGCTTTTGCTTTGTCTGAGATTATCATTGCTACCCTGGTTTGTGTTACTTTAGCTGAAGCATAATGGATTCTGCTCTAATCCCTTATTTTATCTCTATGTATGTGTCTTTCTGTTTCAAGTGCATTTCTTATAAATAAAATATTGTTAGAGTCTGGTATCTAATCCATTCTGCTATCCATTTCTGTTTTATGGGTGAGTTCAACCAAAACCACATTCAGTTATAATTACTAATTATGTATTTACCAACTAGCTGTGTGACCCTGGGCAAGTCACTTAACCCTCATTTCCCCACAAAAACAAAACAAAACAAAAAAACTAATTATATATTTACCTCTATCCTATTTTCTTTTTTTTTATCCTTCTCTCTCTTTTTTTTTACCTTGTCCCTCCTCAAGAGTCTGTTTTGCTTCTGACCACTGCCTCCATTAATTCACTCTCCTTTTTATCACCACCAACACCCTTTTATCTTACCCCCTTCCTTTCCTACTTCCCTGTTGGATAAGATAGATTTTTATACACTACTGAGTCTATGTTTTTCTCTGTGTGTATATATGTGTATACTTCACTTTTTGAACCAATTCCAATGAGAGTAAGGTTCAATTATTGCCCTCTACAAATACTGCTATATCTCCCCTATACTGTAAAAATTCTTCCTTTCAGGCCTCTAAGTGAAATAATATTCCCCTTTCTTACTCTGCTTTTCCCCTTCTCCCAGTACATCCCTCTTCCTTAACCTATCCATGTTTTTTAGATTATGTCAACATAATCAGCTCACTTTTGTACCCTCTGTCTATGGAGAATCTTTCTAACTACCCTAATAATTATGTTCTCAGGAGCCACATGTATCATCTTCCCATATAGGAATGTAAATAGGTTAATCTTATTGAGTCCCTTATGATTTCTTATGTTTGAATGTGAAAGTTTCAATTTGGCTTTGGTCTTTTAACCCAGAATGCCTAAAAAATCCTCTATTTCATTAAATATCTATCTTTTCCCGGAAGGATTGCACTCAGGTTTGCTGGGTAGGTGATTCTTAGTTGTAATTCTTACTCTTTTGCCTTCTGGAATATCATATCCCAAGCCCTCTTCTCCTTTATATGGAAGATTTGTGATCCTGACTGTGTTCGCTGGTATCTGAATGGTTTCTTTCTGCTTGCTTGCAATATTTTCTCCTTGACCTGGGCACTCTGGAGTTTAGCTATGATATCCTTGGACGTTTTCATTTTGGTATTTCTTTCAGTAGATGATCATCAGATTTTTTTTTTCATTTTCTATTTTTACTTCTAAATCTAAGATTTCAGGTGACTTTTCCTTTATGATTTCTTGAAATATGATGTCTTGTCTCTTTATTTGATCATGGTTTTTAGGTAGTCTAATAAGTCATCAGTTATCAATCCTTGATCTATTTCCAGGTCAGTTGTTTTTCTGATGATATATTTTACATATTTTTTTAATTTGATTTTATTATTTTCCAGTTATATATTACATATAAGGATAGTTTTCAACAGTTGTTTTCACTGAATTTTTATTTCCAAATTTTTCTTTTCTCTTCCCCTCCCTTCCCTCCCTCCTCCCCAAGATGGAAAGCAGTGTGATATAGGTTGTATATATACAATCACATCAAACATAGTTCTACATTAGTCATCTTGTGAAAGAAGAATCAGAGCGCAAAGGAAAAACCTCAAATAAGAAGGGAAAAAAGGTCCAAAAGTAGAAACAGTATGGGTCAATCTGCATTCATAATCCACACTTCTTTTTTCTGGATATTGAGAACATTTTCTATCATGAGTTCTTTGAAACTGTTCTGGATTGTTGCACTGCTGAGAAGAGCCAAGTCTATCTCCATTGTTCATCACACAATGTTGCTGTTACTGTGTACAATGTTCTCCTGATTCTGCTTCTCTCAGGCAACATCAGTTCATGTAAGTCCTTCTAGGTTTCTCTGAATTCCTCCTGCTCATTGTTTTTATAGCACAATAGTATTGCATTACATTCGTATACCACAACTTGTTTAGCCATTCCCATATTGATGGGCATTCCCTCGATTTCCAATTCTTTGTCACCACAAAGAGATGTAAGAATTGATTGTGATTCAGTGACTCCATTTTGACTAAAATTAGAAAGCCTCAGGCGCACCGTGCATGGCTCCCTCCATCTCAGGCATCCCCTGGCTCCCTCCACCCAGTGGGGGTATGCACGGAAAACCCAAGCCCTGGCTCCTTCTGGAAGCAAGGAAACCCTGTGCCCCAGCTGACCTTGGGCACCATCCCTAGGGATGCCAACGAATTAGCTTGGGGTGTGTGGGTGGTCAGGTAAGGTTTCCTGTGAGAAAAGGGTTTTTTATTCTGGGGGGTGGGGTAGAGGAGAGAGGAGAGAGCAGAAGGAAATGAGGAGAGAGAGAGAGAGAGAGAGAGAGAGAGAGAGAGAGAGAGAGAGAGAGAGAGAGAGAGAGAGAGAAGAGTTCAGGGCAGCAGGTGAGAGAGTTAAACGTGGACGTGCAGGGGGAATAGAGAGAGTTAAAGGAGAAGCAGCTGAGTCTGGTGGGTGAGTTTACAGGTTGTATTTCCTGCTTTTTTTTGTCCTTATTTCTAAATTTGTTCTCATCAGTAAACCCTGATTTTTTAAAAAAGAGGCTTTTTAATCTCATTTATTATTAGTCTAGGAGAAAGAGTTGGGGAGGGGGTAGTGTGGAAGTGAGGAGGCTGGGGACCTAGAGGTTCCCTGTTGTTTTCTGAGTCCCAATATTGCAGCTAGCCTCCCAATTAACTCTTTCCATATTAAATTTGGCCCTTACAGATTGGCAGACCATACGAACCTGGGGGATCTTTTAAAACCCCTCTTACAGAGATCTGTTATAAATATTTTTGTACATGTGGATCCTTTTCCCTTTTCTATAATTTCTTTGGGATATAGACCTAGCAGTGGTATCACAGTCCCATAGCCCTTTGGGCAAAGTTCCAAATTGCTCTCAAGAATGGTTGGATCAGTTCACAGCTCCACCAACAATGCATTAGTGTTCCAATTTTTCCACAGCTTCTCCAACATTTATTATTTTCCTTTTTTGTCACATTAGCCAATCTGATAAGTGTCAGGTGGTACCTCAAAGTTGTCTTAATTTGCATTTCTCTGATCAATAGTAATTTAGAGCATTTTTTCCTATGATAATATGTAGCTTTGACTTCTTCATCAGAAAACTTCCTGTTCATATCCTTTGACCATTTCTCAATTGGGGAATGACTTGGATTCTTATAAATTTGATTTAGTTCCCTATATATTTTAGAAATGAGGCCTTTATTAGAAATGTTGGCTGTAAAAATTGTTTCCCAGTTTTCTGCCTCCCTTCTAATTTTGGGTGCATTGCTTCTGTTTGTACAAAAGCTTTTTAATTTAATGTAATCAAAGTCTTCCATCTTGTTTTTCATAATATTCTCTATCTCTTGTTTGGACTTAAATTGTTTTCCTCTCCATAGATCTGAGAGGTAAACTATTCCTTCCTCTCTTAATTTTTCTATGGTATCACCCTTTCTTTTATTTTTTCCATTCTTTTGACTTTGTTTTGTCGTTTCTTGATGTCTCATGGAGACCCTTGTCCAATTCCAATTTGTAAAGACTTATTTTATTCAATAGCTTTTTTTACATTTGATCAATTCTGCTTCTTAAGTTCTTTTTTCCAGTGAATTTTTATGATTATTTTTACCAAGCTGTTAATTGTATTTTCATAATTTTCTTGCATCATTCTCATTTTCCCCCATTTTTTTCCTCTACTACTCATTTCTTTCTTTAGCCCTTTTTAGGAATTCCTCTTGGGCTTGTGTCCAATTAACACTTTACTTTGCTTGTAGCTATTTTCATATTCTTGTCTTCTGAGTTTGCATTTTGGTCTTCCATGCCACCATATTAGCTTTCTGTGGGCAAGTTTCTTTTGTTGTTGTTTGCTCATTTTTCCAGCCTATTTCTTGACTTTGGCCATTGTATTAAATCTGGGCTCTGCTCAAATGATATATTCCAAAGGGAAATGTGACCTATATCATAATTTTAAAAATAAAAATACAACATGGTATCTTTTTTAGCTAAGCTACTGGGAAAATTCTTGGTAACAGTTTGGGATGTATTAGATGTGCTTATGTGGAATCAGAGGGAGGTGAGTGTCCTCGATGAAAATCAAATGTTAACAAGGGCAAGGTTTGAGAGCAAAAGGCAATACATTTTGCTGTGGATGTACTCAGTTTGATAGCTATGGGACTCCCAATTGGTGATGAAAAAGTGGAACTCATAAAAGAGACTAGAACTAAATATATAGACCTGTTGATATAGCAGTTGAATCCATGTGACCACATTTTATTAATTTTCCCTCCATACTATCTTGTATTTCTTTCTCTTCATTTACATAGCCCTCATTCTAGTTCAGGTGGTCATTAACATTATCTTGCCACATATTTGTCAAGTTAATATTCCTAAAACACAGATGTGTTTACATCACATTCTAGATCAAAAAGTTTCAGAGACTCCCATTATCTCTAGGATAAAGTGAATCTAATGCTCTCCCACTGGATATTACCATGCTTTTACTTTTAAAATATTCCATATTCACTTATATGTCTACTTTCTCCATTCATTTATATAATGTGATCTCCTTAAGTTCAGGTGCTCTTTTGTTTCTGTCTTTATCACTCTTACCTAATATAGTGCTTAACATATATTAAGTGCTTTGTGAATGAGCAAATAAAGGAGTGATCATGATAAAATAGAGAATTTGAAATACATAAAATTAACAAAATTTTGTACAAATGAAAAATTCACATAGGACAAGAAGGTAAATCATCTACTAGGAAATATTTTTTGCATTAAATATCTCTGGTAAAAGCATAACATCAAAGATATACACAGGGAATTAACAAAACATTTTAGAACAAAAGCCATCCCCCAGGAAATAATTGGTAAAAAAATTTAAGTTTTTAAAAGAATCACAAGCTACCAACAACCACTGGAAATATTGTTTGAAATCACTAATAGCAGGAGAAATGTATATTAACACATTTTCAAGTCCTCCTCTTGTGTCTGGAAAATTGTCAAAGATGACAAAAAGCAGCAGTAAATATCAGAGGTTCTTCAGAAAGAGAAATACACTTTTTGGTAATACTATGAGCAGGCTTAACCATTTTAGAAAACAATTGGAAATTATGCAAGAAAAGCTATTAAATTGTACATCACTCAACTAAAAGATTATACTATGTTCCCAGATGGTAAAACAAAACAAAACAAAACAGAAAGTCCTTAAATGTAGCCAAATATTATTATTACCACTTTGGAGGTAGCAGAACCTGAATCAAAGTATATACCCTTGAATGGGGAATGCCTAATGGTATGTAAATGTAAAGTATGGCTTTTTAAGAAATGATAAATATAAAGAATTGAAACAAGGAAAAGCTTGCAAAAATTCACATAGAAGAAAGTAAAAATATATACCATGACTAGAAAAATGTAAATGAAGACTAAGGCAAAGCTAAATTCAGATGTCACTGTAATGCTCACTTTAATGCCCAGTCAACAAGTGACGAAATGTACTTCTCTCTTTTTGATAAGCAGTGAGAGATTGCAGTTACAAAACATTGCATACCTTGTTATATTCAGTTGGATTTCCTTTGGCTATTTTTCTTTTATTATATAAGAATATATTTTTTTAAGTTATAGAGGTCCCCTTAACCTCTGTTGGATACTTGGAGGCTGCCTGACTATTCAAATGTTGTACTGAGAGACTATATCTAGACATATCACCAATGCATTCATTCATTCCAATTCATTCCAATAAGCTTTTATTAAGCATTTACTCTCCAAAACTCCACACCACAAAAGGATGAGAGTCATTGGGGGAAATAAGGCATGGTTATAAGCAGCCGATTTATAAAATAGAAAATAATTGTGGAAAGATTTAAAGACAAAGTGCTACAGGAATATTGTGAAGGGAGAAATCACTTCTGGCTGGGGGAGGGGTGGTGGAGTGTATCATCAGGAGAATTTTAATTGAGGAAGTGGTATTTGAGATGGTTTTCCTGGAATGGAAAGAATTTCAACAAATGGGGAAGGGGGGAGGGTTATTACAGATTTAGGGAATACTGTGTGAAAAGATAGAGATGGAATATGTATTAGAAATTTGAAACATATGACCTTTACATATTAAGGAAACACTTTTCTGTGTAATTGGTGACAGTGATTGGTGGTGGTACTTGACAAAAAGCCAGGGGGAGATCTTGTTACTACTTCTTTTCCCTGGCATTTCAGCAAGCAAGATATGGAGAGATGAGAGAAACAGGTTTTAAGAACAAACTTCTTTCTCCTTCATTATCTCTTTGGGTCTGTATGACAAATACCCATCTGGGACTATATACAAAATAGCATTGTATTTCTTCGTAGCTTTCCCAGTGAAGGTATCACATTTGTATATATAGGGGCTTCATGTAATAGCAGATTAAATAATCTTAAAATATGAAAAAAATGACAACTCTTGCTTTTCTTCTCCCCCTCAATAAAATAAGAAGCTGGAACAATAAGGAGCTGGGATAATTTGATGATGTCCCATGGAATTTGTTCCTGCTATATTGGAAATACTGATGGAAATTCAATGAGCTAGTGAAAATGAGAGAACCATAGTCCCCAATGGATAGTGGCCATCCCAGGGAGAACAATCTAGTTCTGTCTCATTATCTTTGTATCTAACTCTGCCAGGATCTGGATAGGCACTATAAGTACCATTTAAGCTGTGCTACAGAATGTAACTAGGGCATATAGTCAAATGGGACTGGAAGCTATGTCTCTTGCTGATAAGCAGCATTCTCAAAGTAGATGGATACACAAATGAACAATCACAATAAAAGAAGAAAACCCAGTGCCATCATCAATGTCTCACAGGATTACTGCTGAGATTCCAGGCTGGCTAAGAAACATCATTGAGTTATTAGGTTGCCTTTGCCTCTCCAATCTACCAAGAATTGTCTCTTTAGAGCACAAAGCAGCATCTCTAGGTGGGTTTAGCTTCTTTCCAGCTCTGTCAAGGGAAGTAAGTTTCACTAGTTGGAATCTGCTTCTCACTGGTGGCCTCTTCCTCACCATTCCTGCTTCCTTCCAGTCTCTCAGGCTTCTACAATACATCAGAGCTAAAGAGTCCCTGCCTTTTCTATTTGAAATCATCAATGATTCCAAAAAAAAGGAAGAGAGAGGGGCTGGAGAATCCGTGAGCAAGGGAATTATTTCACAAGGACTTCTCATCCCCAACACTCCTTCTACTACAGCTGTTTTAAATCAAACTCAGCTAGAAAACCATCTTTAAGATAACCTTCAGTTTACAGTAGGGTCTAGGAACTTTGGTAGTGGTTTTTTAGGGGGAGAAGGAGCAAGGGAAGGGGAAGAGAAAAGCAAAGAAAAATCAGAATTATTAAAGATACTAAGAGCTGCTATAAAAGATGAAAAGAAACCCACAATGGAATTTTTTCTGGAAAAAAAATCTGAAGCACTAACACCTCAGAAATGCTTGTGTTTAAGCAGTCTTTAAAAGAAAACCAAACAAAGTCCTAAACAAGGGACAGCAAGTGTGGAAAGCCTTCCTAATGGTATGCTTGAAAATGGCAAGACTGCCACAGCAAGCATTGTAGGGCTGCTGTGAATCTTCATGAAGGAAGTGATTACTCTTACACTCTTCAGAGCCCATATAGTCTTTCAGCTAAAGAACAGAAGAAAAAAAAAGTATTGACATATCATTTATCAACCTTCCCTCAAGTCCCTCTATCTCCCCACCATGAAAGACCAGTGTGCCTCTCCTGTATTCAGTGCAAAGGTGTAAAAGAAATTAACATGAAAAAAATCCAAATTTAGTTTAAAAATCAGTGGTTGGGAATGTAATTAAAGAGCTAGACCCAGACCTACTGAGGGAGTCAGACAGAGCATAGAGCTCAATTCCACTTGGGAATTGGCCAACAATTCTCATTTACATGGAAACTTGGTTTGGCCCTTTCAAACCAATCTAATGTCAGCCCTCCTAGGTGTTGTTGTGAATAATTATTTAATCAGAGCAGTTTTTGGATCAATGAACTCAAAGTGCTTTCAATTAACACATTTCTGTAAAGGGTCCAGTTAGGCCTCCTTTAAGGCAGAGATTATGGGCTCAGAATAAAAGTCCTCAGGAGCACTCAGACCCAAAATACATAAAGGAGCTATTACTTGTAATTTCATTGTAGGAAGAGATTTCCCCTTGAGGGGGATAACCTGCCAGGGAGAGGACAGTTTACTTAAGCCCTCTAGCCTATGATTTTGCCTACTGACTTTTGGGGATACAATTCCCCCTCATCTATTCAGCAACCAGATTCCTTTGATAATATAGAAATATTTTTCCACTGTACAAGATCAGGTGGAATTAATAATGTTTTTTGGGTTCAGAACAAACCATGCTGGGGCCAAGAGAAGTCAACAAGCACTCAAATCAATGCTTTAAGGAGAAATTGGTAGAAGGGAAGATAGTTATGCTAAAGGTAGTGACACTGATATAGGCCTAGTATATTATCTTGCTTTCTGTCACCCCTCCTCCCAATCACATTGTGGGGTCATTATGGCTCCTTTTATTTTCCAGGGAGGAAAGTCTAGTATCAATGGAAAAGAAAACAGACTCAGTCCAAGATGGCATCTATTCCCTGACACCATTGTTATATCAAAGATGGTTATAGCAGGGATGGACTAGAGCCAGCATTGAAGCTAATGGTTAAAGTCTCAGTGAGAGCATTTACATGTAGTAAATTGTAAATGTTATAAATAACGGTTTGAGGGGCAGCTAGGTGGTGCAGTGGATAGAGCACTGGCCTTGGATTCAGGAGGACCTAAGTTCAAGTCCAGCCTCAGACACTTGACACTTACTAGCTGTGTGACCCTGGGCAAGTCAGTTAACACCATTGCCTCACCCAAAAAATAAATTAAAAAATGAGTGAATGAATGAATGAATAAGGGTTTGATTTATTTCTTTGTCTTTTTATTATCTATAATTAACAAAATACAGATTAAACTTAAAAGTATGTTGTGCAATGATCCAAGATAATTCCAAAAGACTCATGATGGAAAATGCTCTCTGCATCCATAAAATGAATTATGGAGTCTGAATGCAGATCAAAGCATACTATTTTCACTTTATTTGTTAGACTTTTATTTGTTCCTTTCTTTCTTGGTGAGTTTGGCCATTTATTCTCATTCTTCTTTCACAACACAACTAATGTGGAAATATGTTTAACATGATTGTACATGTATAACCTAAATCAGATTGCTTGCTTTCTTGGGAAGGGGGGAGAGTAGGGAGGAAAGGAGAGGAATTTGGAACTCAAATCTTACAAAAATGAATGTTGAAATCTATCTTTATATGTAATTGGGAAAAAATAAAATACTATGGGGAGGGGGGTGGTTATGTACTGTGTATCTTGACATATGGAAGAGAGATTAAATTTGTTTTGTTTTGAGCCAGAGGGTATTACTGGGATCAGAATAGAAAATGCAAAGAAGCAAATTAAGGTTTGATTTCAGGAGAAACTTCCTAACTTTGAGATGCCAGTAGCAGAATGGTCTGCTTCAGGACAACCAGTTCTCTGGGAAATACATGCTCACTCATGCTTTCTCTGTCTCTATCTCTTTATCTCTGTCTCTGTCTCTCTCTGTCTCTGTCTCTCTCTGTCTCTATCTCTTTGTCTGTCTCTCCATCTCTCTCTTTCTCCCTCCCTCTCTCTTCCAACAATCAACAATAGATGATCAACAATAAATCAAGCTCTGGTTTGTAACATTTACCAGTTTCCAAGGTTTCAATGTTTACACTGAATATTGTAAGATTCACTCTTTGAGTCAATATGAACAAGCTGCAGTACCACACAGCTCCTCCTCACTAGAGGCTGTTAAGAAGAGGTGAGGTGGTAATTTTTTGAGTATATCATAGTGGGGACGTTTTTGGCTGTATCAGTTGGACTAGATGGCCATTGAGGTTGCTTCCAACTCTCAAATTCAGTGATTCTGTGATGTTCAGAGCAATCCTGTGAACCAGGCACTATACACATTATTCTCATTTTACAGATAAGAAAACGGAGTCCGGGAGAATTTTATGATGACGCTGGACATACAACTAGTAATTGTCCAAGGGGAGATTTAAGCTCAGATCCTTCGTGATTCCATGCCTGGCACTACACTTAATCATATTAGTCTTTGTTTTATTCTACACACTGTTGATATTCTGATTGTCCTATTTAATTATGATTTATTAAGCATTATTAAAGTCAAGTTTATTTTTCTAACTTTCTATCAAATGGGATTATAGTTTAAAATCACTGTCAAATATACTTATCTATTGCAAGGAGACAAGGATAAGTATTATAAGTGAAAACAAAATTGAACACATGAATTAAACCCATCCTCGTTGCTTGAAATTTCTTCCTTACATTGAGGTAAAATCTTCTTCCCTGTAACTTCTATCCACTGGTCCTACTATTACTATTGAATGATGCAGTCTATTTTTAAATCTATGTTTTATATAACAATCCTTGGATATTTGAAGATATCATTCCCTGTCCCCATCCCTCCACCCCAGGCACAGTTTTTTTCTTCTTCAGGCTAACCATGCAAAAGTCCTTCAACTCTTCCACATATGGTATAATTTCTAGTCCCCCTTCCTAGTCCTCAAATCATGCTAGTAGCCTTCCTCTAAAAACCTTCAAAATGATTAATCTCCCCCCAAAGGGTTTCAATAACTAAATGCATTACTCTGGGTAATTTTACATATTACTCTGACCAGTACAGACCTTTCAAGATACTAATTTTTTATCTTATTTTTTTGTTTTATTGAAGACACATTCATTTCCAAACATACCTCTGCTCTACACAAAGAGCACTAAAAGAGGTTAGTTACCCTTCCTTTCCTTTCACTCTTAGCAAACTATCTTGGGAAAAACTTGGCATCCCTGAACAATATTTTGAGGTTTGGAAATTTTGAAATAAAGAACTTATTCCACTTAGCTACTCCTTCCCTACTCAAAGAGTCTTACCTTTTTACATATATACACACACACACACACACACACATACACATGTGCATGTATATGTGTGTATACATATATACACTCATGTATATTCATACACACATAAATATACACACATATTTTTCAAGACAGGTTACCAGGATAAAAGACAAGCATTCCATTTGAAGGAAATTTACCTACTTTTGTACATCCAGACCGCCTTTCCACATCTGGAAATTTTAGGAAGAGTTTTTATGGCCACCTAAACATTGTTGACCTTCCAATAACAAATAGTAAACAGCTAATCAGTGGTCTCGTACCAAATGCTTTTGTATCTTTGTTTTACCTACCAGGACTTTGACCAGTGCATTACTCTATACCACTAGCAACACATCTTGACCTAGTAGAGTACAAAAGCATATATCTCCATAGGTATTTCTGAAAAATTTTCAGTGGTGAATAAATGAGAAGACAAATTTCTTTGAATTAAGCGCAAAGGGACTTCTGGTGCCAAGATGACAGAATGAGGAAGCTATCCTCCAAGATTTCCACTCCAAACCAATATAAAACTGCCTCTGAATTGTTCCAGTAGCAGGGAAGCAGCCTACCAGCCTTTCAGGAAAGGTCTGCCTTACATAAGTGAGAGCAAAGCAAGCTTTAGAGCAACAGCAGCACCAGCAGCTTCCAGAGCTCACAGCAGGGGGCCTGAAGCAGGGCTCTGAGCCTGGGACAAATCACCAGTGAGACTCTACCTTCCTGCAAACCAGAAGCTCCTGGGCAGGTGAGCAATCTGGGCAGCATAACAGGGACCCTCACCAGGAACCCTACAGCTAGCAGAGACCACCAGGGAGGCTTTGACCCCACTGCTGACCAGGAGTGAAGACCCAGCCAAGACTAGTCAATAGCAAGTTCCCACACTTGCAACCTCCCAGCAGAGAGACTCTTTTTGAGGCAAACCAGCATCAAAGGGCTCCAATTCTCAGCTGATAGTAACAAAATTACCCTTCCAGAGACTCCTAGCAGAGCAACCTAGCATCAGGTCATCACCCCTGGGGCAGAATAACAATAACAACAACTCCTCCAGGACCAGCCACCAGAAAGACTTTGTTAACTTTTGCACCCAGCAACAAGACACCATCCCTGGAGAAGGCCAGGTGAGGCCAAAAGAAAGGACTAACCCTATGACTAATCACAAGGGAAGCTTACTATACAGAGAAAGCAAGCAGCTAAGCCCTGAATCCCAGTGAATGTCACCAGTAAGACCCAGAGTCTCGGCACAAAAACTTGGGAAAGTTCAGGAATACAGTCCAACTCTCTCATAAAAACATCAAGGCACAAAAATGAGCACACTCCCCCCCCCCCAAACAAACAAAAAAGCTTGTCTATTTACAGTTACTATGGTGATAGGAGAATCAAGGCATAAATATAGAGGAGGACAATAGTAACTAAATGGCTATGAGTGAAGCTTCAAAGAAATATGTAGATTGGTTTCAGCCCCAAAAAGAATTCCTGGAAGAGTTTAAAAAGAACTTTAAAAAGCAAATTAGAGAAGTAGAAGAAAATTGGGAAAAGAAATAAAAGTAATGCAAGAGAACCATGAAAAAAGAATACAAAAATTTGCTGAGGAAAATAACTTCCTAAAAAAGATTTACCCAAATGGAAAAGGAATTCTTTAAAAATTAGAATTGAACAAATGTAAACTAATGAGTCTTTGAGACACCAAGATACAATAAAACAAAATCAAAAAAAGGAAAAAAAATAGAACAAAATGTTAAATTTCTCAACAACTGACCTAGAAAATAGATCCTGTAGAAATAATATAAAAATTATTGGACTACCTGAAAGCAATGATAAAAAAAATTCCAGACAATATCTTTCAAGAAATTATCAAAGAAAACTTCCCAGAAATATTAGAACTAGAGGGCAAAATAGAAATTGAAAGAATCCACTGATCACTACTGCCTGAACGAGATCCCAAAATGAAAACTCCCTGAAACATCAGGATCAAAGATCAAAGAAAGATTAAATAAAAAGTATTGCAAGCAGCCAAAAAAGAAACAATCAGGATAGAGTCGAGACAGAGTTGTAAACCACAAAGTAGGGGTGTGAGGAAAATAAGCAGAATTAGCTCCTAGACTTGACCTGGAGTAGACCCCTAGCTTAAACTGTGCTTGCTTAATAGAATAATTTCATATTAAGTAATACAACCCTGAGTGGATATTTAACATTATAATGAGACATGCAACACATGAAGTGGGAGTATTGTATGTGGAGGGTAGATTCATGAAGTAGAATGAACATGAAGATTGTGACTCTCTAGTACTCCACCAATGAGGAAGGAGGGGAGGGAACATGCAATAGGGACTATGGAATAAATGAGCCTGCTGCTACAGGCATTGTGTGACACTTCTCTGAGGTGTCCACCCTCTCTGTAGACCATAAATAAAGCTTGTTTTTGCTCACTACTTTTTAGGTTGGTTGTCCTGGTCATTGTGAGCATTTCCCCCAGAAGCATCAAGCTTCTGCAGAAGAAGAAATGAACAAATATCAACCTGAGAAAGTCACAGCTACTCACTGGGCCTCCTTTTTCTCATCTACAAGATAAGAGGCATGGACTCTATATGGCCTTAAAGATCCCTGCCAACAGTAGTATACTCTAACTTCATGATTCTAAGTTATTTTTACTATAGGAATAATCTTTAAAACAAAAACAAACAAACAAAAAACCCGTGGGTTTCCTTATCTCCCAGGCTAGAAATTCAGGGACTACTCATGGATCTAATCCCATGACTGATTGACATGGGAGCGTTGACCTGCTCTTTCTGACTTGAGCCATCTCTTCTTTAGGAAATTTGATGTCCACTCACTTCCTGGGACTGAACATGACAGATTGATAGAGCATATTGTCACACAGAACTTTCAAGATCTCCCAGCTTCAGCTTTACTGATGGCTGAAGTTATAGGTGTGCACTCTCACATCAAGCTGGGAATAACCTAATATCATGGATGTCAAATTGACAATTACCTCTCCTGAAGTACGGAATTATTTAATTTTGTGTTTGTATTCCAGCAACTCGCACATAGTGGGAACTTACAACCCTGTGACATAGATGCTATTATCCTCTCCTTACACTTTAGGAAACTAAGACAGAGGTTAAGTGTCTTACCCAAGTTCACACAGCTAGGTAAGTGTCTGAAGTAGGATTTGAACTCAGGACCTCCTGACTCCAGGCTCAGCACTCTACCAGCTTTACCACCATGACCTCAAAAACTAAAAATTAAATATGAAACTAAAATATCAGTAAAATCTTATTCATTTAAAAGAAAATATGTGGTAGAAAGCAAGATCACAGATTGAATTGCCAGATACTCCTATTTCCAGTAGAAAAGAATTGCTTTTATCTCTCAAGGTTAATTAGCATACTGCCTAGTAAAAGGAATTTTGACACCTGGGGCAAATTCAGTTGATCTGGGGCAGGATTCCCCCTCATCCCCAGAAAATATACTATTCCTGTCAGTGGTTGAGAAAGATTGGAGAAAGGTGAGTTGAATTGAAAAGAATGAGGAACTGGGAATTTAAGGGTGTTTGGGGAGGGAAGGTTTTGGAATAAAGAAGAAGATTTTTTAATTCAGGTACTGAGCAGGGAATGGATAATTCCTTACAGGTCCATTGATGAAGCCACCAAGCATGTGTACAGAATCGTGTGAATTTTAAAGAAGGAGAGGTATTTTCTGAGTGATGATGGCAGAGGAAATGTCTGAAAAGGTTAATGGGGAGTAAAGAGGATGCCATTCTTCCTTCTGCCTCTTCATGAGAAAAGAGGAATTCAGCATTGGAGAAGGAACCAAGAGAAAGATTTTTAAGAGAAAATCATTTCACAGAGAGCCAGAAGATAGAAAGAAGTCTGTAAAGACAGAAGCAGAGCCAGAAGGGAAAAGAAAAGCTTGACTCCCCTCCCCAAATTTAGGATAGAAATAAAAGGCTGTGAGCTTGAGGGGGAAGAAGTTGGGAAGAATTCTACTCTAGGGAAGTAGCTCTGTGGCCATATGCTAGTTCTGACCCTGACATGCTATGCCAGTCAGCAGTCGTAGATTAACAGGGGTCTATTTCCCAAGGATCCTTTCATGCTGATTCTGAGAGATGCCAGGTTCCCTTCACAGGCCTCATTCCCAGGCTTGGCTTCTTTTAACCGTGCAGACAGTTGCCACTCAGTCATTTAGATTGTTTGTGTCTTCAACTTATTTAGAAACCATGAAATGCTGCTTACATAGAGAATTATGCTTCATTTCCTTTAAGCAGCAGCCTCACACTTCAAGCTGTAGATGGTGATTTGGTGGTAACTGGCTTATGAATATTTAAACTTGAAGCATTTAGCAAATTATGTAAACTTTACACTTCAAAGCACTGGAGAAAACAAAGGTTGTTTTTTCAAGTTAAAACTTAGTGTTACTAATTCTAATAAGGGCTATTCTGCAGAGAATATGAAATAACTGGGTTTTGAAACTTGTTAAAATTCATAAAGTGTGTTCTGGAAAGGGGGCATCACTTCGATTCTAATGAATCAATGATATTCAGAATGGGAAGGGACCTTTGAGATCAGCTAGTCCAATTTGCTTTATTTACATAAATAAGAAGCCCAGAGGGATTAAATGACACATTAGACACATGAGAGAGGCAGTGATTGACTGGGTATCAGGAAGACTTGGGTTCAAGTCATGCAGCTTCATGAGACAATAGATAGAACACTGGATCTAAAGTCAGGAAAACCTGAGTTCAAACTGAGCCTCAGACACAGCTATTTGTGTGACCCTAGGCAAATTACTTAACCTCTGCCTGCCTCAAGTTACTTAACTATAAAATGTAAAATAATGGCACCTACCTTTGTGAGGATCAAATGAGATGATATTTGTAAAGTGCATATAGCCAGTCATATAGCAAGAAACTCATAAATGTCTATTCCCTTCTCTACCTCCAAATCTTACCTTGCCAATTTAACATCCATGAAATTAGATTATTCCTAGCTTGATATGGAAGTGCACACCTATAAACACTTTAGTCAAAATTTGCTCTGAAGAAATTTTTAAATGTTTAGCCAGAGTTTGGGTACTTTGCCTAACTTTACAATGATTACTATCTCTAGTTAACCCTTAGTCTCTTTGTGGTAGAGACAGAATTCAAGTCCTTGAAAACATTTGGGAAATGAAATAGCAAATTATATTACAGAGAAGGGGATTTGGAAAAAAGTCAACCTCTTCTCAGGACTTCCTTCAAGCTGAGATTTCTGTTCTGAGATGCCTGTAGAGCTTATGACTGTCCTCAATATCTCCCTTCTTTACCAATCCTAACTTGACCTCTTAGAGGGGTACTAGAATACTATTCTACTTGCTGATCCTCAAACACTCATACACTATTTTTCTCTCTCTCTGTGTCTCTATCTCTTCCTCCTTCCCTCCCCTCTCTGTCTTTGTATCTCTCTGTCTCTGTCTCTGTCTCTCTGTCCCTGTCTCTCTCTGTCTCTGTCTGTCTGTCTGTCTGTCTGTCTGTCTGTCTGTCTGTCTCTCTCTCTCTCTCTCTCTCTCTCTCTCTCTGTCTCTATCTCTCTCTCTCTCATAGCCCCTTATTTTTTAACTAATTTCTTAGACTATGACCAAATCTTTCCCACAACAGCTTTTGATTCTAAGAGGTACACTGGCCATCATCTTTATCTGTTCTGAATGATTCAATCAAAATGTGCTGTAACCTAACAAAAATAAAGGTCATCGGATAATCAATAGCACTCCACCCTTATACAAGGCTGTTGTGAGGTTTAAATAGAATATTTTTTTGTGATATGCTCAAAAAACCTTAAATGCCATTTAGATGTCAGTTGTTGCCATTATTAGGTAGGATCCTCATAGTCATCATTTTTAAATGTGAGTTTCAAAAGGCATTTTCTGATCAACAGAACAATTACAGAAAAGCCCACTCTGTTCTTCTGCTTGATTTTATTTGGTCATAACACTGGGTCTCTGAAATCCCAGCCTCCATGGCTCTCTACTAATCACTTGATTTTCTGGGCAAAATTGTTCATTACTCATCTTATGCCTAGGGAGAGAATTCTGTACCTGCCCTGTTTTCAAATGACATTATAACAACTAAATCATCTCTGAATTCTGTTTTTTCCCTTCTTCCCCCTTTCTTTAGGTCCTCTTCTTCTTAACCCATTCTAATATCTCAGCTAGAATAAATTATGTTGAGAATGTAATTAAAAAATGTCACCACAGCACTGACATCCTTTCAAGTCAGCTTCCAAAGACTTAAATCTACAGAACAGGAATAGATTGAATTATCCTAGACTCCAGTACTTTCTGATTTACTGCCCAGAAACTGAAGCAGATTATCTAGAAGTGCTGTGCATTTAATCAGCAAACACCCTTGTCAGTAATTGCTTGCTTTCTGATAATTGGGGGTGTGGACAGATGGTTGAGGAATCCTTTTTCAATAAAGCAGCTTGATCACCCAATGCACACAATCAAAGGAAGTCACTCTTCTCACCCTAAAGTTCATAGGATCATGCCTTTAAAGTGGGAAGACCACTTAGTCCAACTCCCTCATTTCACGTGTGAGGACACTGAGACACAGAAAGGTGAAATGACTTCCCCAAGGTCACAGAAGTAGGAAGTGGCAGTGCCAAAATGTCAGCTGAGGTTCTCTGAGTCCAAAACTAGTGCTCTTCATATTTGTTCATGGGTTACAAGGTTTTAATAGAGTTCATCACTGTCTGGAAGTGAAGAGTCACTGGGAAAGTTCAAGATGTTGAAACTTTTGAGTGCATATAATCTGGCTCTCAAGAAAAGTATAAATCAACCAAAAATGTATTATTTATTAAGGGTTTCTATATGCCAGTGTTCAGACACTGTGCTAGGTGCTGAGGATACAAAGACAAAGGCAGGGGTGCCTGGGTGGCGTAGTGGATAAAGCACCAGCCCTGAAGTCAGGAGTACCTGAGTTCAAATCCGGCCTCAGACACTCAACACTTACTAGTTGTGTGACCCTGGGCAAGTCACTTAACTCCCATTGCCCCACATAAAAAAAAAAAAAGACAAAGGCAAAACTGTTCCTGCCTTCAAGTAATTTACATTCTAACACAAGAGAAAATATGAACCTAGAAGTTGGTATTTACAAAACACACAAAAAAGCAGATACGACGGACCAGGAGAGTTAGTTTTGAGGGGCTCTTCCTTCCTATAATTGCCTAGTATCTTCTTGTACTCCCCTGGCTTCCCAGGGTACTCCTATACTTTCTAATCCTCCTGATCTTCTTTCTTTTTTTCCTCTTCCCCCAATAAACATACCACCCTATGTTGATTCTCTCAGGAAACAGCCCAATTAACAAGCTAGATAATTTGGTAAATTACCTCCTTAGAAGTATTGTTGATACCTAATTGTTTAATATCTTATTCATCCCAGTTAATGTATTTTCAGAGACTTCATTATTTTAACCCAAAGAAATGACTAAATGACATTTTAGCACATCTTAAAAGGGAGTAGTTGGAGTAAATATTTTCTAGACTATTAAATATGAGCTTCTTCCCACTAAAAGCCTATTTTGATTTTTCATCTTATTGTGGAGTTGACTCTGGGTTCTTGGAGGTACAGCACAATTACAGGTAGTACCTACCAACTAGAAAGGCTTCACTCATTAGTCTACTGACAAACTGTGTGCATGCCATTCACTGTAAGCTATCTAAATTCAGAGAAGCTTATGATAGCAAATCTGATGCAAGGTAATTAGGGCTTTGTTCCAGGTGCAAATATCTGTGTGCATTTCCCCCAGCCCCAACACATTTAGTTTCCTGATCCTCCACCCAATCACCAAGGTCTTGTGTCTGCCATGTTCTTTTTACAAGGACCCTTTCTTAGCAAGGTGGATTACTTCCAATACACTGCTTGACTTGGATACTTATGTCATGCAGAATGCTCTAGATGAGTGAGGGGATCAGAGGTGCGGGAGATACACAACAGATGCCCTGTTTCTAACCACCCTCTCCCTTATCTCAGAGTAAACAAAATACAAATCCTTGCTGTTCCTATCTCCTCTCCCATTCTATTATGCCTTTTGGAATTCTCTTTTCTACTTTAAGAAACTCCCTTTTATCCTATATCTCTCCTTTCCCATCTTTCCATCTTAGGGTACTCAGTAAAATCCATTTTTCTCATGAATACCTATGTCTTACTTGTTCCTTCTCTCAAATTCCCTGACACAAGTATAGGAGGAAGAATTAGAATACCCTTTGCTAAATACTTGCCACTCTCCAAACTACTCAGAAACTGGATCTTCTTTAAAGTTCACCCCATTGTGTTCAGATCCTTATTGCTTTCATATGTGGACTTCCAAGTCCCTCCTCCTCCTCAATCATTTCAGTAGCTATTTCATTATCTTATGCAAATCAACCTAACCGAAGCAAGAAGGCAGTGTGGGCCAGGAGAGCCAAACTATCACCACCACCATGACTACCACTTACCCTAGGACCCTGAAAGAGACAACCACAGAAGCTTGAATCCAAGGGCACTGGGAATAGCAGAGCCAACACCCCAAATAGCCTTGCTTCCATCTTGGCCTTCATGGTCATCATTGAAGGAAGTAAACCCTATAGAGAAGGAGCTCATCTTCATCATCAAACACTCATCAACTGCCATTGATGAGTAGATAAGCCCAAGATATAAAAGCAGTTTCAGAAAATCCCTTTAACATAATATAGTATTCATGTTTTACACCCTAACAAGCATGGGAATAAAAGGACTTTTCCTTAATATGATCAAATGCAGCTATCTAAAAACAAGAGCTAGCATTATTTGTAACTGAAAAACACAGAAAGCTTTTCCCACATCAAAAGTAAAGCAAGGAATCCCACAGCTTCCACTAATATGTCATATAATGATAGAAATGGTAGATATATCTAGACAAGATAAAGAAATTCAGGCAAAGTAGTTCTCGTTAGAGATGATATGGTGGTTTACTTAGGAGAACTCTGAAGAATTTATGAAAAATTAATAGAAGCAATTAATAGAAGCAATCAATAGCTTTATTCAAATAGCAAGATACAAAATAAATCCACCAAAATAATCAGCATTGAAGTATAGTACTAACAAAACCCTAGAGGAAGAGATTGGAAAATAAATTCCTTTTTAAAAGAATAAAATGCATTAAAAACCCAAGGAATTAACTCATCCCGATACATGGAACACATATATAAATAGCTATAAAACAATTTTATGGCAGTTAAATACCTAAACAATTGTTAAATTTATAGCATGGTATATTTCTGTTTGAAGGGGGCCTTGGAGGGCATCTAGTTGAACCATGTCATTCTGCACATGAAAACTGATTCCTGGAGAGGATAAATGACTTGCACAAGGTCACAGAGAGAATAAGGATCAGATCTGTAATTTGAACTCAGGTCCTCTGACTACAAAGCCAGTACTGTTTACTCTATGAAGCTGCCTCATATAGAAATTCAATGCTCATGGCTGGACTGTACCCATATAGCACAAATTTGGGACTATGTTACCAAATTTATTCTACAGTTTTTGTGTTATCTATTCAAATGGATGTGCAAATTTGAAAATTGATTTAGAAGTTACCTAAAATGATAGAAATTACAACTCCTCCAAGTCTGCCTACCCTTCTCTTTCTGTTTTATGTCCTTCCATAAGTTTGCCACAAGGTATCCACTCAATGTGCTAGAGGCATCCCTTACTTTCTCCTAATAATCACATGGGTATCAGTGGAGCACTTTGACTACTTTATCATCCTTCAAAGGATGGTAATACCTTGCCTTCACTACACAGTCAGCTCATCCTTTTTACCTATCATACAATTCCTTGGTGAAATATTTTACATTAGGGCAGCAGTTTCAGAAAATCCCTTTAACAAAACATAGTATTCATGCTTTACACCCTAACAAGCATAGGAATAAAAGGACTTTTCCTTAATATGATCAAAAGTAGCTATCCAAAAACAAGAGCTAGCATTATTTGTAGCTGAAAAACACAGAAAATGTTGGTGAGGGCACTGTATTTTATAAAGGAGTTTGTTTGGGTGTTGATTAGCAGTGGATAGAGCACTGGCCCTGGAGTCAGGAGGACTCAAATCTGGCCTCAGACACTTGACACTTACTAGCTGTGTGACCCTGCGCAAGTCACTTAACCCCAATTTCCTCACCAAAAAAAAAAGCAAGAAAGAAAGAAAGAAAGAAAGAAAGAAAGAAAGAAAGAAAGGAAGGAAGGAAGGAAGGAAGGAAGGAAGGAAGGAAGGAAGGAAGGAAGGAAGGAAGGAAGGAAGGAAGGAAGGAAGGAAGGAAGAAAAGAGAAATCTTTTACTGTACTCTTATTCTTTGAAGTTCTTCAGTGTTTATATTTTGTAGTCTACTCTCAAACATCACATGTCATCTATCTGCATTGTCTGTCTCAGATACAAAGATGCTAAATCCAAGTCTTGTCTGTAAGGATAATCTTCAATATTCTATAACAAACAGTCTCTTATCTTCACCTTATACCAATATAAATTTAAAAAGTAAATATTAAGTTATGTAATTAAAATCAGATATTAAATGATTATGTCTTTCATAGTGGATTGGGGGGCTAAGCAGGACAAAGAAATCATAAAAGACAAAATAGGAAATGTTCATTGCATTTAAAAATAGTTCTGCACAAGTAAAAGTAATGCAGCTAGAATCAGAAGAAAAAATATAGACTGAAAAAAATTTTCATGTGTATCTCAGATAAGTCTGATGTTTAAAATCTATGGGATGGGGGCAACTAGGTGGCATAGTGGATAAAGCACTGGCCTTGGATTCAGGAGGACCTGAGTTCAAATCTGCCTTCAGACTCTTGACACTTACTAGCTGTGTGACCCTGGGCAAGTCACTTAACCCTCATTGCTCGGCCAAAAACAAACAAATAAATAAAATCTATGGGAAACAGACACATATATCTAAGATTACAAAGGATATGAACAACTTCCCAAAGGGAAAAAAACCACAAATGATAATGATCTAAATAATGTAAAAATCACTAATATTCTGAGCAATATAAATAAAAACAACACTGAGCTACTACCTCAAACTCGTCAGGCTAGCAAAGATACAAGAATTTGGGAAAAGACAATTAGAAGGGCTATGGGAAGATATCATAATAATTCAATAATCTAAAAAAAATGTAACTATGCATGAAAAGTTACAAACATTTTCATACTCTGACTCAGGCTTTTTTTAGAACTATGTCAGGCTGAAGCTGTTGACAGTCAGAATAGACCAACTTATACAAAAATTTTAATATCAACATTATTTGTAATAACCAAAAACAAAGTTGGAAACAAAATATGGATACAACAATTAAGAAATGACTGAACAAATATATGAATATACAAGTATATGAATATAATGGAATATAATTGTGCCATGTGAAGAATTATATATAGATATATAATGATTAATTCAGATGGAAAGATTGGTGTCAAGTAATGCAGTAGAGGAAAAGTAGAGACAAAAGACCAATATGCACAATGACTACAACAATAAAGAAAGCAGAGATAGGTAAGAAAACTTGGGTCAAATATAGCAATCAACGTTACTTTTATACCGCCAAAGTGAAAGGACACATCCTTCTTTTCTGTTAGTAATTAATAAACAAAATGTTGTACTATTTCTTTTGTTTTTGGTGCTGTTTTTTTTTCTATTTTGAGGTTTTTCATCATTGCTCTGATTTTTTCTCTTATAACAGGACTAATGCAGAAATAGGATTAATGTTATGTGTATATATATATATGTGTGTGTATAAATATATATATGTATATGTATATAGATATATAGATATAACCTAAATCAGATTACCTGCTGTCTAGGGGAGGGGGGAGGGAGGAGAGGGAGGGAGAAAAATCTTAAATTGTAAAGCTTGTATAAACAAAAGTTGAGAACTATCTTTACATGTAACGGAAAAAATAAAATACCTTATATGTAAAAAGATAAATAAATAAATAAACAAAATGTTGGTGGGGGCACTGTATTTTATAAAGGAGTTTGTTTGGGTGTTGATTAGAAAGTATCTCCTGTGTCAAAATAAAACATCAATAAATCCATTTTAATTGCTTCTTAAAGCCTGTAGAAAATTGTGTCCCTAAATAAAATGTCATCAAGAAATAAAATAAATTCAAAGGAAAAATAGCATATACTTAGATTAGCAATATTTTGATAGTTTATGAGAATGTAAAAAAAATGGGTTCTTGGGTAAAGAGAGGTAGTCAATAGTTCTCCAGCATAGGTGCTTTTCTCTGATGATGCTGAGACGGATGATGATGACGACGAGGAGGATGATAATAGCTATAATCTTCCATTAATATCATTCTATGATTAAGTTTTGTATGAAGATTACCTTGGAATTCAATGCCAGGAAATATGCTTTGACAAGTCTTACAAGTTGGAAAAGTTTAGAATACATGCCCAGTGACGGAGTCTGTCATCTAAGGATCAGACTAATCAAGTTCAGAGAAGCTTATCACTGAAGCCTGACAGGTGATGTGCTTTTTTATTTTCCTTCCCCAATTCATTAAGATTGTCTTCAAAGGCAGGTAGAGGTGTTTTTAGCATTGACATTGGTTGAGTAAGTACCCAAACTTAAGAGTCAATCAAAAAGTATTTTACTATATATTAGGCATTGTGCTAAATGAGGGGATATAAAGAACAGCAAAACACTGTCCTTTCAAAGTGCTTCAACAGGAAAGCAACTTGTACACAAGCTTGTACTTATAAGTTACATACTGAGTAGATGGAAGGTAATCTCCGGTGGAAGACACTTAGATTTGGGGAAAGTGGAGGACCAGAAAAGGTCTGCAGGTGGTACAGGTAAGTTTTGAAGGAAGCCAAGGAAACTGAGAGGTGGAAGTGAATAGGAAAAATAATCCAGGTAGGGGGATAGCCTTTGCCTTTGTGCAAAGGTATGATGTCAGGAGGAATGTCCACAAAGGAATAGAAAGGGCATTGTAACTGGACTGTTAGGGTACATCCAGGGCGGGTAAAGACTGAGAAGGTAAGAAGGGTCTAGGTTAAGGGCTTTAAATGTCAAACAAGACTTTATCTGATGCTTCAGATAAGATAGGGAGGGCATACTTTTCATTGAGTCAGGGCATCAGAGTTTATTGAGCTGGGGCAAAGGGTGAAATGCTCAGACCTTAATATTAAGGAAATAACTTTTGCAGCTGAGTAGAAGATGTATTGGAGTTAAGAGAGGCTTGATCCATTGGAGAATGGTTAAATAAACTGTGGTATATGAGGAATATTATTGGACTACAAAAATGACAAATAGGACGATTTCAGAGAGGCCTGGAAAGACTTATATGAACCGATGTGTGGTGAAGTTGAGCAGAACCAGGAGAATGTTGTGCACAGTGACAGCAATACTTTTTTATAAAGAAATGTGAATGACTTAACTACTCTCAGCAATATAGTGATCTAAGACAATCCCAAAGGACTAATGATAAAGTATACTAGCCACCTCCAAAGAAAGAACTGATATTGATTGAACACAGACTGAAGCATGCTATTTTTCACTTTCATTTTTTCTTTTATTAAGGTTTTTTATACAAAATTAATAATATGCTAATGTTTTACATCATTGCACATGTTTAACCTGTATCTGATTGCTTACAGCCTCGGGGAGGGTAGAGCGGAGGGAGGGAAGAAGATATAAAATTTGGAACTCAAAACTATAAATAAAAATATTTATCATTTAAAAAAATTAAAAAGAGACTCGAGGCAGGGAGACTAATTAGAAGGAGGACTTGTATATAGATAAATGATAGATATGTATGTATGTATGCATATGGGTACATATTTGTATATATACACCCCTGTATATGCATGTGTACACATACATCCATGGCCAGCTAGGTGGTGCAGTGGATAAAGTACTAGGCCTCAAGTCAGAAAGACTCATCTTCCTGAGTTCAAATCTGGTCTCATACTCTTATTAGCTGTATGATCCTGGGCAAGCCACTTAACCCTGTTTGCCCCAGTTTCCTAATCTGTAAGGTGAACTGGAGAAGGAAATGACAACCACTCCAGTACCTTTGCCAAGAAAACCCTAAATGACATTATAAAGAGTCAGTCATAACTAGAAACAACTGAACAAACAGACACATATGAAAGAAAGATGCTAGGAAAATAGAAATTGCAAGATCTCCCATTGGATTGGATATGAAGACTGAATTGAGGTGACAAGTTAAGGATAACATTGAAGTAGTGAATGTGGACCATTAGGAAGAATATTAAATAGTAATTAGAAAGTTGGGACGGGGAGATTTATGGGGAAAGACAATGGATTCTGCTTTAGACATGCTCAATTTGAGATGCTCATGGGAAATCCAGTTCAAGATATCAAAAAAAGAGAGATTATGGCTCAATGTGTAAATATGTATTGTGAGATTCAAAATTGGATATATAGAACGTTAAACTCCCCCTTTTAACTTTTCCCATATATATATATATATGTATATATGTATATGTATGTATATGTATATATCCATATATATATATATATCTCCCAGATCACTAAGAAAAAGAAGCCTCTGAGCTTTAATCTGTGAGGGATTAGTTTTTATAGTTTGGGAATTAATTGGACAACAAAAGGTGATACCAATTAGGGAAATAGGGAAGTAGAAATACAGATGAATGACCTGAGGGAAATAAATTGGGGGATTATTGAGCAAGTTATGGTTTACAGATGTGAGAGAATATTATTGTGGTTTAAGAAATAAAAAGAGGAATGGGGGCAACTAGGTGGTGTAGTAGATAAAGCACAGGCCCTAGATTCAGGAGGACCTGAGTTCAAATCCTCAGACACCTGGCACTTACTAGCTGTGTGACCCTGGGCAAGTCACTTAACCCTCATTGCCCTGCAAAAGCAAAACAAAATAAAATAAAATAAAATAAGAAATAATAAAGGGGTTAGAGTTGGTTGTAGATGGAGCAGTAGAGGAAGCACTAAGTTGACCTTTCTCAGTGACTTAAAAATAATGTTTCCCTACAAACAACTTTTAAAAAATTGCCTGAAATCAAATTCTGGAATGGCAGAATTAAAAAAAGGACAGGGTTAAACATTGTTTTTCCAGCCTAAGACAACTTAGGAGGTTGGAAGGAGAGATTTATGACTTGGGGGTTGTGGCTGGCCTGGAGCCCACTTAGATGGAACACCAGTGGGGAGACTACATATTAGTGACAGAATCAGCAGCAGTTTGGGGATTGCTCAAGCTAGAGAACCTGGCAACTGGTCAGAATGAGCACTGGACACAGGACTGGATGCTGTTAGACAACGTCATTGCCTATTCACACTTCTGGATTATAGTTCAAGGACAGAAAGGAGAACTTTTGGTCAAGAGGAAGTAGAGGCCCCAAGAAGCAGAATAGCATTTGGTTAAAAGGGATCAGGGATCCTAAGGAGCAATATCACTTGTGATCCCAAGGGAGCAAGGGCCCTGAGGAGCAGTATAACTTCCAGTCCCAAGGGATCATGATAAGCAAAGGACTCATAATGAAATATGCCATCTAGCTATAGATAGATACAGCTGATAGAATCAGAATACAGATTGAAGTATATTTTCTTCTTTGTTTGTTTGGACATGATTAATACAGGAATTTGTTTTGCAGGACTACACATGTTTGCAATGGGTTTTGTTTTTCTTGCCTTCTCAATAGGTGGGATAATGGGAAAAGGAAGGCAAAGAATTTGGAACAAAATAAAATAAAAAAAAATTTTATAAGAAAATACATATAAATTTAAGTTCCTAGTTTCATGGATTTAGAGCTGGAAGGGACCTCAGGAGCCATCTAACCCAATTTCCACATTTTACATATGAGGAATCTGAGAACCAAAGAAGTTAAGGATATTGTGGCCAGCCCAGTGTTCAGACTCAGGTCCTATGTGACACCAGGTTCAGTGTTCATCCCCCTAAACTTCATTCCCTTGTTGTTTTGTTAAAATCTGTAAACCCAAGAAAACTCTCTACCCTTTATGAATTTATGGGATTCCATAACCTACCAGGGCTGAATTTTCACTCTCAATGATACATATATTTCTTTGATTTACTAGACCCATTAGATGTGAAGAGAAGATTCATCAGAGATAATATAACCTGTTGAAAACTTAAGCTTTTGACTATCATTTATTGTACATACAGCTCAGTCTAGATTAGTGCAAACAATGAATCCTGTGAAATTAGTTGACATATTTGAATTGGAACCATTCCTAGTTATAATTATGTAAACTATGGTAATTGGTTCCAGCCCAAAACTAATATGCAGTGCAAATTCAAATAATGCGCTCTAATTGAGACCTAGGCTATAAAAAATCAGTTTGCTAATCACAAACTGTCATTTGATGCTGGTTCGTATTTTACAAAAGTATAGAAGCTGTTAATATATCACCAAATGTCCTAGGAAACATGAAAACAATTTGTTTTAAAATAACAAATTGTTTAAAATATTATTAAATTTAGATTTCTCTTCCTTCAATCAGTTAGATTTTTGCTGTGGTGATAAATGTTGGGCATTTTCAACTCAAATAGACACTGCTCAAGAAAAACATAATGAACCCTTTAAAAATCCCCCATCTTTGTCGCTGACCAAGAAAGCATCAAATAAACAAAGTTAGAAAAAAGGGGGAAAAACATTTTAGTCTATGGCAGACCTATTCAGATCCAAAAATATTGCTTTTGAAAACATGGAAAGGGGGAGTTCTGAAAAGATGACAGAATGAGAATTGCCAGGGGATCATCTCCTCAAAATTCCCTTCAAAAACGGAAAAAGGAAATACAAAAAGAAGAGAAATGGCCAGAAATACTCAAAAGGAAAAAATGCAATGCCACTCAAAGGAATGAGAAACCAAAATATCTTACATGGACTGAAAGAAACTCCAGGAAGAATCTCCAAAAGAAAAATATGCTGAAAGATAGCCTACAAACTATTTTTTAAAGTTATATATGAAAAAACTAAATAACCATTAATTAAATGCCTAGTATGAGCCAATTCCAGTGGTATGTGTTTGGGGTACAAAGAATGGCCAAATGTGTTCCCTCTCTCAAGGAGCTCAGAATCTAATGGGGGGGAAAATGTACAAAAATTTATGTGGAGACATGCTATATACATGGTAAATTGAAGATATCCTCAGAGGTAAGGAACAAAGATTAATGTCTTGGAAAGGCTTCTTACAAAAGGAGGGACTTGGGGCAGCTAGTTGCCACAGTGGATAAAGCACCAGACCTGGATTCAGGAAGACCTGAGTTCAAATCTGACCTCAGACACTTGACACTTTCTAGCTGTGTGACCCTGGGCAAGTCTCAACCCTCATTGCCCTGCAAAAAAAAAAAAGAGGAACTTCCTGAGACTTGAAGAAAGCCAGGCAATAGCACATAAATAAATGTCATTGGATCAGAGTTCATGGAAGGGAACATGTATAAGTAGTGTTAGGTTATGAAGGGCTTTCAAAGCCAAAAAGAGGGAGTCACTGAAATTTATTGAGTAGTAAGCTTTGATAGCAGAGTAGAAAACTGATTGGAAAGACATTAGTCAGGAAGACCAAGCAGGAGATTATTGGAATAGTCCATACAAGAGATGATTAGGGCCTACATCAGGGTGGTGGCAGTGTTAGAGGAGAGAAGGGGATTTATGTGAGAGATGTTAGAAAGGTAAAAATGAAAGGTCTTGTCAACAGATATGAGATAAGGATAGGAAGAGGAAGCTCTTGGTAAATGACTTCATTTTTTTCATTGATATATAAGGAAGGGTTCTTAGCTGAAAGGATGAAGGGAGGAAGAGCCTAGGGAACTGTGAGAAGGGATAAAAAGACCTAACTTAATTGGATCCCATGTTAAAAAATTTCTGCAAACTATTCAAATGAGTTATTGAGTTGTGGGTCTCTCTTCTAAATTAGAAATAAAGAAAAGACACTAAAGTGGACTAGTTCCATTTCCTACAAAACTGATATAATACAACCACCACAATAAAGAGGCCAAGAAAAGCCACATAGCACTTCAGGCAATAGTTAACTTCCTTACCAAATAGAAAGACATGGTCACTAAGAGCAACAATGTATTCAAATATAAGCTAATTTTCCAAATCTTTTGGAAGAGAATGTTAAAGATCATGAGGAACACTTCCTCCGAAAAAGAATAAGCAGTCAGATATGTTAAACCCACAAATACCATGTGCATTTCCACTTAACAAACAAAACAAGACTAAATATTCGACAGAAATAGCTGATAATAAATGAAAGTATTAAATACTTAGGTATTAATGTACCACAATATATAAGCTACCTACAAAAATGTTCAGGTGTCCCCTGACCTCTTGTTTCCATCTATCATCTGAAAAACTTCCTTCCTCTCAGTGATTTTATGAAGCTATTATTAATTTCCAGAAAGAGTATCTTATACTCTCTCTTCTTTCCCACCACCCACTCACATTCTAGATCCTTGCAGTCTTGCTCTACATAGGATTGAATTTTCTCTTTCATAAGTTGCCAATAATTTCTAGTACCAGCCAGGAGCTGTTACATTCAATTTCTACAGACAAGATTTGGACCCATCCTCCACATCTCTCCACACACCCCGCCACCCCTTCTCAGTTAAATTAATGGTGTCACCAGATTGTAGTCACAGATGATGAGGTATTGATATAGAAAAGTGTTAGCACTTTCTGAGAAGGGGCAGTTCCATTGGCTAGGCTGAAAATTTGCTATCGCCCTAGAGTTTTAAATAGCCTAAGCCCCAGAGATAGGTAGCAGTTTGAGCATTCATGAGTCAGTGGTTATGGATTAGGCCAAACTGGGGGCCATCAATGGAAAAGAGCCTAAATTTTGAGAGGACCTCCCTTGGGAAGCAGGGGGAGAGAGAGGAGAGGATTTCTCTCCCCCAACCCTTCCATCAGCCATAACATCTGGTAGGGGAACTAATAGACATCCCATATAGCAGCTGAAGAATCAGTTAGAGGCAGAGGAAATTGAGACAAATATGCCAGACAGGCAAGGATATAAAGGGACAGTCACTCAGAGAGGAAGCAAGTTCCATGATCATGACCTTTGGGAACAAATATGAGAGCCAGCTATGGACTCAAGAGACAGGTAGCCCTAGCAATCAAGAGTGTAACCATGTAAGGATTCCATAAGAGAGAAAAACCTTCAAGGGCCAGCAGTACTGAAGAAGTAGCTTTGGCCACATCTATTCCCTACAAGAGTACCTCATTATAATTGTACTTTACTAGTGTGCAATGGATTCTATGTGTATTCATTAGTGGGAGGATATATTCCATTTCTAAGATAGGGGATATTTTGTAGCTACTATTTTTTCATATGCCATCTTAGTTAAATGCCTTTGTTAAGAACTCTGTATCTTCTGACTGATTACTATTTGAAAGTACACAAATCAAGAATAGTAAAAGTATATATTTACAGAGTATTCCTAGAACCCAAGATATCAATCACCCTCGGGGCAACCAACCCACAAGTTCAACGTCAAGTTGGTGAAGTAGACGAGAGGGAGACTATCAGATGGATGATAGAAGACTGACTCTGATGAGAAGACATGAACAGTTCCTAATTAGGAAATCCCTTGAATGGAAATGAATGGATCTGTGCTACATAAAAGCAGTTTTCTCAGATGCATTATTTATACTCCTCTAAAAGTTTGTTTACATTATCATCAGTATTACAAATATTCTGCTTGGAAAAAGAAATGATCTATTAGTTTTTCTGCAATAGGAAAAAATTTCAACTGGGACACTTTCCTTTCCTTTGTTACCAAAGATACATTCCCTCATTAATAAGACCCAGAGTATAAGAAACTAACCCTTCCCCAGAAGTGTATATTGTGCACAGGTGATATTTTTACATTTACATTTGGACATGATCTTCAAGAAAGGGGTAGATTTATCACTATTATAATTATTCTTGCTGATCTTTTTCTATAATTTTTTTTATTATGAACTTAATGGCTATCAATAAACCTGAACATTTTAATATACAAAGAATAAAAGAAATGAATTTTATACAAACATGTGGACTTCTATTACATCATTTTAAGCATATATAAATTTTAATATGGTAATAACAAAACTGTCCTGCTTATTCTCAAATTCTTTCTGCATATTTGTTTTGGTTGGGTTTTTTTTTGGCCGGGTAATGGGGGTTAAGTGACTTGCCCAGGGTCACACAGCTAATAAGTCAAGTATCTGAGGCCGGATTTGAACTCAGGTACTCCTGACTCCAGAGCCGGTGCTTTATCCACTGCACCACCTAGCCACCCCCTGCCACCTAGCTGCCCCCTTTTCTGCATATTTTTTAATGTTTCTATCACACTTTCTTTTCCTCTTTTATTTTTGGCAATATTATTACCACCTACTCAACTCTCTCCACCATAACTCTTCATATCACCATCACTTCTATATAAAAGCTTTCCCTTGAAACATGTCATTTCTAATTGAAATGGTCTGATCTCATTGCTCTATTCCTATTCCTTTCACCTAGCTGACCCTAATCCTTGCATTTTTATACTTTCTTCTGTCCTTTTAATTATCACTTTAAGATGAAGCTAAAGTTGATTTTCCTGGTGCCTATTCCTTTGCCAAGTCTACCTTTCCTCTTAAACCCTGATCCCTTATTCCATTTTTTTTCCTGGTGAATTTGATGTATTTAAACTCTGTGTGTATCCATCTATGTTTTCAATCTGGTTTTGCCAGATTTAGATTAGGGAAATTAATGAGATTCCCATTCCCCAAATCCCTCTTCAATGTTGGTTTATTCTTCATATGCATTCCAATAGTAAGAAATAGTAAATTCCTTCTCCTCCTACTTTATTGCTTCCCTAGTGTATTCCCTTTTTGTCCCTTTTGTTAACTATTTTAAAATCAACAATACAAAACAAAGCTATCCCCAGTTCCTGTGTTTTTCTTTTTTTTTTAATTCCCTCTGAGACCTTTGAAGACAGTGAGATTCTAAAGTGATATATGTATTTGCTTCCCATATTAGAACATAAACTCTTGCTCATTTATCTCCTTCCAAATCCTCTCTTGTCTCCTATGTTTGATTTTCAGAGAATATCCCTATCTTTGGTCTTTTCATCAAGGAATGCTTGAAAGTCCTCTATTCTTTTAAAGATTCATTTTTTTCATAGTATAATGATCATTTTGTAGGAAGAGTTATTCTTGATTGAAAGCCTTTTTCTTTTACCTTTTGAAATACTCTATTTTAAGATTTCCTCTTCTTTATACAAATTATAGCATAGTCATTTCTGATCCTATCTCTATCTCCTTGAAGAGTATTTCAATTCTCGTTCTGGCTGCTTATAGCATTTTTCTATGAGCGTATATGTAGCTTCTAGATAAGCTCTGAATTTTGGCTATGACATTCTTCAGTACTTTCAATTTGGGGTTTCCTTAAGTAAAGACTTCAATAAATATTTCTATTTTCACTTTCCCCTTTAGTTCTTGCATACCTGGGCAGTTTTCTTTTATGGCTCCTTGAAATAAAATATCCAAGTTTTGTTTTGTTTTCTTTTTTCATGGTTTTCAGGGAGTCCATTGATTCTTTCTTTTCTTTTCTTTCTTTCTTTTTTCTTTTTGGCAGGGCAATGAGGGTTAAGTGATTTGCCCAGGGTCACACAGTTAGTAAATGTCAAGTGTCTGAGACCAGATTTAAATTCAGGTCCTCCTGAATCAGGACTGGTGCTTTATCCACTTCACCTAGCTGCCCCCTGGGGTCTATTGATTTTTAAATTCAGTCTCCTTAGCTTGTTTTCTAAGAAAGTTATTTTTATAGTAGTTACTTTATTTTTTCACTTTTTTGACGTTATTCTAATATATCTTGTTGTCTCATTGAATCACTGAGTTCTGTTTGCTCCTTTCTATTTTTTTGAGACCACAAATTATCATATTTTCTACTTTCTCAAGCTAACAATTTTCAGTCCAAATTTTTTTCCTCAAGAGTTCCAATTATTTTTCCATCTCTTCCAGCCATTCTTAGAGTCTTTGTGGCTAAGACAGTCTTTGTCCCAAGAATTTACTTGTACTTATTGTGGGATTACTCTCTTCTAGTTTTACCTCTTGAACTTCTCTTTACTGAATAAATTGAGAAATTTCTTCTGTCTAGTTATGTTTCTAACTTAATTCCTCTATTTAGACTTTGTGCCCAGGTCATATTTCACTCTAGCACTCTTAGATGGATTGGCCATGTCTTGACTATATCTGTCTCCTTTCCAGTCTGAAGTCCACTGCTGTTGTCCTGCTTAATTTCTGGGTGGATTGGATCCCATTCTCTGCCACGATCTCTGTCTCTTGTCTCTACTTCCTGGTGTCTAAAAATGGGTCCTAGCTTTGGACTAGCCTCTTTCTCTTACCCCTTGTATGATCATCAACTGCCAGTTGGCTTTGTTTTCTTCTATGCCCCTAACAGTCCCTGAGCAGCTATCAGGGATCAGGTTGGTTCCAGGCATCCTGGGGGATTCCAGATGTAAGCTTCCGAAGCTTGATTTTGACTAATATCCTATAAGTAATTGACTTTGTCTACTGCAGCAGCTTTGATAAGACATAAGCCATTATGGCTCCAGGCCTCTTAGAAAGTTCGACCTAAGGAATGAGGGGTTAAGCAATCTTAGTCTCTTTGAGCACTAACCTACAAGCAGCTAAATTTTCACTCCTGAAACTTTGATAGGCTGGGGCTATGACATTCCTGGTTTTAGGCCCTGCTTGCTGCGATAAGACTGGCTTTAGCACCCCTTGAGCTGTCCTTGCTCAGAGATGTTGCCTATCATCTTAGGGAGTTCTTAATGGAATGGAGATTCCTTTTGGTTTTGTTGATTGCTTCTTTGCTGATTCTGGTATTCTTTTTCATCTTTACTGGGGTGTTTGTCAGGAGAGCTGACTTTGACTAAGACCTTTCAGTTACCATCTTAATTAGAAGTTTGTGTTGGCATGATATTTGGTATGTGTATACAGCACTTTTCTCCTTGGACACACAGTATGTCTGTCTGTCTGTGTGCATGTATACATGTGTATGTATATAGTGCTTATATACACAATTATATAAATATATACTATATAATATAGTATTATATGTAATATATATTTTATGATTCTTGGGGTCAGGGAATAAAGATGACTTATTCTTCCAATTTAAATGATATGAAAACAATAGCAGGGAGGTTTCCTAGTCAGTACAAGGCTTTTGTTTATATAGTACAATGACAGGAGAACCAGGAAGTTATAAGACCTAGGTCTGGCTCTGACACTAATAAGTTGTATAAATTTAGGCAAGTCACTTAAACCCCTTTGGGTCACAGTTTCAGCATCTGTAAAACAAGAGCGTTAGATTAGATGACCTCTCTTATTTCCTCCTCCTATCATTTTAAGTCATATTTTTACCTTTAGTCTGAAAGGACTAAGACATATTCCACTGCTGTCATTTTTATGTGTTTCTGTTCTGTGGAAAGTAGTAGGAGAGGAGACATTTAAAGAACTTCAAGACCTGTCTCCAGCCTCCCTCCCCAAGTTTATTTTATATTATGACCCTTCTTGCACTTTATGAGTCAGACCAAGTACCCTATTTGCTATTCTCCTTGAACTTGGCCTTCTATCTCCACATTCCATTCCTTTGCACAGGCTATCTCCTAGACCTACAATGCACTCTTCCTTACTTTCATTTTTTTAGTCTCCTTGGATTTCTTCAAAGCCAAACTCATATGTCATTCCCAAAGGGAAGCCTTTTTTCAGCCCCCTAGTTAATAGTGTATTTTCCCTCCTAAAATAATTCTGTATTTTCTTCTTGTTTATATTCAAAACCCTCCCCTTCCCCCAGATTCTTGAAGATAAAGATTATTTTTCATTTTATTTTATGTCTCCAGTACTGAGGAAGGAATCTGGCACATATTGGTCACTTAATAAATGTTTGTTGTGTTGGTCTAGTTTGGAAAGAAAATACCTTGGGAAATAAAGGTGAGTATACTGGGGTGCTGAAAGCCAGACAAGACATATAGCTTTCAGGTGCTCATTGGCAAGGGAGGTTATAATCACCCCCAAAGGAAGATCATTTAAAAGGGGACCATATGGTATGGTGGAAAGAGAATGGTATCTTCAGATAGTCAGCGTGGGTTTGAATTCCACCTCTGATGGTTGTTTGCTTGTAACCTTGGGCTAGTTACTTTACCTCACATCCCATTCATTGGTTTTCTTATTTGTAAAATGAAGGTTTGGACTAAATAGTCCCTGAGACTCCTTTAAATTCTACACCTAGGATCTCCATTCTTATGAACAAATAGCACAGATTCATCTTTCTTAATTTATATCTTTTCTTCCTGCCTTCCAGTCATTTCGTTAGATAGAGTATGTGCCTGAGTATGTGTGTACTTTAATCAGACCTGTGATTTCATTGGTAGAGGGAACTCCCGGGGAGAAAATACTCTCTTTTTAATGGAGACAGAAACCTGCTCTTAATCTTAGCTTAGAGCATTGCCTGGGGCCCTGAAAGGTTAAATGGCTAATTTGTAAGCAGGGTCATAATAGTACACATCAGAGATGCAGGGCTCTCTATCATCTATGGCTTTCTACCTATTGAAGTTTTTTGGTCTCAGGACACCTTTATTCTCTTAAAAATCATTGAGATCTCCCCTTCCCCTTCCCCAAGCCCAGCATGAACTTCTACCTACTGCTATTTACCACATTTGAAAGTATAATATCTTGTATTATTAGGAAATTATAGAAATGATCACATCTATAGCGTTATTTGATCTCAAGAGGAAATAAAAAGAATCTTAGAGAATTTTCAAGGGTCCCCAGACCATACTTTAAGAATTATTTTTCTATTCTTTGCTAATAGTGGTTATTATTTGAAAATAAGTATTGTCTAAAATATGAACAGATTCCAAGGCCTATTTTTAGATGCCTGGCCTTGTTACCACACTTACAAAGTCCTTGCTTTTTAAAATGAAAGGTCTTTCAAAATGGCTCAATTTTTGTCATTTATGGAGTAAGTAGCTGAGCACCAAGATAGGAGATGGAATGCTGAGTACTAGGAGGAAATGGGCCATTTTGACTAGAACAGATAGTAGAACATAAAGGTGAATAATCTGAAATAAGAATGGAAAAGTGAGCAATATAAGTAACGTTTATTGTGGCAAGCTTTAAGTTCCAGGCTAAGGAATTTGTATTTTACCATAGAGGAAATAATTAAACCTGTAGAAAAACACCTTCACTTTTTTTTTAATATCTGAAGTAATATTTAGCATAACTTTATATACCTTTATCTTTTCAGTTATAAAATTGAGAACAGAGCTCGCTGGGGTATTGAAAACTGTAGGTAGAATCCTATTAATAAACAGAGTACTGTCAGGAAATCATAGAGTATAATAATGCAAATAAAGGTAGTAAAGTTCCCATATCCATAGCAGGAGTTATAATATGAAATTGGCACTAATTACCTATCTTCAGTAGAGCATTCTGAACTATTTCAATGACTGCCTTCACTGTCATTTATTTCTGAAAAGCCTACAGTCAATTTCTTAACTTTCATGCATGTACAGTAGGCTGTCTGTACTTTCCATTAATTTTCTTTACATTAGTTAGTCAGGCTTGGCTCTGAAACACAAGGGCCAGCCAGCTTTCTAAGTGATGAGAAAGCAAACTTTGACCTGTGCATTCAGCAGAGCTCAATATCCCATGGACTTCTGCCCTGATAACTTTCTGTACCAAATGAGCAAGCTCAGTCAAGGGTGGCAGGTATAATTAGAAATGTATCCTGCCCCTGATCCACCAGATAGATAAACTCTATAAGTCCTAAATCACATAAGTTTATGTGGGCAAGTGACATTTGGCTGCCCATTTCTTGTTAAATATTGTACTTATTTGAAGATATGGCAGAAATCAGCACTCTAAAATGAATTGACCTGTCCTTTGAAGAAACTGAAGCCATAGCTTTATCCTATTGATCTGAGAAATGTGGCTCTATCCAGACTAAAAGAAGATATTGAAGGCTTCATCAGAACATGCTGGAACCTTCTATAACAACTTTAATCAGAATGTGTCTGCAGGGAACTAGGGACATTGCCATGTCATACAAAACAGAACCAGAAACCAAGCCAGGAAATTTGAGTTCCAGTCTCATCTTTGTTACTGACTGGATTAGATGACTTGGGTAATTTATTTCCTCACTCTAGTTCTTAAGTTTTCTCTTTGGTAAATAAAAGGGATAGACTTAAGTCAAATTCCTTCTCAGCACTAAAGTTCTGTTATAACAAAGATGAAAACATGGAGTGATTTGTCTTGTCTTTTCCTTTCCTTTTCTGTAAAATCAGGGGATTGGGCTAGATGGTCTTTAAATTCCTTTCCGCTTCTAATTTTATGCTCCTGTGCATTTTGTTCATTTCATTGCAATTCAAACCTCAGGACAGCTGGCCCTGGGGGAATATCTTGCATCATTCTAGAATAGTCAGATTCAGAATTTCAAAGATCATAGACAAAGCTTTACACTAAATTGAGCTAACTACAGGTTTTATTATATAATAAACTATGCGGACATATTCATTCATACAAGAAGGATATAAGACACATGCACATTTCTGGTCTGCTTTGCTGCCATCCAGGAAATAGCATCTTTGCCAGTCCACCTTTGTCTGGTATGGGGAAATTAAATTATTCACTCATGGATCCCAAACTTCCACCTCAAGCACAATGAACTCTAGGGGTATCAGTGGATATCTTATATTTTCAAAGGAAACAATGATACTGGATGAACTGCTAGCTCTAGGTAGTTAACAGTTTAAATATTAGATCAGACTAATACTATATTCTCTACAATGATGCTCGTGAAAGTTTGAGATATGTTTCTGTTTATTGGTATCTTTGTCTATGTAATCAACTTCTCAAACTTTATTGAGAAACTGTGTTTTAGCATTTGCTGTAATAAGAAAAACACATTAGTGAAAATCAATGTTAAAGAAGAAATGAGGTGGCAGCTAGGTGGTGCAGTGGATAAAGCACTGGCCCTGGATTCAGAAGGACCTGAGTTCAAATCCAGCCATACTAGCTGTGTGATCTTGAGCAAGTCACTTAACCCCCATTACCCCACAAAAAAGAAAGAAAGAAAGAAAGAAAGAAAGAAAGAAAGAAAGAAAGAAAGAAAGAAAGAAAGAAAGAAAGAAGGAAGGAAGGAAGGAAGGAAGGAAGGAAGGAAGGAAGGAAGGAAGAAAGAAAGAAAGAAAGAAAGAAAGAAAGAAAGAAAGAAAGAAAGAAAGAAAGAAAGAAAGAAAGAAAGAAAGAAAGAAATGAGGATGGTTGTGTCCAATATGGCCCCAAAGTTTGAAAAGCTGGGCAGTGCCCAACAGGTACACACATCCCATTAGTAAGTATGGTTAAGAATAAAAAATTATATATTTTAAATTTTATGTGTATTTTCTCCAAAACATCTACTAAGTTGATAGGACGTAAATACTTATTAAGTTGCTCGGGACTAACTATTTAATAAATAGAATTGTTGGATATCTCTTTTGGTTTAGAGGTTCTGTGAAAGAAAAACCTTTTACAAGTGTTCAAATCTTAGAGTAAAATAATAAAGTGAAACATATCACAGATCATCATCAGTTATCTAGTGGTCACTGTGTTACTTTTTTTTCCCACACCAGGCAAAAGGAACTAATCTAACCCCATTATGTATCATTTCTACTACACAATTTATTGCCTTTCCTTCTGCTTTTCAAAATATTACAAGATAAACCAAGTAGGCATTACAAGCTGCCAAGTACATCCTTACAACTTCTCCACAAAAAACTAGAAAACACAACAAACAAAGACCTAGTGAGAAATCTAAGTTCAAAAAAATTCACAGTGAATTCTTTTTTCCAGAACAGGTTTGCACAGACAGAAAAGTCTGAGGACATTGGTGATCAGGTCTCATTAGAAGTACTCAGTAGGGGCAGCTAGGTGGCGCAGTGGATAGAGCACCAGCCCTGGAGTTAGGAGTACCTGAGTTCAAATCCGGTCTCAGACACTTAACACTTACTAGCTGTGTGACCCTGGGCAAGTCACTTAACCCCAGTTGCCTCACTAAAAAAAAAAAAAAAGTACTCAGTGAAGAATTATCAGAGTGATTGAACAAGGGCCTACAGCTGTGTACTAAGAGGAGGACTCATATCCAGTAGGAGGATATGACACTATGCAGGTAGTAGAAACACATGCCACAAAGGTGTGCTGGCAAAGATGACACTTTCTGAGTGGCAGTGAAGTAGACCACAGATGGAAATATGTTTTATATCTTTCTTGTGTTAATGAATACATCCACATAGTTTATTATATAAGGAAACTTATAGTTAGTTCAACTTAGCTTTATTGCTTATAATTCAGGGTAACAGAGTACTGTATATTCTACCTTTGAAATATCCAGTTTATGATTCTTTCTCTCCTTTGGTAGGAAGTTCAGTGGCAAAATGGATAGATTACTAGTTTTAGAATAAAAAAAGACTAATTTTCATGAGTTTAAATCTGGCCTCAGGCACTTATTAGCTGTGTGACCCTAGTCAAGTCACTTAATGTAGTTTGCCTCAGTTTCCTCATCTATAAAATGAGTTAGAGAAGGAAATGGTGAACCACTCCATTACCTTTGCTAAGAAAACCCCAAATGGGTCACAAAGTATCAGACATGACTAAAATGAATGAACAATAACAAAAACTCTCCTTGAGGCCTGCCACCATCCTAATGCACCATAAGAACTAATACAAAATATTCTGATTATTCTCCCAGTATCAAATATTTCCCCATTCCAATCCATCCTCCACTCAGCAAAATAACTTTCTTAAAGGTCAGGTCTGACAGTATTATTTTCCTATTCAATAAATTCCAGTGGTATATTATTGTTGCTAGGATCAAATATGAAATCCTATGTCTGGGTTTTAAAACTCTTCATAACTTGGCCCCTTTCTATCTTTCTAGTCTTTTTTAAATAACTCAATCCCTTCCACATACTCTGTGATCCAATGACATTGGCTTCCTTGCTATTCTTCCTCCCAGACCTTTCATCTTCTAATTCCATGCATTTTCACTGGCTACCCTTTTGTGTCAGGAATTCTCTCCCTCCCTGTCTTCCTTCAAGTCTCAGACAAAATCTCACCTTCTACAGGAAGCCATTCCTTAGTGTTAGTTTTCTCCCATAACCCTAGATCATCTCCAATTTATCCTGTCTTTATCTTGTTTGTGTATAGTTTACATGTCATCTCCTCCATTAGATTGTAAACTCCTTGAGGGCAAGAACTGTTTCATTTTGTTCTTGTTGCTGTTTTTTGCCTTTCTTTGGACCCCCAGTGCTTATCATAGTGCCTGACACATGGTAGGTGCTTAAGAAATGCTTGTGGACTAAAATAGAAATGCAAAACAGAAATATATCAATTGATATAACATATAAAGTACCTTACAAACCTCAACATATTATATGTGTCATTATTATTATTATTGTCATACTATTCTGAAAATCAAAGGAAATATTAACAAAATTGAAAGAAACAAAATCACATACAAATAATAATTAAAACAAAGAACTTTGGTGGGATTCAATAAAATAAACTACTTGCTAAATTGATTTTTAAAAGGAAAGAAAAAACATTTGGTTTATCAGTACTAAAAATGAAAAATGATAAATTGACAACAAAGGAAGAAAAAAGGAAATTATAAGAAACTATTTTGCTTAATGATATGCCAATAAAAGTGACAATCTAAACAAAATATATGAATCATTTAAAAAATATAAAACATCCAGATTAACTGAACATGAAATAGTGGCCTTAAATGAGTCTCTCTTAGAAAAAAAGAAAATGACCAACCCATAAATAAGATCACAAAGGGAAGGGAGAAAATCAAGTATTAATAGAAGAAATATGCGGAAATTCTATTAAAATTGAAAGAATAATTAGTTCCAATTTACACAAACTCTTTGAAAAATTAGCAAAATAAAATATCCTACAAACTCCTTGTTTGATACAAATATAGTATTAAAACTTACACCTCTGTCAAAATAGAAGAAGAAAACTACAAACCAAAATCCCTAATTGGATGCAAAAGGTTTCAATATTAGCAAAGAGATTATAGCAAAATATAACAAAGATTATGCAGTATGACCAAGTTAGATACAAGCTGAGAATTCAGGGAAGGCTCAATATTAGTAAAACTATCAACATAATAGACCATATTACTAATAAGAACAACAAAAGTCAGGATTTTATCAATATATATAGGATAACATCTTGACAGGATACAACATTATTCCTATTAAAAAAACAAAGAGAACAAAAAACAAGGGGGCAGCTAGGTGGTGCAATGGATAATACACGAACCTTGGATTCAGGAGGACCTGAATTCAAATTTGACCTCAGACACTTTGACACTCACTACCTGTGTGACTCTGGGCAAGTCACTTAACCCTCATTGCCTCGCAAAAAAAAACAAAAACAAAAACAAAACAAAACAAAACCCAAAGAATCAAAAAGATTACTATGTTGAAATTGAGGGAATAAGCATAGATAAAGAAGAAACACAATTATCACTTTTTTGCATATGGTATGGTTTATTTAGCAAACCATAGAGTATTAACTAAAGCAAATTGATACAATTAATGACTTCAATAAAGTTGTAGTACATAAAATAAGTTCAAATAAATTATTAGCATTTCTGTATAGTACCAATAAAACCCATTAGAAAGAGATACAAGGAGAAATTCTATTTAAAATCACTGTTTGGGGCAGCTAGGTGGTACAGTGGTTAAAGCACAGGCCTCGGATTCAGGAGGACCTGAGTTCAAATCTAGCCTCAGACACTTGACACTTATTAGCTGTGTGACCCTGGGCAAGTCACTTAACCCTCATTGCCCTTAAAAACAAAGATATCTAAAATCACTGTATAATGTCTAAAATATGGGGTAGTTTGCCTATTGAGGCATACACAGGAACTATATTAATACAGCTACAAAAGTCTTTATACAAATCAAGGCATTTAAATTATTGGAGAAATACTTATTACTCCTAGGTAACCTGGACCAACATAATAAAAATGACAGGACTCTTTTAATGAATTTACCTATTTGGGGAGCGATCCAACTACCAAAGGATCATTTGTAGAACTAGAAAAATATGAACAGAATTATTCTAGAGGAACAAAAAAAGCCAAGAATCTTTTGAGAAGTAATGAAAAATGCTGGAAGAACAATTTAAACTAGGACATCAATTTTAAACTTTTATAAACTGATCAAGAATAAAAGGAGTAGAAATCAGAAAAGCAATTTCTATAAGAAAAAGAGCACTATAAAACAAAGATTAATATAATGACCATCTTTGATTCCAGAAGAATGAGGTTGAAACATGGTATCCACCTCCTGACAGAGAAGTGATGTCCTTAAGATGCAGAATGAGATGTGTATCATTTTGGACAGAGCCAGTGAGAAAAATTTATTTTGCTTGACTAGACATAGTTGTTACAAGGGATTTACTTTTCTCTTCTCTTTTTTTCATTGAGATGGGAATGGGAGTGAGAGAACATAGATTTCTGTAAATTTAAAAGAAATCACTTTAAAAAATAGAGATTGAAGGAAGTGGGAGTAAAATGTTGCATGCACTTTCAGATAAGGTCACTGTATTGTTAGTTCTGTCTAGTTGTTTTACTTTGTTACAGGAAAACTCTCATGGGCAATCTGGAAATGTCTGAAATATAAAAATAAAATACATCCATAAAACTTTTTTTTTAAAAAAGGAAAGGAAAAATATACAAAGCAGACATGGAGAGTGGGGGTGTGGAGGAGGCATAGAAGTAGCCAGATCTCAAATTATATAGCAAAGCTATATGATAAAACAGTTTGGTACTGGTTAAAACATAGAATTAGACCAATGGAATAGGTTATATTCACAATATAGGAGCACACTAACAAAGTAGTCTAGGGTTTTACAAATGCAAATATTCCAGTTATTGAAATAAGAACCCCACTATTGGATAGAAACTTCTGGAAAAATAGGAAAGTCTAAACAAAGAATGTACAGATCATATCTCATACTGTCTACCAAGATAAGCTCCAAATCTGCACAAGTCTCAGCTAAAATCCTAACTTTAGCTGATTTAAATTTATATATGAATCATTCTTTTTTCAAGAACTATTTTCCAATTGATAAATGATCAAAGGATATGAACAGGAAAAAAATCCAAGCTATCAATAACCATATGTGGAGAGGGAATGCTGCAAATAACTGATAATTTGAGAAATGTAAATTAAAGCAACCAAGATTCTATCCCATACCCATCTGAATGGCAAGGTTGACCCCCTCCCAAAAAGAAAATGAAAATGAGAACTGCTGAAGGGACTGTGTGAATACTGGCACCTTAAGCCAGTCTTTGTGGAGCTGTGAAATAGCACTGTCATTCTGGAAAACAATTTAGAACTGTGCCTCCAAAGTTACTCAACTGTCCACACCCCTTGACTGTGCTATCACTACTAGGCATATAATCCAAAAGTATAAAAAAAAAGAGAGAAAAAGGACACATTCTCAGTCACACACACAAATTCATAGTATCTCTGTTTGTGGTGGCAAGGAACTGGAAATGAAGGAGGTCCCCATCAATTGGGAAATAACTGAAAAAATTATGCCATGAAAATATAAATGAATACTATTATGCTATAAGAAATGATGAAGAGGATGGTTTTAGAGAATCCTGGGAAAACTTTTGCCCACTAATGCAAAATGGAGTGAAGAAAGCCAGGAGAATTATTACAATAATAGCAACAACGTTATAAAACAAAGAACTTTGAAAAATCTAACCAAAAAACAAACAAGAAAAAAGTTAAAGAGGTGAAAGGAATTTTGGGAAAATTAGATATGAAAGACCTTTGGGGGAAATTGAATGGGAATAAAAAGAAATATACCTTTTCTTTAGTGGTACATGATACCTACACAAAAATTAACCATGCGTTAGGGCATTTAAAAACCTCATAAAAAATATAGAAAAGCAGAATAATTAAAGTTCATTTTCAGATCATAATGCGATAAAAATTATAATCAATAAAAAGTCATGGAAAGATAAATTAGAGATTAATTAGAAATTAAATGATCCCATTTCACAGAAAAAGTGGGTAAAAGAACAAATCATAGAAACAATCAACAATTTTATTAAAGAGAATAACAATAAGACAACAATTTGTGGGATGCAGTCAAAGCAGTACTTAGGGAAATTTTTATATCTCTAAATGTGTACATCAATAAAACAAGGAAAGGACTGATCTATGAATTGGGCATGCAACTAAAAAAAACTAGAAAAAGAATAAATAAAAAATTCCCAATTAAACACCAAATTGAAAATCAAAAAAAAGAGATTAATAAAATTGAAAATAAAAAAATTGAACTAATGAATAAAACTAGAAACTGGCTTTATGAAAAAAAAGAAAAGATACATCATGAGTTAATATTATTTTTAAAAAGGAAAGAAGAAAATGAAGTTACTAGTATGGAAATGAAAGGGTTTTAATTCACCACTGGGGTAAGATTATTGGAATTTGGCAGACTGAGTGGGATGAGCCACACCTGGCCTGCCCTGAGTGACATGTGCTGTTTTGAAGGACCTCCCTTTTTGGGAGGGTTGCTGAGGGGAGCTCAGTGTCTTCCTGAGTGACTTTTTTCCAATGGCATGAGCTGCAGCAGGGGACAAGAAAGAGGTTCTTTCTTAGCAGTTTTTGTCCTGTGGGCCCTGGCTCTTTTCCACTGAAGCTTCAGACCCCAGGTGGTAAGTTAACATACGAGCCCTGCTCTTTTGAAATAGCTGAACTGGAATCAAGTTTGGGGATTGTATAGACTTAGGTTAGAGTTAGGAGGATTATCCGTGTTTCTTTTTCCCTATTCCCTTGTCTTTGATTTTATTAATTTCACCTTTGCTGTTTATTTCATTCCCACTAATAAAACCTGATTCATTTGTGGAAAAGAGGCTGTTAGGCTCCTTTGTTATTGGCCTGGGAGAAATAACTAAAAAGGCAGTTCAGAGGGGAGGGAGCTTTGGACCTAGAGGTCCCTCATTATTTCCGGGACCCCAATATTATGGTGAGCCACTCAATTAACTCTCCATATATTAAATTTGGCCCTCATACCACCAATGAGGAAGAAATTAAAGCAATTATTAAAAAGCTATTTTACCCAATTATATACAAATAAATCTGATAGTCTAAGCAAAATGGATGACTATTAACAAAAATAAAAATTGCCCAGACTAACAAAAGAGGAAATAGAATACTTAAATGATTCCCTCTTAGAAAAAGAAATTGAATAAAGCCATCACTTTGAAAAACTGCCTGTGCCTGAATGGATTCACAAATGAATTGTACCATACATTTAAAGAACATTTAATCACAATACTATATAAACTATTTGGGAAAATATGCCAAGAAGGAGTCCTGCCAAATTCCTTTTATGAAATGAATATGATGCTGATACCTAAACCAGGAAAAGTCAAAACAAGGAAGGGGAGAAGAAAATAATAGACCAATTTCCCTAATGAATATTGAGGCAAAGAAAATTTTAAATAAAAGACTAGCAAGTAGATTACAGCAATATCTCACAAGGACCATATACTAGGACCTGATGGAATTAATACCATAAATATAGGCCTAGTTCAATAGGAAAACAATCAGCATAACTGACCATATCAATAATGAAACCAACAGAAATCATATGGTTACATCAATAGATGCAGAAAAAGCTTTTGACAAAATACAGCACCCATTCCTATTAAAAATACTAGAAAGCATAAGGGCTTTCCTTAAAATTTTAGGTAATATTTGTCTAAAAACATCAGAAAGCATTATCTGTAATGGGGATAAGCTAGAAACCTTTCCAATAAGGTAGAGGGGTGAAACAAGGATATCCATTGTCACCACTATTAGTCAATATTGTACTAGAAATGCTAGCTATAATAATAAGAGAAGAAAAGGAAATTGAAAGAAGAGGCAATGAGGAAACAAAACTATCATTCTTTCCAAGTGATATTATGGCATAATTAAAGAATTCTAGAGAAATCAACTAAAAACCAGTTGAAATAATTAACAACTTCAGTCAAGTTGTAGGATATTAAATATACGCACATAAATCATCAGCATTTCTACATATTACCAAGAAAGTCCAGTAGCAAGAGATAGAAGAAGAAATTCCATTTAAAGTAACCGTAAATAATAGAAATACTTGTAAATACTTGTCAAGGAACTATATGAAGACAATTACAAAACACTTTTCACACAAATATAATGAGATCTAAAGAATTGGAAAAATAATTATTCAAAGTAGGCCAAGCCAACATAATAAAAAATGACAATTACATATAAGTTAATCTACTTATTTAGTGCTACCAATTAAACTACTAAAATTATTTTATAGAGATAGAAAAAATAATAACAAAATTCATCTGGAAAAATAAAATGTCACTAATATGAAGGGAATCAATGGAAAAACTGTGGAGAAAGGTAAGCTAGCTGTAGATCTCAAATGGTTTTATAAAACAGTAATCATCAAAACAATATGGTACTGGCTAAGAAATAGAGTGAAGGATCAGTGCAATTGATTAAATACCCAATATGTAGTAGAAAATGACCATTTTTTTTATGTTTGATAAACCCAAAGTTCCAAGCTTTGGGGACAAGAACTCACTATTTACAAAAAAACCTGCTTAGAAAACTGGAAAACATTTTGGTGGAAATTAAGTATTGACTGATATCCCACAACATATACCAAGATAAGGTCAAAATGGGTATATGTTGTAGACATAAGTGTGATGCCATAAGTAAATTAAGGAAGCATGGAATAGGCTACCTGTCAGATCTATAAATAAGGGGAAAATTTAGTCTCAAACCATAGACAGAGAGCATTATAAGATGGATAATTATGATTATATTAAATTTAAAAGATTTTACAGAAACAAAACCAATGCAATAATGATTAGAAGAAAAGCAGAAAACTGGGGAGAAATTTATGGCAAATGAATCAAATTTATAAGAATGCAAGTCATTTCCCAACTGATATATTGCCAAATGATATGAACAGGTAGTGTTCAGACAAAGAAATCAAAGCTATCTATAGTCATATAAAAATGTGCTAAATCACTATTGATTAGAAAAATGCAAATTAAAACAACTCTAAGGTACCACCTCACAACTATCAGATTGACTAATATGACTAAAAAGGGAAATGATAAAAGTTGGAGGGGATGTGAGAAAATTGACATACTTTTTTTTTCTTTTTAAGTATTTTATTATTTTCCAGTTATATGTAAAGATAGTTTTCAATATTTTTTTAAATAAGATTTTGAGTTCCAAATTTTTCTCCATCTCTCCCTTCCCTCTCCCCTGCCCAAGATAGAAAGCAATCTGATATAGGTTATATATGTACAATCACATTAAACATATTTCTGCATTAGTCATGTTGTAAAAGAAAAACCAGAACAAAAGGAGAAAAAACCTCAAAACAGAAAAAAAAATTACAAACAATATGGTTCAATCTGCATTCAAATTTCACAGTTCTTTTTTTCCTGCATGGGGAGAACATTTTTTATCATAAGTCCTTTGGAATTGTCTTGGATCATTATATTTCTGAGAAGAACTAAGTCTATCAGTTGAATATCACACAATGTTGTTGTTACTATGTACAATGTTCTCCTGGTTCTGCTCACTTCAATCAGCGCCAGTCCACTTAAGTCTTTCCAGGTGGAAATTGACACACTAATATACTGTTGGTGTAGTATCACATTGATCCAATCATTCTGTAGAGTAATTTGGAACTATGCCCAAAGGACTATAAAACCATGCATACCCAGTGACCAAGCAATACCATTACTAGGTCTGTATTGTAACGATTGGAATGACGCCACCTGCTGGAGATTTACTGTAGGAAAGCTCCACCATGAGGAGAAGGTGCCTGAGGATAAGACATGTGGCTTTTCTTTGGTGTCAGGAAGTGATGTTTGCTTGTGGGAGGAAGAGGGGGAGAAGCTGGTGCTCTTGCTCTCTTTCGCCAGGACTCTCATGGAGAGCAGAGGAGAACTGTAGCTCCCTGAGATAGATAGATGAATCTAGGCCTTTCTCTCTCTCTTCACCAAATTCTTATTCTCCTTAAAAATGTTTAAAAGTCTAAACTCTTGCTAAAGCTTATAATTTATTGGTGACCACTCATTAGATATTTTATACAGACTAGTTAGAATTTTAGCCCCTTACAGTATGCCAAAGAGAAAAAGAAGGGGGATAGGTAGGTGGGAAAGGGCCTACAGGGTGGCTAAAAGCCACAAAGGAGTCTGATTTTTTAATAAATTCTTGAAAATTATTTTCATTTATTTTTCATCATTTGTGAGATTTTATTTTTCATATGTAATATAAATTCATTTACTATATATACTGTATATGATGCTATGGTATTGCAAAATAAAAACAAAAAATAAAAGGGTTATTAAATATTTGTGATTTTTGGCCCACCCTATATAAAGATATTTATATCAGATCTTCTTTTGGTGGTAATGAATCAGAAATTGAGTTGATACCTATCAATTTTGGAATGGCTGAGCAGGTTGTAGTATAGTACTATAACAGAATGCTATAGTGGTATAAGAAATGCTAAGGAGGATGACTTCAGAAAAACCTGGAAAGACTTACAGGAACTGATAAAGACTGAAATGAGCTGAACCAGGAGAACATTATACATAGTAACAGCAATATTGTAATGATGAACAACTGTGAATGACTAAGCTATCCTCAACAATACAATGGTCCAAAACAGTCCCAAAGGACTCATGATGAAAACTGCTATCCACCTCCAAAGAAAAAACTGACAGTCTGAATGCAGACTTAAGTATACTACTTTGTTTTTTTTGGTGAGGCAATTGGAGTTAAGTGACTTGCCCAGGGTTACACAGCTAATAAGTGTCAAGTGTCTAAGGCCATATTTGAACTCAGGTCCTCCTGAATCCAGGGCCAGTGCTTTATCCACTGCACCACCTAGCTGCCCCCTAAGTATACTATTTTTCATTTTCTTTATTTTCTTTCTTTATTTTTTTTGTTTGAGTTTTCTTCCACAAAATGACTACTATGAAATATTTTTTACATGTATAACCTATATCAGATTGCTTACCATTTCAGGGAGGGGAAGGGAAGGGATGAAAAGAAGCAATTTGGAACACAATTTTTTTAAATGTTGAAATTTTATTTTGCATGTAATTGGGGGGAAATAAAATATTATTAAAAAAAGAAAGAAAAAATACCTACACATCATCTCAGGAAAATAAACTGTATTCAGGAAGCTGTATTCAATCAACATGTCAGTCTTCTCCTGCTTCCCCTTATAAATGCCTAAGATGAAGGATGTGGGTTTTATTTGCCCTTATACCAGCTCTTCCATTGCTCATTCTCTTTCTTCACATCCAATGGTCTCCAGGGAAGCCAATTCATAGGGACTTTGACTTGTTTACCTAAGTGTCCAATTGCCAGAGGAGTTTTCTCCTCACCTCTTATAACTGAATTCCCCCTGAGGAATGCAGACTGTGTTTAAAGGAGCAAAGAGGTTAAGGACAGAAATGAATGACAATTATTTTGAGAGGAGCCAGAGAGACTCCTTCTTTTGCCATGTGAAGGAGGGTAGAGAAATAGCACAGACTTTTAACTAGGCAAAATGATGCCTCCTGCAAAAACTTTTCACTATCACTTTCTAGTTTTAAATGACCAGACATAGGATAGGACAAAGAATATCAATTCAAAAGTCTCACCCACTTGGATGGAGACAAAGTAAGTAATTTGTGTCTGATAGAATTCATTACACCACTCATTTTCAAAAACCTGTAATGGCTCCCTATTGCCCAGACTTCCTTGCAGAGAATTCTAGGTCCTCCACAGACATCCTTATTTGAGACAGAATATGTGCTCAGTGATTCCTAAATATGCCCTGCTCCTTGTCCTGGGGCTAGAAGTCCTCCCTCCGTTTTCTCAATGCTCTACAAGGCTCTTAAGGGTAGAGACCATGCCCTATACTTGTCTTACAGTAATAAGTCTACAGCCCATCCCCCAAGCCCATTAATCCCCATGAATATAAATTATGTACTTTTACAATATCAGTTTGTGCCAGAGCAATAATAATACCTGACATTTATATGGTGCTTTATGGTTTACAACATGATGTATGGTTTTCAAGGTGCTTTACAAACATCATCCCATTTAATCCTTATACCAGCCCTATGAGATAGATAAGACAAGTAGTATTTCAGGCAAGGAAAGTGAGACTCAGGAGGAGGAAGGGAGGGAGGGAGGGAAGACAGAACAGAAGAAAGGGAGAGAAGAAAAGAGTGAGAGAGAAAGGGAAATATTGAAGAAAGGAGTGGTTTTCCCCCAAATGACATTTTAGAGTACTGGATTTGTAGTCAAAAGATCTGAGTTCGTAAATACTCAAAGAGGGAGAAGAACTAATTCCTTTGAGTTTCTATTCCTATGCTTTCCCATTCTACTCATAGTTCTCATAAAATCATAGATTTATAGCATGGAAGGGTTCTCAGTGATATTGCAGTTCAGCACCTTCACTTGACAAATGAGGAAACTGAGGCACAAAGAGATTGTGACTTGCCCAATAGCACACAGGCTTACACATACAAGTAGGTTAGCCATAATTTGAAACAAAGTCCTTTGGCTCCAAAGTTCTTTTGGCTTAACTACTCCATGCTATTCCCTCATTTTACAAAAAAAAACCCTTTCTTGTACAGTGGGAAAAACTGAAAATTTAAGTAACTTTGGAACAGTAGTAAATCACGATGCCTGCCTGTAGAGAAAGGAGGTTGGGAACAAGGTCATTCTTGAACTTTATAGCTTCAAGGGATCTTCTACATGAAACATAATGCCTAGAACCTTAGCAAGTACTGAGCATAGTAATTAACTTGGAGTCTTGCTGAGTTTCTATATTAAAAATGGAATCATGGTCAGAAACATTTCCACAATCAACAAAAATATTTCCTCTAATGGGTTAAGGCCCTGGCACTCCTGGTGATCAGTAAATAGCCCTCAGCTTTTCCCCATGGCTAGTCAACCAACTAGAATACTTTTAAAATATAAGTTTTGGTCCCCAATACCATTCATTATAGCTTAATGAACTTGTAGCAATGTGGTAGCCAGATCTCTATATTTTGTCACAGTAACAAAGGTATTAGAAATGTTCCCTAACAAATAACCTACATTTTTGCAGGGCCTTAAGATTTACAGAGGCACAAGAACCCTCTCAGATGAAGAAACTGATAATCATGGAAAGAAGTTCACTTGCTTAAGTTCCTATAGCTAACAAGTAACAAATAAGACTCCAACTTGAGTTTTCTGAATCTATGTTCAGAATTTTTTCCCACTACAAAAAGCTAGCAAATCAAATGAATTGATTCTAGTTTAAAGCCCAAGCCTTCAAATCTCATATGTGATTTCCAGAAATATTAATTCCTTCTGAGTTTTTTATGGCTATCCCTTCCTTCCCCTTAAAAGAATAAGCAAATTTTATTATGTCATTTTTCTAGATAAAAATGTCTGGATGAGAGAATATAAAAGCTACCACAAATTCTTAGCTCTAATCCTTTGAAAAGTTTTGTTTTTGTTTTTTGTTGTTGTTGTTTTTAAATATAAGGTCTCTGGTAATTCAAATATTAAGTTTCTCCCTCCATCACCAAAACCACAGATGATCTGAAGAATCAAGCAGAAAGAACATACCTTGTAGCAGCACAATTACAGCAACATGGACCCCGATTGAGGACATACATGACATAACAACTTGTGATGATTGATCCCCTGGTCACTATGCCTGGGGCTATGTCAGGTTACATGGAAGATGACTGGTGACTAAATTAGGAAGGGCCATATTTTCTTTGTATACAAATTAAGAAACCATTCGTGTTTCTTCCATGCCCCACTCAACCCATTCTTTGGAATACATTAAATGGTAGATCCCCCTTGGATTTCTAGCAAGGTAGGAAGAGTATTTCTCTCTCATCCTCCTCCCTCAATGCTATTTGCAATTCATAGCTCAAGTACATGGCTATGAAGATCAGTATCCACTTGTCTTCATGAGTCAGTGTGTCTGGCTTCTGTATCTTTTCCTGGACCATGAGTCCATGATTAGCAACCAGAGAGATGACTGTTTCTGGCTTTGGTGTCTTTCTCATGAATCTAGGATTGACTAGGTTCCTAAATCAGTACTGTATGCTTAGAGGGAGGAAATTCTTCTTTACAAGATAACCCCAAACCTAATGGTCCCAGACACATGACTAAAAGCTGAAAATATCTAGAACTTTTAAATTGCTCAGATATTTCAGGTCTTAGGTGAAGATGAAATGTCTGATTACCTGCCCAGCTCCCCTCCCACCCCCATAAATGCCTTTACCTTTTGAAGAAAATATATTGATTATGACATGTTATTATTTTATGTTTGAAGTATTTTTTTTAGTGAGGCAATTGGGGTTAAGTGACTTGCCCAGGGTCACACAGCTAGTAAGTTTTAAGTGTCTGAGGCCGTATTTGAACTCAGGTACTCCTGACTCCAGGGCCGGTGCTCTATCCACTGTGCCACCTAGCTGCCCCTGAAGTATTTTCTAATGTATGTTTATAAATCATTTGTGTTTTAAGTGTTTCTTTTGTGGTAGAAGAAATAATTAGCTGCCCAATGCCTAAGAACAATCTTTGTACAGTGAGTACATTTTCTTCTTTTTTTTTTCTTCAGGGCAATGAGGGTTAAGTGACTTTCCCAGGGTCATACAGCTAGTAAATGTCAAGTGTCTGCGGCTGGATTTGAACAGGTCCTCCTGAATCCAGGGCCAGTGCTCTATCCACTGTGCCACCTAGCTGCCCCAGTGAGTACCTTTTCCTATAAGTTATACTTTTGATTCTCTTTAAGCTTTTTTAGATACTTTACTAGGAGTCTTACTCTTGGATGAAAACATAACAATCTGGAGAACAGAGTTCAAGAGAAATCTGACTCCATTCTTTGGGGTCAGGCTCCCTCAGGAATGAAACCAGTCCCTGTGTGCACAGAACAAGAAATCCTTGTGGGAAGGGACCACTTCCATTGTGGATAACAAGTAAATGTGGAAGATCCTGGGACCTAGAAAATAATTGGAGGTAGGTATGGTGATAGAGATATAAGTGGGACAAAAGACTAAGATTAAAGTCTTCATAAAGAAGAGATCAAAGAAAATATGTCTTTGGAGTTGACATGGATACTGATTTAGCAGATTCTGTAATAAGAAAGGTGTGGGGTATATTATTTTGCTGCTTCTGAACAGAGACAAACATTTATGGAACATTGGAGGACTTAAAGCCACCTTGAAACAATATTGAATATGGGAAGGGCAGAGTTCTGTGAATGCAAGGTCCTTCTCTAGTGAAAACATTACACTTGAAGTCATAAGTGATAGATTCAGACCTCAGCTTTGCCATCTACCAGAATAATGGGGAATCAATCAGTCAACAATCCCTTACCAAAGGCAGGGCAATGTTCTAAATTCTGGGGATGGAAATGAAATAGATCCTACTTTGTTATATCAGAGAAGACAATATGTGCATATGTAGGCATATACAAAATATATACAAGGTAAGTGAGGTGGAGGTGTGGTGGAGAAGGCACTAGCAACTAGATAGATAGATAGGAAAAAGCCCCATGTGTCCTTGAGGTAGTACTTGAGCTTTGAAAGCAACTAGGGATTCAGGTAGTGAGGAGGTGGAAAGTAAAGGTATCCTAGGCATGGGGAACAGACTATCGCAAGTCGCATAGGGGGTTGAATTAGTTAACCACTTAAAGTCCCTTTTATATCTAAACTCTATGGTCCTGTGAACACTGAGCTTCCTATTCTATCCTCTGCCCTTGACCAGAAACATTATTATCATTTTTGCCAGCTGGCAGGGAGAAGGAAGGGATGGGATATTTAGTATCATCCCTTAGTCAACAGGAAACTCAGCTGCCTTTCACCTGTATACAACTTCTTAGACCATCACAGTAAAAGATGAAATACAGGAAGAAAAGAACAGACTGTTACTCTCTGAGCCAGAGTCATTTGTCAATTCAATTAATTCAACGGACAAGGAACAAAAAAGCCATTATTTTCAGATACAATTTATGTGGGAAGTCTCTGCCTGGTGGCTCCAAACTTGGTTGCTTTTCTAAGTTAATAAAAAAGTGATGTGGGGAGTGATCACAATCCTTCAGCACAGTGTTTGCTGTGATGTAGGAACATCACTTTCAAAAGAGTGGACCCAAGGGCTCATCGGTTATTTCACTAGTGCCTGTATTCATATATGTCTCACCTTAGGCAAAAATAGAGGAAGAGTAATAAGATCAGGAATGGGAAGGGACCTCAGAGATCATCTATTCTACCCCTTTCATGATACAGATAAAGATACTGAAGTCCAAAGAGGACTTGCTCCAAGTCAGACAGATAGGATAAGTAATACAATTGGCATTCTAATTCAATAGTACTCAAGTGGACCAAGATAATCTTATGACACTTTTATGCCACTCTTCCTTACAGTATCACCCTATGATTTTTTTTTCAAAACCAAGTCACACAGAATCATATCTTCTGAAGACCTTGAGCCTGATAGGTGACAACCAATTAATCTTAAATTCAAAAAAACTTCTAGTGATAACAGGTCATCCTTCAAAAGTGACACGCTAAGGGCCAGCTAGGTGGCACAGTGGATAGAGCACCAGCCCTGGATTCAGAAGAACCTGAGTTCAGATCTGGCCTCAGATACTTGACACTTACTAGTTATGTGACCCTGGGCAAGTCACATAACCCTCATTGCCCTGCAAAAAAAAAAAAAAGTGACATGCTTGCATTTTAACAGGGTTCTCCTATAGATAATGCCTTAATCTAAAAGATGGTACTGCTTATTTCCTGTTTGATTTTTAGCAAATCATCTCATCTAGTTAAATGACATCTCCTTACTTCAGGTCCTCATCACCTCTATTATAAAAACCTCCTAATTGACCTCCCACTTTCAGGTCTTTCCCCATCCCCTCTCTCTCTACTCCATCCTCCACATAGCTGCCAAATTGAAATTCCTAAGGCCGAGGTTTTACTGTGCCTTTCACCTGCTCAAGCTGGTTCACTGGCTCCTAATTGATGCTAGGATATAATGTCACTGTTTGGCATGTAAAGCCCTCTATAATCTGGCTCTAGCCTATATTTCTAGACTCATTACATAATACCATGGTCTAGCCAAACTGACCCTGCCCACGCAAACCCAACTCTCAGGTTTACACAGACTGTCCCCCATATCTGGAATGCTCTTTCCTTACCTCTCACATTTAGAACCACCTGCCCCTTTTAAGGCTCAGCCCAGGTACAACACATTATAAGAGACCTTTTCTAATGCCACCCTTTTTAGTGTTCCCCCCAACTTTAAATTAATTTATTCTTATTTTAAATAGTAGGCTTCTGCCAGTCGTGGATGACCATAGATCAGCGCCTTGAAGAGCCACAGGCCACAGTGTGGCTGTGCAGACCGATAGGGGAGCTGCAGCTCCTGCCGCACCAAGGACATCCGAAAACTGCACTCTCTGTTGCCCACCGGTTCCTGCATCTCATTCATTTTTGTTTGTTTGTTTGTTTGTTTTTTTTTCCTCCAGAGCTTGGAGGCCCATCTCAGCTGCACGCAAGCTGCTCCCAAGTACTGAACTCCATCGGGCGTGGTCCTTGGCCATCTCCTCCCAGCTGCGGGTGTCTGTTCCCAGAGCCCTCAAGTCTTGCTTGCATACATCTCTGTAGTGAAGCTGGGGGCATCCAACAGGTCTTTGGCCTGAGGCTAACTCACCATAGAGTAGGTCTTTAGGAATGCACCCATCTTGCATGCAGTGCACATGACCGAGCCAGCGCAGCCATCTTTGTTTCAATAGTGTGTAGATGCTCGGAAGTTGCGCACATTGGAGCACTTCTGTGATGGTGATCTGATCTGACCAAGATATGCCAAGGATGTGCTGAAGGCAGCGCATGTGGAAGCTGTTAAGTTTCTTCTCTTGTCTAGTGTATGTAGTCCATGTTTCACTGCCATACAGTAAGGTATTCAGGATGCATGCTCTATAGATGGCAAATTTGGTTCATCATGTCAGTTTACTGTTTGCCCAGACACACTTGGCAAGCTTAGACATGTTTGAAGTAGCTTTTCCCATCCTCTGATTGATCTCAGAATCACCCCAGTACCTAGATGTTAAATTCCTTGAATGCCAATTATAGGAACTGCTTCATTTTTGTCTTTTTGGACCCAATTTTAGCAAATAATGGGGGGCAGGGATAGGGACCATCTCCATGACTTCAGTGGGATAGGATGCATGTCCAGATGAGAAAACTCTCTCCCTTTCTGTGTGTCTTACAGTTACCTAGAGGCCACTGTGAAATTAAGAGAATTGCTCAATGTTACAAAACCATCATGTGTCAAAGGAAGGACTTGAATCCATGTCTCTCTGGCTTTGAGGCCACCTTTCTCCACCATGCAATGGCACTCTACAAGTTCTTGTTTAATTGAACATCAGTTTCCTCATCTGTAAAATAAGGGCATCAGGCCAGATCATCTCAAAGGTCCCATCAAGCTCTAAACTCTGATTATTTCACTTAAAAGGTAGGAACTTCAAGGATAATTACCTATGCTTACAGTCAGGTATTCAAAGAGGGTAAGTACAGAAAAAGGGACTCGCAAGTTATATATCCTTGGACTTTATTCTCTCATTGCTTTAATTTTCTCATCTGTATAATGAGGAGGTTGGATTAGCTGTTCTATAATGACCCTTCCAACCCTAGATCTATGTCTGGACTGGACTGGAGAAAGATAAAAGGGAAAGGGGGAAAGTTCAGAAGCATTAGAAGAGAAACTGTTGATCTTCAATTTAAAGAAATTAGGTTTTCCTAACAGCAGGGAATGTCTGATCAACACTAGAAAAGGGCAAGGCCTGACATGTGGTCTTTTCTCCTATCAAGTGTCAGTCAGCTCAATTATTCAGTGGTTGATTATCCAGGTCCCTCTTATCTCCTTTCTTCCCTTGCTGTCATTCATTTGTCAGTAGTACAGAGACAGTCTAGAATAGTATATCTCAAAGTGTAGTACAGGGGTCCTTAAGACCCTTTTGAGGGCTCCATGACATCAAAACTATTTTTGTAGTATAAGATTTTAATCTCTAAAATGGCGAATAGTGACATACATGTATATATGTATATTTGCTTGTATATATTAACATATATATACACACATGTGTATCTCATATAAATCAAAAGCTCTTTGTGGGTCCCCAATAATTCTTAAAAGTATGAAAGGGTCCTGCTAGCTGGTCTAGAACAAACTAGAGAAGGTGGGGGTGTGGCTGGGTGTGACTTAGGACACTCTCCCAGGGAAGGGTGAGGATATATACAAAAGATAAGGTAGGGGACCCAGAGGGTGGGAAGGAGTGGCCCCACAGAGAGCAGCAGTACAACTCTGAGTGCAGTCTCAATAGTAAAATGAGAAAGGGCACATGGTAAGGTACACAGTGTATTGGGAAGGCAGCCTCTGGACCACCACAAGAAGAAAGTATACCTCTCAACATGGATGTCAGCACCCTGGGAAAAGAGTCTTAGCTGCCTTGCCCCAGTTATGGCTCTGGATATACGCATATATGCACTCCCACAAGGACTATGATTAGGAGAAAAATAAAAGAGAAGAACATATAAGAATATCTAAGTTCTAAGTCACCGATGAAATAATTGCAGCAACTTTAGGCATCGAGAACTGTGCTTCTTGCTTGCTAATATAGTTGAGCAGTGGAGAGACTGAGGAGAGGGGCTTCTTCTCTCGTGGAATACTGGTTGAGGTCCCAGAGAGTCATAATCTTTACAATCTGGCAGCAAGGTGGAGTAAGGAAAGGGTGGCACCCTCCCAATCCTCCTTCCTCACCCTTGCCCCTACCCTACAACTCCCACTCCCCATTCACACACATGTACAAACACACACATACAATAAATATATAGCCAAAATTTGTCTGGACATTCCAGTCTCTGCACCAATCAGTCTCATCCCTGGGTTTTCAAGAGGCTTATTTAGTTAGCTGGGAGCCAGTACTTCATAAACACTTAGGAAGACATTAAAAAGTCTATTGATTTCTTCTCTCAAATGCAAAGGATAGAAAAGAGATAGACTTGGAAAGTAGTTAGGAACAATGTCACAACAATTTCCCAAATCCGAAGTCATTTAACTTTTAGATCATCAGCCTGGAAACTACTGAAGAAAATGCAGTATGTTAATGGAAGCAGCAGCTAGAACCAGCAGGTGTTCTGGCTCTGATAGCAGCAATTAGAGTCTTCAACTCACTTTTCGATGAGACAATGAAAAATAAGGCTGATTTCAGACAGTGTTCTTTCTAGTAGATGCCATTGATTTGCAGAGATCACTGAATAATTAAAAAGAGGGAGTCCTCTTCTGGAAGGTTGTGCAGTCCACCTTTGCAGCCTTCATTGGGCACTTCTGATCAATAGCAATTTCAGCCATAAACATTTATTGAGCAGTTCCTGTGTGGTACACTAAGGCACAGGAGATACCAAGATGAATAAGACCCTTCCCTGTCCTATCAGAATTTACAATCTTATTAGGATATGGGCAGTGGTGTACTGATAAAATTTAAACAACAAAATGGGGAGAAAAATGTACAGTGACCCTTTTAAGTTTAATGGAGACAATCAACAAACAATAAAACAAGGCCTGGTTTGTTGTGTTTGTTAATATCTTGTGTGTGTGTGTGTGTATGTATGTGTGTTAATTTCCGAGGTATAAATGCTCCCACTAAAAATTTGACAATTCTCAGATGGGAGCTGGTTCCAGGACACCTCTGGCAGGGCATGTACTTTGTGGGCTGAGGTGCAGAAGAGGACTCTCGTAGTGCTGAGATTTCATTTGTGCTGGGGAATCCTCTTGGATCAGAAACTTGAGTGCAATTTATGGTATTAAGGGAGTGACTAGGACACTGGGAAGTTATGTAATTTTCCCATGGTATGTGTCCAAGGCAAAACTTGAATTCAGGTCTTCCTAATAAGGGCAGCCATCTAACTGTTTTCTTTTACACATATTTGGGTCTGGATCTGTGACTTCACTGGTCTAGGGAACTACTTAGTGTGGAAATTCACCTACCAACATGGATCAACAACTATTCTTCAATTTAGAATCTTAAGAGAGAGTTATCTGAGGCTGCTGTAGAAGGATTAGGGATTTGTCCAGGTTCCAACAGCCAATTTTTCTCAGTCAGGACTTAGGCTGGCCCTTGCTGATTCCAAAGCCAGCTCTATCCACATCAGGCTTCCTCTCTCAAAAAAAAATATATTCATAGCTCATATTTATACAGCACTACAAAGTTTACAAAAAAAAAGCTTTCTTCACCCTTTGAGGTAAGTTCAAGTATTCAAATCCTCATTTTACAGATAAGGAAACTAAGGCTTTGACAAATGTCTTGTCTTTGGTCACAAAACAATTAAGTGGGGGCAGCTAGGTGGTGCAGTGGCTAAAGCACTGGCCCTGGGTTCGGGAGGACCTGGGTTGAAATCTGGCCTCAGACACTTGACATTTACTAGCTGTGTGTGACCCTTGGCAAGTCACTTAACCCTCATTGCCCCCCCACACACACACACACACATGCAAAAAGTGCAAAACAATTGAGTGTCCAAGGTAAGACAAAAACTCTGGTTTTCTGACTCAAGTACAATCCTCTTTCCATTAACACATTGCTTCTCAATAAAATAATATGTTAAGTGACAAATTAATGATATAGGTGATAAGGATTATAGGAAATCAAAGGGAAGATAATTTCTAAGTCCTGAGATGAATAGGGAAAAGTTTGTGGAGATTGGGTTTTATAGTAGACCTTGAAGGAAAGGTAGGATTTAGAAAAGAGAGGGTGTTCCAATCAACCAATCAACTGCTATGTGCCAGGTACTATGTTAGGTGCTACTGGCATGAATAAAAAAAATAAACTAATCCCTGCTTTTTGAAGCTTACATTTTAAGGGGTAGGTGGGGGTGGGGTGGAGAAGAGACAAAATATACACATATGCATGAATAGAATATATACTCACATATAAATATATAAGAAGTTTATATTTGATCCTAGAAGTAATAGTCATTGGAGTTGCTAAGGAGGGTGACATGGTTATATCGACACTTTAGGAAAATAAGTCTGGTGGCTATGTGGTGGAAGGATTAGAATTCATGGACTGGAATGGAGACACTTGGGCCAAAAAGTAGAATGAAGAGTTTGTTTCAATAGTCCAGATGAGATGTGATCAAGGCTTGAATTACAGCTGTGATTTGGTGAGTGGTCAGAAGGAAACAGATGTGAGAGATGTTATAGAGGGAGAATCAGTAAGATTTGGTAACTGAATGGATATGTGGGGTGAGTCCGAGGAAAAAGTCAAGTATGACATGAGGTTATAAAGTTGGATGACTGAAAGAATGGTACTGTCTTTCGAAGTAATAGGGAAGTTTGAAAGAGAGGTTGGTTGTGGGTGGAGGGGAGATAATGAGTTCTCTTTTCCTACATTTTGAATTGAGATGTCTATGGCATATCTGGTTCAGTACTCCCAGTGGATGATAAAGGGCTTGAAACTCAGAAAAGGGACTAATTCTAGTATATGAAATTTGAAGTTATCTGAATGGAGATGATAATTGAATACATGAAAGCAAATGAGGTCACTCTGTGAGATAGTATAGAAAGAAAAGAGCCCAGTGTAGAGCTTTAAGGGATATCCACATATACTGAAGGTAAAATTTTTGATAATTTATCAGAGACTGAGGAGTGGTCAGAAATAAGTTCCACAAAAGAGTACAGTGGTAGGGGCAGCTAGAGGGTGCAGTGGATAAAGCACCGGCCTTGGATTCAGGAGTACCTGAGTTCAAATCTGATATCAGACACTTAACAATTACTAGCTGTGTGATCCTGGGCAAGTCACTTAACCCCAATTGCCTCAAAAAAAAGACTACGGTGGTATAACAAAAATGCAGGGAGGAGATATACTGGATGCTATGGAGGAGAAGGAGGAGAGGACTAAGGAGGAGGACGAGGAGGAGGAGCATTTATACATCACTTTAAGTTTCTCAAAGAATTTTAGAAATATTATCTCATTTTATCCTCACAACAACCCCAGGAATTAGGTGGTATTATTAACCTCATTTTACAGATGAGGAAACTGAAACAATAAAAGGTTAAGTAACTTGCCAAGGATTGCACAGCTTGTAAATGTCTAAGGAAAACTCAGGTCTTCCTGACCCAAAGATAAATGCATTATCCACCATTCTACCTAAGTGTCTCAGGTATCCAAGAGTTGACCATCAGATGCAAATGCTGTAGGGATGTCAGGAAGAATGAAGAAAAAGAAAAGTCCATTAGATTCAAATCAATATTCCAGGAAGAAAAAAAATGGATTGGTTACAGGGAGAGAGAAAGAGAGAGAGGTGGGGAGGGAGGGAGGGAGAGACAGATGCATAAGGCATGTTTAGAGAAGAAAGAATAAACTAATTTAGTTGGAACATTAGGTTTTTTTAATGGGAATTATGGGATTTCAAGTATCTATTACATGCAGAGCATATTATTAGGTGATAGAGAAAATAGAAAGTTTAGATAAAATATGGTTCCTGCCCTCATGGAATTCATGTAATAGGGGAACACAATACAATATGCATAGATAACCAAGGATGTGCCGGTAAATAAAAGTAGGAGCATGCTTTAAATTTTAATATGAACCATTAAAAAGCACAAAATATGAACCATTAACATTTTTTCTATCACTTTCTTATTTCTAGACAATCAACCAAACAATAAGTCAAGTTTTGATTTGTAGCATTGGCTGATTCCCAAAATAGAAAAGCTCACACCAAAAATTTAACTATTTAAGCTGTTTGAGAGACATACACATACACAGGAAGCCTGTGATATATTTTAATGGAGAAAATATATATCTTAGAAAAGTTTCTTTCAAGCATAAGTTATAGTGCTGTTGACTGAGTTTAGCATTAATGAATCAACAATTAGGTATGTCCAGGGAAAAAAGAAGAGGAAATTTACCAAACTGTAGGTGAAGCTACTTCAGAAAGTGCTTAAGTAAATGTGACCAGAGGCTCACAAAAACCTAACCCTATATCTTCCCTAGGAGCAACCCTTCAATATTCACTAATTCAGTGTTTTCAGCAACTTGATAAAACATGACAACCACGAATGACAAGAATTGACTGTATGTAATGTTAATAAATACAAAGTAGTTATGATGGAAGGGCACTAGCCTAGCACTTGGGGGATCAGGAAAGGCTTCTTGTAGAATATGATGCTTTAACTTTATTTTGTAGTCTTCTCTCCTGTTTTCCCTTTTGTTCTCCCCTCTCCTCTCTGGGCCCTCCATTTCCAAGTGCTCACTATATTGGCACTGGATTTAGTGCAGAAACCCAATCTGGTTTAGGCTTACTGCAATGCAGAACTTCTCAGATCAAGTGCCCCACTAGTTTCAGCCTCCCCAATCATGGGGATTATAAGCCTGTGCCATGATGCGCCATGTCTTGAAGGATCCTGTGAGAAGACAACATATACAGTGTAGAGTGTGAGGAAGAGATAGAAAACCATTTTAGCTGGAGGGTAGCAATAAACGGAAAATAGGTTAGGACCAGTTTTACGAGGTTGTGAAAACTAAACAGAGGAGTTTATATTTTATCCTAGAAGCAATAGAAAGACATCTGAGTTTACTGAATAGGGAAGTGACTTTGTCAGATTTGCACTTAAGAAAAAACACTTTGGTATAAGTGTAGAGGATTGATTGGAGTGAGGAAGGATGAGCCAGGGTGACCAATGAGGAGGCTATTGCAGCAATCTAGGCGAGAGATGATGAGGGCCTGAACTAAAGGGGTGGTTGTGTTTTTATAGAGGAGGGGTAAGATGTAAGAGGGGTTGCAGAAATAGAAATGGAATGATTCCTCAACTGACTAGATATATTGAGAGAGAATAGTCAAGATGACTGCAAGGTTCAGTAGTGTGAGGAGGACTACAATTAAAAATAGAACGGGGGCGGGAGGGCAGCTAGGTGGTACAGTGGATAAAGCTCTGGCCTTGGATTCAGGAGGACCTGAGTTCAAATCCAGCCTTAGACACTTGACACTTACTAGCTGTGTGACCTTGGGCTAGTTGCTTAACCCTCATTGCCCCAGAAAAAAAATTTTTAAATAGAACATGAGTCCTATGATAAATACTAAGAACAATATATAGCTGGGTTTTTTAAGCTATATTGAGGAGAAGAGTAGAATCAAAGAAAAGACTAGAAACCTTGGGAAAATAAATAGAATGATAATAATGAACATGATAATAATAATAATGATAATAATGATAATAAGAAGACAAAATTATTTAACTCTAGTTTGCTTCTGTTTTTCCTTCTAAGGATCTTTTCAATCAATCAACAGGCACTTATTAAATTCCTTTTAGGGGGGATAGACAAGAATTATCAGCAAAAAAACTAGAAAACCAGGATAAGTGGAGAGTTCAGGCAGCCTCTAAAAACCTTCACAGAGTTCAAATCATAAGGTTAGATTGAATTATATACTAGAATATGGGAGCATTGGCAGGAAAGGTAGTTGAGCTGCTATCAGTGATTTCTGATAGGTCTTGGGAAACAGGAGAGTTGCCATCAAATTGGAGAAGGAGAAATAGCACCTCAATTTTCACCCCCCAAAAAAATCCCAGAAAGTGGAACTGGCAAACTGTATGAATCAACAGTGTGCATAGGAGCCAAAATAAGCTAATGCTCCTAGGCTACATTAACAGACAGTGTACAAAACAAGGGTCCTCAGCATTTTACTATACCACACCCTGACCAGGAAACTTCCAAAATATCATGTTCTATTCTGGACACCTATTTTTGAAAAGGCAGAGACAAATTGCAAAAGGTCCAGAAGAACCCAAGTAGAACAATGAAATGAACAGAAAAAGTGTGTGGGGGGGTGGAATTCAAAGGCAGTGGGGAGCCTAGAAATAAAAAGACTTAGAGATATGAGAGCTTCTTCAAGTGTATAAAGGGTGGTTATAGGGAAGAAGGTTGTCCTAGGAAATTGCCCTTAATTTTTTTTTTCTCCTGGTTGGCTCCAGAGAGTAGAACTAGGAACAATGTGTGGAAGTTTCACAGAAGCTACTTTAGGTTTGATGTAAGAAAAATTTCCTAATAAGTTGAGCTATCCAAAAATTCAGAGGGGTGCTTGGGAGGCAGTGGGTTTCTCACTAAAAGAGGATTAGAAGACTAGAAGACCACTAATTGAGCTCAAGTCAGACCAGATGGGATTTAGGTTTTTAACCAAATCTTAGATTGAATGTGAATTTCATAGGGATGAAATTCCCAAGGATGAAGAAAAACCTTACTCTATACTATTGAGGGTACACTTGAAGTTTGTCATCATGGATCTGCAGGTCTGGTTAGCAGGGTTTTGGAGCTTCCTCTTGTTGGCAGCCTGGCTCCTTTTCACCATCCCATCTGCTAGCCATGAGTCTTCATTTCAGCTCAGCTTCTCTCTACACTCTTGACCTTGTAAACAGATTCCTTTGTAAACTTTAGCTATCACATTTACGTGGATGACTCCCGAATCTAGCTATCAGTGTCCCTTTCAGGCTTCTGCCTCTCTCCCTTCTCTCACTCTCTCTTCCTTCTGCCCTCTCCACATTCTCCTTCCTGAACATCAGCCTTGTCTACAGTATGTGATTACTATTACCTCAACCTGAAAAGTAGGAATAGGATTATTAACTATATAATTTGCTCTATAGTTGACCCACACCTTCTGTAAGTGCTTGCCAAAAGAACCCCCTTTTGCTAGTTTTCCATTCCTTTTCCTTAAAAAATAAAATTGAAACAACATTCTAGAAGACACAGCCTTGTGCCCTAGATTTATTTTCTTTTGTTTTTGAATCTGAAAGCCAAGACATGACAGAGAATGGAAGGTGTCAAGGAGACAGATATTTGAACAAAGCTCATAGATGGATGCATGCCAGTCACTACATTTGCATATTTTAATGATAACGGGAAAGTGAAATGGTGTCACAGGGCACTTTGGGGGTGTGTCAGAATAGAAAAACAGCTTTGGGAACTAGGGGACCAACCAAGGTAGGCTCAGAATCTGTTGTCCTTGCCAACTATAAATGGAATCATTTCTTTTCTGTGTCTGGAGCCAACAGGAAATGTAAAACTGTGCAAATGAGGACAAGCTAAAAGAAACTGGGTAGATTGTAAAAAAGAATAGATAGTGAGACAAAAAAATGTATTTAACATTTCTCTCTCTCTCTCTCTCTCTCTCTCTCTCTCTCTCTCTTTTCTTATTAGGTTATTCCCTGGGGTCTAGGATTGCAGAAGTATTGGAATAAATCGATCTGTTGCAAGTAGATGTTTGTAGTTGCTAAACTTATGACAGGTCAAATCCCACAAGACCTTTTCATTTTCTGCCCAGAGGGAAATTTTGTTATAATTAAAATACTGCCAGAAATTTCCAGCTGGTAAGGATATTCAGTTTCTCTGGATTAAAGGAGCAAAGTTAAATACTCTAAATCCTGTAGAAGAAAGAAAAAGGTATCATGTACATGTTTTCCTTTTCTTTTCCCTCACATTTAAATCCTTTAGTAGAATGATATTTTAAAAAAACTACAGTGGAAATTTTTTGCTGAAATCAGGTCTGTAACATACCACTACTATGAGTTAATTTAACAATTAATCCAGTACAATTCTTGGGACATGTAACTTTTGTATTTACTTATTATCTAATTTTGCATCTATGCTTTAACCCCCTCCCCCACTACAGGGCTATAAGAGGTTTGAGAGCAAGGACTATATTTCATTTTCCTTTCTATTTTCAACAGTACCTAGCACAGCGCAGACTATCTAGTTGGCACATGGTAAATTTCTGGTGACCTGATTTTAATTTTATATAGGCCATACACATACATGACCTGAAGATAGGTCTATAGTTCAGACCCCTTCTTTACAGTAGGATTTTTTTGTAATTGGACTTTAAACCACACCAGCAATGCTTCTATAATGTCAGCTCCTTGAGGACTGAGCCAGTACAAGTTCCTAATTTGATCCCAGGTACCTAGTACAGAGCCTTGTGCATAGCAGATGCTGAGTGAGCATTTGTTAATAGAAAAGAGAAACACATGGACATCTTTTGGGAGTGGGGAAAAGAACCTAAGGGATTGATCTTACTATCAGTCCATCAACCAAATAAACATCAGACATTTATTCAACACTTAACTATATGCCGGGCTCTGTGCTCAGCCCTGAGGAGAAAAAGACAAGACGGTCCCAGCACTCAAGGAGCTTATTATCTATTTGGGGAGACAACGTGGCAATGTACGAGTATGTAGAGAAAAATGTTTGCACAATAAATACAAGACTTAAAAATAAATATAAGGTAAATATAAGATAATTGGTAAGGGAGAATATTTGGAGAGATCAAGAGAACACCTTGTATCTTGCATCTTGCTTGATCTACATCTTGAAGGAATTCAGAGATTCTTTGACATGGAGGTGAGGAGGAAGTGAATTCCAGGCATGAGGGATGGACAATGCAAAGGCATGAAGATGGGAGATGGGGTACCGTGTATGGGGAACATGGAGAAGGCCAGTGTAACCAGACTAAAAATGTAAGAAAGGCAGTCATGTATTGAGGATGGTTGGAAAGATAAGAGAATGCAAAGTTGTAAAGGGCTTTAAAAGGCAGGAGTTTGTCCTTTATTTTAGGTACTAGGAAGCATCGCTGAAGTAAGAAGTGACACAGTTGGATGATTTGTACTTTAAAAAAAAGTCATCTTAGCAGCTATATGGGAGATTGATTGAAGTGGGGATAGACTTGAGGCAGGGAGACCAATTAGTAAGGCATTGTGGGGGCAGCTACATAGCGCAGTGGATAAAACACCGGCCCTGGATTCAGGAGGCCCTGAGTTCAAATCTGGCCTCAGACAGTTGAAACTTACTAGTTGTGTGAACCTGGGCAAGTCACTTAACCTTCATTTCCATGCCCCTCCCCCCCAAAAAGACATTGCAATAGTCCAGGTAAAAAGTGATTAAAGTGTGAACTAAGGAAGGCTTAGAAAAGAGGTCAACTATGAGAAATGTTGTGTGGGTAGAAATGGTGAGGTTTTGTAACTGGATATGTGGTTGAGGGACGATAAGGAGTAGAGGATGATAACAAGATAATCAGACCAGTAGAATTGTGATATTCCTGGCAGAAATTGGGAAGTCTGATAGAGCAAAGGATTTAAGAAAAAAGTGACTTTAACATTTAGCAGAAACATAGCTAGTGTTGGATTAACTCCCCTCCAGGTGCCAACTAGGAGGACAGTAGTATGCTTCTTGCCTAGACTTCTATCCCCAGGACCCCATCACTCTGGTATCCCTCTCTGAAGTTCCAACAATCTTTGTGGTAGTGAGAGCTAGACTTGCTGAGAGATCAGGATTGACTATCATTTTCCAACCCGTGATTACATTATTCTTTAGTACCATGATTATCCCTGTCACTACCACCTTCCCTCATACTGTCTTTTGCAATGTCCCCTCACCCACTTTCTGCTCAATTGGTTTTCTTCCAGGTGAAATAATTCCTAGTTATAGCTCTATCACACTCTATATTCATAGTTCTTCACCTTCCTTGATTCTGGTGATCTCTACCTTTACTTCACATTAGTGAATTTCCTCCTATTTCTCTAACCATTCCTTCTTTATTTCCTATGCTAGTTCTTTGTCTTCTTTCTGACCAGTTAATATGAGTGTTCCCAAAGTTCTGTATATGGCCACCTTCCCTCTTTGAGCTCGCTCTCCCTTGGAAACTTCCCTGACTACAATAGCTTCAATGACCACATAATTATGGATGATTCCCAAATCTCTATTTCTACTCCTAACCTTGCTTCCAACATTCATGCTTGAATCTTGAACTGCTTGTTGAAAATAATATTCTGAATGTTTCATGAATTTAACATGACCAGACTTGAGCTCTTTATCTTTCCTCCCCACCAATCCCAAAAGCTGCTCCTCCTCCTAACTTCAGTGCTTTTTTCCTATAGTGCTATTAGCTACCCTTGTCCATAAAGCAGTATTTTTTTTGAGACCTAGTTACAACTTGGCTGCGCTACTTACTACTTAATATGGCTCTGGAGAAGTCACTTAGCCTCTTTTATCTTTGGTTCTTCATCTGTAAAATGAGAGGTTTGAACTCAATGCCCTCTGAGGTCTAATTTTCTAAATCTATGATCCTCTAGGGGACTTTCTCAGCCTGGATTCCTGAAGAGCCCAGGGAGAATGTCACCCTCCAGCTGGATGTGCCACAAAGGAGTGAAATAACTTAAGTGGCCAAACTGTACAGAAAAAGATTTTTAACCCACTAAGGAAGATGGCTCTGGCTCAGCAGCTACAGCTTCCTGCAGAGGGCCATATTTGAGGTTTATAATTTTTCATGTCCACTTAGAGAACACAGCCAATTATCAGTATTCTTTGGCAATTAAGTAAAATCTTTCACAAGAAAGAATGGTCAGAGAGAAAGGAAAACTCATTCACAAGAGAAAAAAGTAGAGTTAACTGGCAAGATATATTATCGGAATGAGAAAACATTCAATGTAAAAAGACAGGAAAGAAGGGGAGACCAAGTACTTTTACAACTATTAAAGAAATCCATTTGTTTTAAGACTACAGAGTGGATTTCATTTACAGAAAGATTTTCTTATCTAGGGACAATAAAATAGTTTTATATTAGTGGATGAGGTAATCTGCATTACTGCATCCTTGTAAAGTTTGTTATATTTTATTCCTCCTTCAATCCTATGGATGATCCTTGACTTTTCTCTAGTCAAAGGCCTTCTTAACTTACCGCACCTCTTACCTTTCCATTCTTTTTCACATTTCATCCCCTGCCTACCTACCTTTAATCCAGTCAAACTGGCCTCTGTGCTATTATTCATCAAACAAGATGTTTCATCTCCCAACTTTGGGCATTTTCACTGACAGTCACCTATGCCTTCTCCCTCTTCATCTAGGCCTCCTGGCTTCCCCAGATTCTTTCAGATGTTAACTAAAAATCCCATCTACTAGAGAAAACCGTTTTGGGTTCCTCTTACTTCTAGTGCCTTCTCTCAGATGACTATTTCCTAATTATACTGTATATAATTTATTTGTACATATTTATTGTCATGCTGTTTCTCCTATTAAATTGTGAGCTCCTTAAAGACAGGGGCTATCCCCTGTCCTCAGGGGATTTTGCCTATCCCCAACATTTAGCGCAGTGTAAATATTTATCGACTGACTGACTCTCATATACAATTGCTTGCTAAGTCCTCTAGATTTTGCCGCCAAAATTCCCATTCACCTGGCCCCTTCTCTCTCCTTCTACTAAAACTGCTATGCTAATACAGGCCCTTATTACCTCCTGAATGAGCCGTTGCAAAAATGTCCCTTCTGGATTTTCCCCACTTCCTCTCCTTTTCACCCTCCTTCTACTGCTACCAGAAAAAATAGAATTCTTATGCATGATCTAATCATGTGACACACCCCCCCACCCCTCTCAAAAATCAATCATTCCATACAGCTTACTAAATAAGGTTCAAATTCCATTGCTAGACATTCAAAGCATTCTGTAATTTGGACCTCCACTACTTTGTCAGTTCTATTTCACATTTCTAGGTAAAGGTAATGTGTACACTGGACTGAGAAAGTCCCCAATAGTATCAGAGTTGGGAAAATCTTAGTTAAAATCCTACCATGGAAATTTAGCCAGTTATCACAGACAAATCAATTAACTTTCCTGAGCCTCAGTTTTTCATTGGCAAGCAAAATAGGGATAAAGATAGTGTTTGTAAGCTATTGAGGTAATAGTGATAAACTACTTTTCATACTTGAGAATGTTTTGTAAATTCAACTGTAAATTCACCCTTAACACCTATGCTCCAGACAACCTAGATTCCCTAAGCATGACCTTAACCTCTCAACTTCAGGTCCCTCTGCCTAGAATGCCCTTCTTTCTCTTTTCCATCCACAAATTCTTAACTACCTTTTAAGGTACATCTTTTTTTTTTAAGTTTATGCTAAACTACCTCAAATGGACTCTTTTTTTGTTTGTTTGTTTTGCAGGACAATTAGGATTAAGTGACTTTCCCAGGGTCACACAGTTAGTAAGTGTCAGGTGTCTGAGGCCAGATTTGAACTCAGGTCCTCCTGAATCCAGGGCCAGTGTTCCACCTAGCTGCCCCGACCTATAAAGTATTAGAGAATGTGTTTGATTCCTGAATCCAAGTGCAACACTATACTATGATGCATCTCAAATATTAGTGTACATATTAGTGTACATTCTAGTTATCTGTGCATGTACCTCATTCCTTTGCTAGACTGTGAACTTCTAACCTTGTCTCCACCAGTCCCAAGTATAGTGGTCTGCACAAAATAGGCATTTAATAAATGTTTGCTGAACTTAATGAAATAGGTCATATATATATTGCCATGCCTTCAGCCTCATAGTTTTAGGACACTGCTTCTGTAACTCAAAAAGAAAAACTACCTAGAGCAAGATGAGTTCAACAACACCCCCATCAAAGAAAGTTCACCTCTACATCATATCACATAATCTACAATCTACTTTATTGGATTTAAAGTCATCAGTTCTCTTCATTAGGAAACTGCTTTATCCAACCAGGGTAATAACTGGCCAGGGTTTGATTAAATTGGCAAGCCTCTCCCTGCAAAATCCATTCATTGCATCCACATTTTATAAAGTCATAATGCAGTCTTCTAGCTTGGGCTTGCCAAAGTTGGCTAGTAAATTAATATCTATAAAGGTTGATGTGATCATCACAGTCAGTTAGATTTCCATTTGGCCATCCATTGTTCATTACACATTTATCTCCCTGTGCTTATCTCTGTCCAGTGGTTGTGGATCAGTGGACAATGGCTGAAGATGCTGAGCTGGATCAGAAGCAATGCTATAATCAGCACTGATTGGCTCCCGGGCACTAGCAAGCATGCCCAACAATCCAAACTGGTGTAAATGATGATGTTAACAACAGGCTACCACTTCCCAGTCATTTGGATAAGGATTCTAATGCCTCCTGATGAGCTCCATCTGCTGCCAATTCACACTGGGCATATGTCTCCTTGCTCCATCATTACATTGGCTGGGAAATTCATTACAAAACATGTCAAATCTTTGCAGGCATCAGAAGCTGGGGCATGTGGAAGCTCTCTTATAGCATCTGTGATTCAGAAATGCCAGGTGGGGAGAAAATGTCCCTTAAAATCACCTCACAATTGTCTTCCCAGAATCCAGCTCAGGCCATGTGTAATTATATATACATATAATAACATATCTATATATACACACATATATTACATCTATATATGTATATACACATATAGCTTATTTAGCTACCACATATATATCATGTGTGTATATAATGTGTGTATAGATATGTATACATGTGTATATAAACACACATATGCATATATATACAAACACATATGTGTGTATATATTCCTCACTACAGGGGGATATGTCATTGTCTTCAAGTGTTCAAAGCACTTTCATATGGAATATGGATTAGACCTTTTCTGTTTGGCCCCAGAGGGCAGAACTATGAACAATAAATGAAAGGTACAGAAAAGCAGATTCAATAATAATTATCATTATAATAATAACAGCTAACTTTTGTGTAGTGCTTTAAGGTTTGTAAAGCTCTTTATAAATATTATCTCATTTTTTCATTACAACAACTGTGGAAGGTAGATACTATTATTATCCACCCTTTATAGATGAGGAAACTGAGATAGACAGAAGTTAAATAACTTGCCCAAATCCCAAAAGACTAATGATGAAAGATACTATCCACCTCCAAAGAAAGAACTGATATTGATGGAAGCATGCTATTTTTCACTTACTTTCATTTTTTCTTTTATTCAAGTTTTCTTCCACAAAATGACTAATATAGTAATATTTAACATAATCGTACATGTATAATCTATATCTGATTGCTTACTGCCTCAGAGTAGGGTGAGGGGAGGGAGGGAAGGAGGGATAAAAATTGGAACCCAAAACTATAAATAAAAATGTTTATTACTTTTAAAAAAATCTTGCCCAAGATCACACAGCTAGTAAATGTCTGAGGCTGAATTTGAACTCAGGTATAACCTGACTCCAGGCACAGTGCTTTATTCACTGAACCACCTTTGTCATTGTTATTCAATCATTTCAGCTGAATCTGACTCTTCATGACCCCATTTGGGGTTTTCTTGACAAAGATACTGACCTATTTCCTTCTTCAGCTCATTTTACAGATGAGGAAACTGAGGCAAACAGGGTTAGGTGACTTGCTCAGAGTCACACAGGTAGTAAGTGTCTGCCCTCTCACTTTTCAGCTCTCTTTATTATAAATGCAAGCTTCTTGGGAGCAGGGGTTGGTTATCTTTTTGCTGTTATTTGTATGCCCAGCATTTGGCACACAGCTCAACACGTAGTGTTTAATAAATGCTTGTTCATTTGACTTGACCCTGGCCCCCAAACCATCATTCTTTCCTCTGCACAATATTTCCTCTAGCCATAGGACCTGGACATCAGCTTTACCTCTCTAGGATTCCCTTTTATCCTCTGAAAAACAAAAGGATTTCATTATATATTGCCCAAGGTCCCTTTTAGCTCTAAATTCTACCATCCTAGAAATTGCTATCCTCTGTGCAGAGCCTAGCATATACTTTTGCAGGCTTCCATTATACGCTTATCTTGAAGTCCAAAAGAAGATGGACCTCTTTCTTCCAGGAAGCTTTCTTGGGCTTATCTTTTTCTTACACTGGGACTTGGAACCTTTGTATTCAGGCTAGATAAGGCTATCAGATACTGACAAAATAAGCATTTATTAATAAAATTGTTCATGGCTAATATTTTTATTTCTTTTGCTTAACTCTTACTTCTCTGTTACAAGAGAGGTTGACTTGAGGTACACAAGTGCTTGCAAAAGAGGTTTCTGTTGGAGTGAGATTGGGAGGGAAGGTCATTGATAAGTAATAACATTGTAAAAAAAAATGCACCAAGAAAAGTGTCCCCGAAAAGAACAGTCTGAGTGTCATCTTGAAAGAGATCTGAATACAAGGAACATTCAAGATGAATTAGTTTCATTTAATTCTTGGGATAGGAGTTTCTGATAATGGTTAAGGCTAGAAGGAAAGAATATTACTTATTTTCTATTTGTTGATTTTTTTCTAAAAAAAAAACACAAAGTAGTGAATATTTCAGATATGACTGAATGATTGAATGAAAGAAAAAGCATTTTTATGACAAGAACTGTGCTAAACACTGTGGGGATACAAATATTAAAATAATAAACAGTCTGTGTCCTTAAGGAATTTATATTTTAATGGGGCTAGAAAGGGACACTTTGATCTGGAAAGTTAGTGGAATATGGTGAGTGCGACTGTAACATATCCCATCCATGATGAATGGAAAAGTTGTTATGGTTCATGGTTCCAGAATTTGATGGAGGGGGGGTGGGGCCAGGGGTCTGTCAAGAGTCATAAAGAAAGAGATAGGTACTAGACCTGTGATTTCATTAATATAGTGAATTGTTAGATAAGGAAACTTTTCTACGAATAAAGTTGCAACATACAATATTAAAGCTACTTAGATAAATAAAGCAATGTTAAGTGACTTGCCCAGGGTTATACAACCAGTATGTGTAAAAGAGAGGAAATGAATTCAGGTCTTGTTGGTTTTGTGGTAAAAAGTTTTAACAGTCAGTTAGATAATGGAGAGATGCCAGTTTTTTTTTTAGGACCACCCTTTTGGGGAGGAGACCAACAGCATGAGCTATGCACACCAGTCCACCTGTGACGCACGCCAGATTGCCTGCTGAGCACTCGACTTCTGGGGTGCGAGCTTAAAAGGCAAGGAGAGAACGGAAGTGGGGCCTTTTTCCTGCTCCACTGGTCTCCTGGCTGCGCTGCACAGACAGACGCGGACTGGAGTTTGACTCGGCCCGGCTCTCAGTTAACAGCACACGCTTGACTCGGTCTTTCTCCCCAAAGGTGGCCTTCGGCTTTTGGTGAGTTTTATATGGAATATAGACTAAGCCTAGACTTAAGATGATTTGTATTGTATTTCTACTTTCCTATCCTTCTAATCAACATCACCTTGTGACTACCATACAATAAAAGCTCTATCTAGAAAACCAGAAGCTTCTTCCATTTACTAGTCTGGGAGATAAATTAAGGGAAAAGTTAAGTAGGGTAAATTTATGATCTAATAGCCAATTTTAATCTCACAGTTTCAAGACTTGATGTCTATCCACCATATCAGTAGTGTCAAATAGAAACAGAGGTCACTAAAATACATATTCGCTTACTTTTAAAATGTAGTGTTGTCTATATTTTATTGTATTTTCATTTACTTTGTTACTATTTCCCAATTATATTTTAATCTGGTTCTGACTGTCCTGAGGAGTGCTGTGGTACAGCCCAGAGCAGCATGTCTGCCCTGTACCAAACTGCCTTTCATAGTACAAGCATCCAAAGCCCCAGGATTGTCTCCCTGGCAAGATGAGGCATCAGAGGAGGATTTTATTAGAGAACACTGAATAATAGCATCCTGCATTTTCCTTCCAGGTATCCTAACCTTGTAGCCTCAGAGTCTAGAAGCCCTATTTTTAAGTCCTACTGCTTCCACCTGCTATTAGTACTTACAACACTTTTCAGTGGCTCCAGGCACCTCTCTAAGATGACCCTTTGCACAACAAACATACAGTAGCCCAGGTAGAGGAACCTTCCTAATCAGACCTCATGGGGCCAAGTCAACAGTAATACAATTTAGGAAAGAAATGTTACTTAAGTCAGATATTTTAATAAAGAGAATTACTTTTATTTAAAAATTAGGTAAATATAGAGTGAGTTTTATTTTATCTCTCTTATCTGCTATAAACCAGGCAACAGCAAAGGCATCAGTATTCATTTGGTGGTGATCTACCATAATATAATAGTGGACAAAGAACTAAGTAGGGAGCAAGCAGCCCTCTGGCCTTGAAAACCAAATTCTCTAAAGTGACAGTAGATGTCTCATTCCTTGACAATTCTTTCCCTGAGACTATGGCCTGTGGACATGTGAGCAATAAAGTAGTTAGTGGATTTGGCTCAAGAGTCTCATCAGAGAGGGAAAGTTAAGCTCTGTTGACACATCAGGGAAAAGTATTCAAAGTTCAGGTGAGGCTTAAAGTTTCAAATCATTCTTCAAAAGCCTTGGTGACAAGCATAACTTGAGTGTAAGATCACAGATTTTGAATCATCAGTGCACTTTTCCTGGGCAGACTGACAGGCAGCAAACCAGCACATTATCACTCAGCATTCAACCCAACTTCCTTTCTTAGGATGTATAGTCATTGGAAATGCTTGTATCACATATTCCAAACCTACCAGAATGAGAATATATATCCACTATGTAAGACTCATCTTTCACTGGAAATCCTCTTTATGCTCCCTTCAAAGGCTGAGGAAAGATCAGAACTGAATGGAATATTCTTTTCCTTGGGATCTTGTACCAATCTCATCACCAAGAGGGAAGGAAAGAAGGACAGAAAGAAGCATTTATTAAGCAACTACAACTGCAAGGATGCAAATACAAGCAAAAAGAAAGCCATTCTCTGTCTTCAATCATCCTGTGTTCTAATAGAAGACACACAAAAGTGGAACTGGAAAGGGCAAGGGGAATAATGAAGGTATTCAGTGTGGTGTGTGGTTTTGAAATCCTGAAGAAGCCAGGCACAGGGCTAGGGGGGAAATGAAGGCTGGCATGGGACCTTCCAGTCAGTCACTCAGTAAATAAATATTTATTAAGTATCTACTATAACACTAGGAATACAAATAAAGAAGAAAAACAGGAGCTCAAATGAGATCACGAAGTGAAATAGTATGGAGCAAGAAAAGAACAGGGCCTAGGACAGAGACTTGGGGAATATCAACCACTAGCATATAAGAATGACCTGGATGAAGATCCAGCAAGGGAGATTCAGAAAGAATGGACAGACATGTAGGAAGAGAATCAAGAGAGAATAGTGTCACAGAGAGAATAGAGTATCAAGAAGAGGGTGATCAATGATGTCAAAGACTTCAGAGAAGTTAAGAAAAATAAAGGTAGAAAAAAGGCCATTAGATTTGGCAATTAAGAAATCATGGGTAATTTTAATAGAATTTCAGATAAATGATGAGGTTGGAAGTCAGACTGTAGAGAGTTAAGAAGAAAATGAGAGGAAAGGAAGAAGAGGCATTGATTATAGATGGTTTAAATGTATAACCATCTCCACTACAAATGTTCACATGAACTATTTGTGCGCAATTTGTGATAGAGCATTCCAGTCTCTTTTTGGTCTGATCAGCCACAAATGGACACACTAGACTTTGACCCCAACATAGTGACTCGGTATTTCTCAAGGATGTGAGTCCCCTTTGTAAGAGACCCTCTCTTGTCTCTAATTTCCTAAGGCTCAGGACCTCTTATAGTTTTGAGACCATGACATTGGCATATAAGAGATTGGGTGCCTGGGGCTTCAACAGTCACAGCTGGATGTGGGAGAAGGAACTAAGAAATGTCCTTCCAAATCAACCATCCTGCCAGTCCAGCCCTAGATTCTAGATCTAAAAGGAGACAGGTAGAGTGAGAAGGTCAAGTTGGTCTTGATGTCAGTGCAAAAAGGCTTGCCCCCAAACACCACAATGCTCTTTCCAAGGCCATTATGGACCTGTCAGCCAAGAATTTATCCCAAACCTTTTTAAATCCATTTCTGTTTTCAGCCTGTGCCAGCCCTTGCATTAATGAATTTCCTAAGTTTCTCCCCTGCTGTGTAAAGCAAGATTTCCTATCATTCATCTAAAAAAAACAGGCCTCTCTCGAGCTTCAAGGGGAAAGGGGTGGGGGGGGGGGCAGTCCTAGTATCCTGAGATTAGAAGAACAACAGTATGTTCATCCTACCCATTGTCTTCAAGATTTTATAGACTTCAATCAAATCTTACAGTTGCCTTCCTGGACTGAAGAGGCCTCATCTTTTTAGCTTGTCTTCATTTGGTATCTGTGCTCACTCTGCCAATTTCCCAAAACCATTTTAGATTTTCTGAAGACCTGTTCTTGATGGGTTATCTCTTTCCTGCAGTGGTGAACAAAACTGTCCTCACCCTTCTACATCCCCTAGCAATGACCTGGTCCCCTTAACTAACTGCTATTTCTGGTTTGGAGAAGAGGCTGTGACATAAGGACCAGAAAGGTATAGAGGAAAGGGAGGATAGATTGAGATTCCAAATGTATCTTAGGAGTGATCTAATCCAACCCCTCATCTTACTAATGAAGAAACTGAGGCCCATCTTTTGTCCATCTTTTGACTCTGTTTCTCTGCACAGCTATGTTTCCATATCCAAAAAGTTCCTCTTCCTCACCTCACCAGAGGCAGCTAGCTGGTAATGCAGTGGCTAGACCCCTCAGCCCTGGCATCAGAAAGACTTGAATTTAAATGCTGCCTCAGGCACTTAGTAGTTGTATAACCCTAGGCAAGTCACCTAACCTCTGTTTGCCTCAGTTTCCTAAATTATAAAATAGAGATAGGAATAGCACCTACCTCCCAGGGTTGTTTTGAAGATCAAATGAGATAACACTTGTAAAAAGTGCTTAGCAAAGTGCTGACACATAGTAGGTACTATAGAAATCCTTATTCCTTTCCCCCTTCATTACCTCTATCTAAGCCCTTCTAAGGTAGCTCAGATCAGATGCTACCTCCTACAAGAGGCCTATCCTAATTTCCTCAGTAATTAGTTCCCAAAGCCCTTCTCTTGTCCCTTGTCCCCCCAAAAAATAGCATATTTATTTTGTATAGATGTTACATTTGTTCATCTGTAAACATTTTGCATCACCCAAAATACTCTGTTTCTTGAAGACAGATACTTGTCTCAATTTTGTATTTTTATGTTCAACTGTTAACACAGTACCTAACTACATAGTAGCTGCTTAATAAATGCTTGTTGTTGACAGATGGATTGCACAGGGTTTCAGGATTTGAACCCAGGTTTTCTGACCCTAAATCTTATGTCCTTTCTGTGGTAACACATGAGCACAACTAGGGGGTGGAAGAGAGGTACTGAGAAATAAGAGAGGTAGTGAATTTCAAAGGACCAGAGAACCATTTGCCTTCCCTCTCTCCCACCTCCATCCTGAATACACAGAGAGCTAGGACTGTCTGTGCCCTGCAGGCACACACACCAAGGAGCCTGTCTCTGCCACGTGGTCTCTCTGAGTTTAACCAAGCAGCTTTTGAAAATCAACAGCCATTTGCTTCATCCTGATTATAATTTCAATTTATTTTTTATTGTACTACCCTCTCTTCCTTTCACAGCATTAGATAACAGAGTGATGGAAGAACAGTAAACTTCAGTGCAGATTACAAATGAACCTTTATCTCTTGAAGAGACGAATTAGAAATTAGTGGCTATCAGAGGAGCTTACTAGAGACATAATACTGTTTTGAACAATGAGCTATTGCTTGTGTTTTGATAAACTTCAGAAAGCTAAATGTGCTTTGGAAAGGGAAGAAAAAGAAAGAAGCCAAAGCACTAATGTTCACTCTCACCTTGGAAAAGCCCCATTAAGGATACATTATCACAAAGGGTTGGATTCTCCAAGAACTGGAAGCAAAATGTAACTTAGTACTGGGGTGAGAGAGAGAGAAAGAGAGAGAGAGAGAGAGAGAGAGAGAGAGAGAGAGAGAGAGAGAGAGAGAGAGAGAGAGAGAGAAGGATGCATCCTCCTGGACCCATCTAGCTTTAAAGACCTAAGTAGATAATTCTTGGCTCCCCATTCCACAGTTCTCCAGATAGCAATTGAGTCTTTCTCTTTCCTTATTTTGCCTTTCACATCTATCAGGCTTTATAATCATCAAACTGCAGTGAAAATACACAGAGAGGAATTTTGCCAAGAGAATTTGAGCAGTTCTGAAAACGATTTGGACCATAGTGGCCCAGAGAGAATCTAGGGGCAAATGTACATTTAAAAAGCCATCAGGGGACACCTGGGAAGGAGAAGCTATACCCCTAAATATAATATTTACATGGAGTCATAGTTAGGCAACCTGGGGAGGATGCAAGTGTGCCACTGCCTGGCCAAACAGCAAGTATCAGAGCATATTGGGATCATAGATTTAGAGCTGGACAGGAATTTGTCCAAACCCCTCCTTTTACAAATGAGGAAACTGAGGCCTAGAGAGATTATGTGATTTTCCCAAGGTTACCCAGGTCATATGTGACAGAGCCAGAATCTGAATCCAGGTCCTCTGATTCCAAATACATAGTTGTTTCCCCTGTACCACAATTTCCTAAGATGAGACAAAATCATGGGAACCACCAAAATCACACAGTGGATCTGTGAAAGTGAAATCTGAGAGGTAGGATAGTCAAGATGTTCTGACACTAGAACTAGTAAATGATCAGAGCTCCCCAGGGGAAGCAGGGGAGTAGAGACCCACAGATGCTATCATCTTCAACAAAAGCTCCAACTTAACTATTGTTATTCCCCATGGGTGTTTTGAGTTTTGGTTCCACAGGCTGACCCTCTCAGAAGGAGAAAGGAAACAATTCTGTTCCCCTCCTCCTTGTCTTGGAGGTGAGCCCCTTTCTCAATTCCTGGCATACTATATTCACTCTATGTTCAAATACTTATTGAGCGCTCCTATGATCCCACCATACTTCGATTCTCTAATGCTTGCAAGTGGGGGATGGGGCAGAATATTGCTTAGGGTGAGCTAGAAATGAGCTAAATTCAGATGTGCCCAAGGTTTCTCTTGGCAGGATGCATAAAGTAGAACATACTACTCCTCAGACATCATCAAAATTTAACTCATTATGTCTATCAGAGGAGATGAGTCAAGGAGCTTCATTTGTCAGATGTGTTACAAAAGGATAAAAAAAATATTCAGAGCTAGAAAGGATCTTAGAAGTCATTTGATTCAACTCCTATATTTAAAAAAAGAATATTTTATTTTTTCCAGTTATATGTAAAGACAAATTTTAACATTCATTTTTGTTTTGTTTTGTTTTTGAGGTTAACATTCTTTTTTTTTTTAAATTGAGTTCCAAATTTTTCCCCTCCATCTCTTCCCTCCCCTCTTCCTTAAATGGCAATCAATTTGATATACATTATTTATGTACAACCATATAAAACATATTTCCATATTAGTCATGTTGTAAAAGAAGGAATAGACCAAAATGAAAAAAAAAAACCCACATAAAAAGAAAAGTAAAAAAGTATGCTTTGATCTGTATTCAGACTCTATCAGTTCTTTCTCTGGATGTGGATACCATTTTTCATCATGAGGCCTTTGGAACTGTATTGGATCATTGTATTACTGAGAAGAGCTAAGTCATTCATATTGTGGAAATTTATTTTGATTTGGGGACCCTACCTTTAGGCTGAGATTAGAAAGTCTTAGGTCCTCAGGGTCTCTTCTGTGTGGGAGGTGCTGGTGCCCCTCCCCCTCAGCTTCAGCTGAGCCAAAAAGTCTCATGGGCTGTACAAGATGCCAGGTCAGACAGCAGGGGGGAGGGAGTGCTAGCTCCCTCCACCCTGAGTGGAGCTACCCCAGAAATGCTGGGCTCATCCAGGCTGGGCTCTGACGTAGCCTGTGCTGAGGCACGTGAGGCTCGAGCACACACACACACACACACACACACACACACACCCCGCCCCCCCACCAGCTGCAGCCCTGGCTGGCAGATTAGCTTCATCTGGGGGGGCGCAGGAAGCCCTGAGATTTGAGTGGAGAGAAGAAAAGATATATATAGTCCTGGGAGTTAGACAGAGGGGAGCTGAGAAGAGTACTGGGGACCAGCAGACAAGACTAAACAGGGCTGCTGACAAGATTAGAAAGGTTGGAGAAGACAGACAGGGGGCTAGAAGGATGCAGGAGAAGGCTAAAGGACTAGGAGCAAGGAGGAAAGGCCGGCAGATGAGGAACAGGAACAGAGAAAACAGAGGCCGAAGGGCAGACTGACGGAGCAGACAGACAGACAGACAGAAGGTCGGTGAGAGAAACACAGGAGTTCAGCGGTGGCAGTAAGGAGAGGAAAGTTAGAAGCAGGGGGATTTACAAAGTGAGAGTTAGAATAAAAGACCTGAGTGCCCGAAGGCAAGAGGCGGCTAAGGCCCTTATTGTATTAAAGAAGTTCCAGGCACAGCAGGTGGTAAAGAGATGCAGTGGATAGAGACGCACTGCAATGCAGTCAGGTTGTACATTTTATTTCCCTGTATTCTTAATTTTAAATAGTATCTCATAAATAAACTCTGCTCTGATTATTTGGTTGAGAGGCTTCCTAATATTTTGCTTATCAATTTTGGAAGTGGAGCAGTGTGATGGAACTTTATAAACGGCCCATGCTAAGTTAATAGCAGTCAGTTAACCAAATAGTCAAAAGTCCCCAGATTAGTCCCCCAGGCAGATTAGCCCCAAATTAGGCCCAGTCAATTTAAAATATTTCTACATTTGAATGGCGACCACGAAGGGACTTATGGCTCACTCATAATTTTCCAAAATTTACAATTTTTCATATAATCATAATTTTTCATAAGTCCAGGTATATAAATTTTCCAGACTAGATTAGCTTGTTAATAAATTTTTTTTTACAATATCAACACCCATATTTTACAGATGAATAGTATGAGTTCCAGGGCAGAGAAATTAACAACATAAAGCTAGCAGATCTACGATTCAAATCCAGCTCCTCTGATCTCAAAGGGAGAGCTCTTTCCATTACACCATTTAGTAAAAATGTTAAGGCCTCTAAACCAAGTTTCTTTCCAAGGAGGTGGACTAATTTCCAAGGGCACAACTCACAAAACAAATAGGAAAAGCTGTAGGTCATGTGTTGCAGTCAATTTAAAGCTCCTATCACAGGGCCTGGCATGTTTGTTTCTGTGTTTGTAGTTTGATGTACTTGCCAATTCTATTATCTAGCACTTCTTTATTTTTTTAAAAAAAGGTCATGACATTTAGAATAACAAGGCTGGGGAATTAAATGTTCCTTTACATTTTTAATTTCTGACCACAATTTATCGCTGAATATTATGTGAATGTGATTGAATGGATATGGAAAGGTTAATATAAACTACTTTTAAATTGCAAATTTGCAGGGCTTAGCCTTTACCCAGTTATACAATAGACATTAAAGGGAAGTTTATGTCCTGGCTCCAGAGCTGGATTTACATTTAGCTAGAAGCCTTTTCAACATGTCTATGGGTTGTTGTTTTTCCCCCATTGAAATATTACTGAGAGCAAAAAAGCAGCTTTTTTTTTCTCCCTTCTCCTTTGCTTCTTCCCATGTTTGTGTTCAAAAGTATTTCACAAGTAAAACTTCTAGTAAGTAATGGAATTAGACAATCATCTGTCAACATGATTTGTGTACCATAGTCCAGCCCTCAGGTTGAGAACCCCATAAGAAAAAAGAAATTAATTCCCTACCCTTTTCTGCTTTTCCAAACAACTCAAGTGAAGAGAAAGGGTAATTTCTTTGGGAGAATACTGTCTTGGGGAAAACTAGTAGCACATTGTTCATTTCTGTCAGATCTTCCTGACTTGTAGACCCCATTAACATCTTCTGTTAGACCAAGAAGGGTTCCATTCTTCCCCTAAGTCCCCAACAAGGAACTAGAGGCTGGCCCTTACCCAATATGCATTTCTTTCTCTCTGGAAAATCTAACATAAAGTGAGAATAATGCAATTAGCTCCCAGAGATATTCTTATTTTTTTTCTTTGTTTTTCCTTGGGGAATGGAGATCTAGGCAAAAACAACCTTGTAGAAATGTTACCAGAAATTGTGGAAATGCCACTGACTGAGAACAAGAGTAGAAAACTAAGACTCTCCTCAAATTATTTAGATATGAGACGGTTTGGATGACAAATTCACCTTTCCTTCTCTAGTTCAGGTCTGAAAATTAAATGGTATTAGATCTTTTTTTTTTTTTTTCAGGAAGAGAATAGCAATGACTAAGGGAGGCCATCTAAATAGGCTATAGAAAGATGTGAGCCAGGAGCTTTGCTGCCTGGGACAAGGAAAAAGCTGCTTTCTAGAATAATAGATCTATAAATAGAAGAGACCTGTGAGACCATCTAGTTCCATCCCCTCATTTTAGAGATAAGAAAACTCAGTTTCTTCATCTGTAAAATGAAGATAATAATATCACCAATCAAATGAGATAATAATCATAAAGTACTTAACACAGTGCCTGGTATATTGGAGGCACTGTATAAATGTCGACTATTATTAATGATGATGATGAGGAGGATGGTGATGATGATAGAGGTAAAATTACTTGCTTAAAATGTCACATAGGCAGATGCCAGATGTAGGATTTGAACCCCAAATCCTCTGAATCCAGAGTTAGTATTTTTTCTATTTTTTCATAGTTTGACTCTCAGTGAAATTCAACTAGGGTTTTAGAGTGGGGAGTGGTGGGGGGAAAAGAGATAAAAAATAAAGCTGAAATAGGATTCTAAAACCAACTTCATCCACCACAAACTTTTACAAAATCCCCAACTTGATTTGATTCCATTCAATTTTATTTCATTCTTTTATCATATATTAAACACAGGGTGCTGGGTAGGCTGTGAATACAAAGATGAAAAAGATCCAATCTTTTTCATCTTAGAACTGCATGTACCATATAAGAACAATGCAGATACACAGGGAACTTAACAATAAACTTAAATTTTTAAGAGGCATTTATCGAAGATGGAAGTGAAGGCATGTATTTATAAATGAACACAAAAGAGTACCATGGACCTATAAGAGTAGTTCAGAAAGAACTTTTGCTGTCATTAAAAGATAAAGACATCAAGAGGACATTTTTTATTGAAGCTGGGGGAAAGTTGTAAGATAAAAAAAAGTTTTGCTCAAGGTAGATGGAGTGATAATAATGGATGATGGAGAGAAGGCTGAGCTGTTTTTGCTTTAGTTTTCTCAGCCAAAGGGAATGATCTTTGAACTGGAAAGGACAGAACAAAATTGGTCATTAAATGTTAAGCCCAAGACAAGTGATGAAATGGAAAAGGGAGGACATAGCTGCCTCCATTGAGTTTAAGTTTTCAGGCTTGGATAAACCATATTCCAATGTTGAAAGAACTGCTAGTTATGATGGCTGAGCCATTGTCTATGATCTTGGAAACATGGTAGAAAAAAGGAAAGGAAACACAGGATCTGGAGTCTACAAACTACAAACCAGTAGGCCTGACTTCAATTATTGGTAAAAATTCTAAACTCTATGATGAACAAGTTGTTAGAAAGAGAAGCAGTGATGACCAAGAACCAGCATGGCTTCCTAAAGAACATGTTGAATGTTCCTTAAGAAACTGACTTTCATTACTTTTTTGTTCTATTCTAATATGTCAAGCTATTATTTTGTGCTTTTAACATATAGCTATATTGTATCCATATGCACACCTTCTGTCCAGATTATGTCAAGCTTTGAAATGGACAAAATGTAGTTTGTTCTAAAGAACATGGCTTTGAGAGTAACCACAAATGGGCAATTAGTTGGGACCAACATTGAACAGGAAAAGGCAAGCTATTTGGCCTATAGGATAATGCAGGGCTATATTAATGACCCAAAACTTCTCCTTGGATCACTTTTTGTATTTTAACACTAATATTCTACTGGTGCTATTGTGTAGCCTCAAGCTGTGGGATATTACAGTCAGAAAAGAAGTAAAATTTAGTTTCATGGGCAAGGAAAAGGAACATGAAGGGTACAAATAGGCTGCAACATGCAACAAATATTCATATATGAAGAAGAGTAAGAATTAAGGATGTCATAAAAAAGAAATTGGATGAGTCCAATGGTGAAAATGAGATACAACTTTTGGGTTGCCTATATGCTCTACTGGGATCACGGATCTTGTGATGAACTTATGAGTGAACATGAATAAGAGTTAATGGATGATCTACATCTATAATATTGGAGGGAATACCCACATTGATGACACTGATGACAGCAGAAATTTATTTGAGAATTTGATTAATATATATACATATACACAAATAGTTTAAAAGAGCTATGATAGGGGCAGCTAGGTGGTGCAGTGGATAGAGCACCAGCCCTGGAGTCAGGAGTACCTGAGTTCAAATCTGGCCTCAGACACTTAACACTCACTAGCTTTGTGACCCTGGGCAAGTCACTTAACCCCAATTGCCTCACTTAAAAAAAAAGAGCTATGATGTCATAGGTTTTGTAGGCAAAATAATTCATCACTTGATGGTCAATTTTAATATACATATATTGAAACTGTAATGATTGGAGTGACGCCACGTGCTGGAGAGTTACTATAGGAAAGCTCCGCCATGAGGAGAAGGCATCTGAGGACAGGCCATGCGGCTTTTCTTGGCATCAGGAAGTGACATTTGCTCATGGGTACTGTCAGTCAAGGCTACCAGCCAATTAGCTTGGAGATGTGTGTGCAAGTAGATGGGATGGTCCCAGTTTCACAGGAAGCTTGTGGGATGAAGGAGGTGTGATTCTCGTTCTTTCATGAAGACTCTCATGGAGAGTGGACCTAAAACGCATGCTCCCTGAGATAGATAGATGTAGACATCTAGGCCTCTTTCTCTCTCTTCACCAAATTCTTATTCTCCATTATAAATGCTTAAAAGTCTAACTCTTGCTAAAGCTTATAATTTATTGGTGACCATTCATTGGATATTTTAGACAGACTAACTAGAATTTTAGTGCCTTATAAAACTTAAAATGACCAGTAAAGCCTAAAAGATTCCCAGCTCCATTAAACTAAAGCTAATTTTACAAGTTTTCATTAGAAATAAGAACTGGGCAACATTGTGTGATGAACAATGGTGATAGACTTGGCTCTTCTCAGCAGTGCAATGATCCAAAACAGTTTAAAAGAATTCATGATAGAAAATGTTCTCAACATCTTGAAAAAAGAACTGTGAATTATGAATGCAGATTGAACCATACTGCTTCTACTTTTGGAATGTTTTTTCCCCTTCTTTTTCGAGGTTTTTCCCTTGTGCTCTGATTCTTCTTTCACAAGATGACTAATGTAGAAATATGGTTAATGTGATTGTACATATACAACCTATATCAGACTGCTTTCCATCTTGTGGAGAGAAGGGAGGGTAGGAGAAAAAAATTTGGAACTAAAAATCCTGTGAAAACAAATGTTGAAAACTATCCTTATATGTAACTGGAAAATAATAAAATATTTTTAAAAATAAGGGCTGGGAACCCCAATCCAGGAGGACAGGATTACTTTCTTCAGAATCATCATAAGGTCTTTCCCTTATCTCTGCCCTCTTGCTTTAGAATTAAACAAGTCTGTTCTCAGGAAAAGTTTCTTTTATCCTTATCCTTCAGCTTTGTGCTATAATGTCAGGCAAAATACATTAGTAATTTCCCATAATCCATGATTATGGAATCACCCCAGCCCCAGTCCTGAAATTTGGCCTTAAGAAGTTCAAAGAACCCAAGAAATAAGAGTCCAAGGAAGTCTAGATCTTACCTAGAGTCCCCTTCTTTCTGAGACATATCAAACTCTCCTGGCCAATATCTAGTTTTACCTTTGCAAAAGTTTATTGCTTTTCTTTGCCTAACACATCTAACCTGAAGGATTATCAACATTTCATTTTCTTTTAAGTCCTACCCACTGCTATAGGCTATATTTGTATAGAAGATATTGCATAGAAAAGTCTTAGCCAAAAAGCTTCCCTCCCAAGAAAACTGTTTTCTAAATTCTGAACTCCTACTGTCTGACCAGAAGACTAAGGTGGACAAGTGGCCTTCCAGACCACTTCCCCATGAGAAATGTCTCCCAGTATCCAAACTCACTGTTCTTCTCTGTCTTGTGCTTGGGAGGTTCCGGTTCTGGGAGGCATGGGCAAGGTCCCTCACACTGGGCCACGAAGCCTTTTCCGGAGGAACAGGAATGGAACTCCAGCTTGCACTGCAGAGAAAAAAGTTACAGAAGCCTTCAGAATGCTTGGAGAATAGCTATATACATAAACTACTTGGAAAATGCACATTAAATAAGGAGGAAGAAGTGTGAATTAGTGAAAAGGCATATTTAGCAAGAAATACAGTTACATTTCTTCAAAATACAAGCATTTTCAGTAATTGCTTTTTAAAAAAAAATGCCATCCAGAAAGAAAGTTTCCTTAGATGCCAAAATAATCAGAATGAGACTTTCTGTGGAAGCCAAGTATTTGAAACAAAGTAGTAGTCCATTAATTGTGGAGTAGTAGAACAAATTGTAGTCTAGAAATATAATGGATAACAGGCACTATAAGAAATAATGAAGATTAACAATTTAGAGGAACATGCAAAGACTTATATGAACTGAAACACAATGAAATAAATAGAACTAGGAAACCAATGTGCAGAATGACTATAATATAAACTAAATGAGTGATAAAATGAAACTGAACATTGTAATAAGAATAAAGAAGCTTGGCAGTAGAGTTGAGAAAATGAACCTTTTTTCCCCTTCACTACAGAGATGGGGGACAATGGATGTTGAATATTGTATATGTTCTCAGATATGGTTGATGTTTTGTTTTTTACTTAGCTATTTTCTATTTATTTATTTATTTATTTATTTATTTATTTATTTACTTACTTACTTACTTACTTACTTATTTATTTATTTACTTACTCACTTATTCATTTATTTATTTATTTATTTATTTACTTACTTATCTATTTATTTATTTATTTGTTTGTTTGTTTGTTTGTTTGTTTGTTTGTTTATTTATTTATTTATTTTTAGTGAGGCAATTAGGGTTAAGTGACTTGCCCAGGGTCACACAGCTAGTAAGTGTTAAGTGTCTGAGGCCGGATTTGAACTCAGGTACTCCTGACTCCAGGGCCGGTGCTCTATCCACTGTGCCACCTAGCTGCCCCCAGCTACTTTCTTTTTTAACATCAAGGATAACTCAATTGTTAGGGGAGGGATCTTTAGTCAAAGATGTGATCCAACTACAAAAGGTAACAGTAAATTTTAAAATCCTTTTAGATATAATTGGCCTTACTTTAACCAAGAAATTAGACTAGATTATTTTTAGCATATAAATTCTATACAAATGGTTGTTGATAACAATTATTCTCCTACTTTTCTTTTAATTTTTTTTAATTAACAGAAATGTATTTTTCTCTACTTTCCACCTCTCTTCCCCATTAAAAAGAAAAAAAAATAGAAGTTGTAACAAATATGCACACTTAAGCAAAACAAATTCCCACATGTTCTCCCACTTTGGGAGCAGCTGGGTGACACTGTGGATAGAGTGCTGAGCTTAGAGTCAGAAAGACCTGAATCCAAATCTGATCTCAGAAAAGTTCTATATATATATGATCTTGGGCAAATCACTTCACCTCTGCTTCAGTTTACTTAACTGTAAAATGAAGATAATAACAGCACCTACCTCACAGGGATTTTAAGGATAAAATGAGAAACAACTTGTAAAACACTTAATACAACACCTGGAACATAGTTGGCAATAAATGCTTTCTTCTTTCTCAAAGAGTTTAATACTTATCTTAGAATATTCTTCCTCATCCTTACCCTTTGTCCAACATACAGATAGATGTCTTCTTGAATACCTTACCATCTCATTTCAATGACCTCCCCAATTCCTATGACTGACATCTTCACTCCAACTTAATGTATCCACATATAAACTATAATCTTCATTACCCTGAAACTCCTCTCAATAATCATCATTTATTTTTCTGCCATTTATATTATGTTCTCTTTCTCCTAAACCTACTATTTGCCCTCACCATGTTCACTGAGTCCCTTTAATATTTTTTCTGCTCTCTGCATTGATTGCTTCTGCTCTGACCTTTCTTTCTTTTGTTTTGACACTGTAACTAGACAGTTCAACTATTATGGTATTCTCTAAACTTTTATTCTATTGCAACTTATAGCTCATTAAACCTGAACACAAAATCACTTGCCTCCTTTGTTCTCACATACATGTTCCTAAATACTGCAGGAAGAATCCACTGTGCCTAACTTTGTGACTTTGAAGTTAATCCTTAAAACCTCCCTCTCCCTTTTCCCTTACCCTATCCATTATCTCAATACCTATTAACAATCGGTATCAGTCAACGCTACCCAGTAGTTTTTTTCCTCCACTGGTGTTTATGCCACTTCTCTCTCTTCTGATTGTTCTACTATCTGTCCCATGGTTCCTTCTCAGTGTCCTTGATGGGACAGAATCCTTATCTCTCCTCTCTTACATGGATGTCTCTCAAGGCTCTCTGTCCTAGAACATTTTCTCTTCTTTCTCTACCCTTTCTTTCTTGATAAGCTCCTAAATTCCGATGAGTTAAATTATCATTTCTTTGAAGCTCATTCCCAAATCTACATATACAGCCATTATCTCACATCAGAATTCCATTTCCCACATTGCCAACTACCTTTCAGATATCTCTCCTTGGGTATTCCCCTGGTATCTTAAACTAAAAATGCCACTTGTAATCTTTTCTCCAGACCCATTCTGCCTCTAAATTTCGGTATTTCTTTGAATCTAGCCCAGTTTTCTGACTTTGAAGATATCCTTACAATGTCCCTCTCCTTCTTCCCTAACCTCACAGTTAATCAGTGGCCAAGTTCATAGGATCAGAGCCTTAGAGCTGAAAGGGACTTTAAATACCACTTAATCCAAGTCTCTCATTTTTACAGATAAGGAAACTGAGGCAGAAGGATGTGACTTGTCCAGAGTTACTTAGTTAAGAAGTGAGGTAGAATATGACTTGAATTCAGGAATTCTCAAATTCTAATTCCATAGCACTTCTTATTTTATTCCCTTATCTCTAGTTATAAGGCAATTATCCTCATTCAAACTTTATTCACTTCTCATCTGGATTAATGCAACAGCCTCCTAATTGTTCTTTTGCTTTGTTTCTCCCTACTCTATTCCATACTCTACACAACAGCCAAAATAATCCTCTGAGGGCAGAAGTATAACCATAACACTACCTTACCCACATACATCCACTAAGGCAGTTAGAAAAGAGAATAATACATAGGACATGGGAATAAGGACTATGATTTCAATGAAATTGTGAAGGCTCAGGTGAGGAAACTACCTTTACCAATATAATTGGTATCTTCCCTGCAATTGCTTAGAGGTCAGTGACTTGTTTAGGGTTCCAGGCCTCATATTTTCAGAGATGGGACTTGAACCCAGTCTCCCTGACTTTGGGTGCACTCTTTGTCATGTTCCCTCCCAGGTACAGTATATGAAGGAGAATAGCAGTGGAGAGATCCAATTCACCAAACATACATAGAAGGAATCTTGGAGTCATATAGAAAGAAGACCTGATCTCAAGAAGATCTGAGTCCAAATGCTGCTTCTTGACACTCACTGTTTCACAACAGGGAAGTTATTAACTTCTCTGCCTCTTATTTTCTTCAGTACCACTCCAATATCGTTTCCAAGAAAACCTCAGATGGGGTCATGAAGAGACGAACATGACTGAAAGGACTGAAATACTACTAGTAGCAGCAGTATGGGTAGAAAACTATCCTTGGTACTGGTAGTACCTGGTTCAGTATTAGATTCTGACACACACTGGCTATGTGACCCTGAGCGAAACACTTAGTTCTCAGGATTCTAGACCAGTGAAGTCAAACTCAAATAGACAGGAATCCCTGTGGCTACCTATTGACTTAGAAAACCACATTTTGCATCATCTATGTTATATTATATTTTTAATTATTTTTGTTAAGCATTTCCTTTAATCTGCCTTACCCAGAGTTTGACATTTCTACTCTAAGCATCTCTCTAAGACAACAAAATGCAGAGGAGACATCAACCTACATCTATAGAGAAAGTTTTCTCCCTGGAAGTTCTTTATGCCACTGATTTCACAGGGTCAGTCCCTATCACTGAAAGAAAAATGATTTATTAAATTCTTTGGGAAGAATTATTATGTAGTTTAAATCCAAACTTATGTGATTAAAGGTTATCTACAAACAGAATGTGGCTTGACCCCAGTAATTCTTTAGGAATTCCAGAAATGGCTACACGGTATTTCCAATTCCCCCAGACCCCAAATCTCCCCAAGGTATTCTTGTTTGGGGTTACCATTTCCAGGAACTCCCGAGGGGTCTACCCCAGGCTTGTGTTTTGGGTTATGGTTACTCATATCTATCTCAATTTACCTTGATTTTAGGATGCGCTCTCAGCAAAATTGTTTAACCATGCATGCAGATTCCTGTGTGGGAAATCTTTGTCAAAACCCTATATAATGTAAACCTCCCAGAGCCTAGATGACAGGAAGTCATATCTTCTTTCTGGCTCACTCTCCTTTACCAAATGGCCTAATACATTTATTTCTAAAGCTATTTCAGGTTTTAGGATCTGATTTCACAAACCATATCTTTTATTTTCTTACTAAACTGTGTCAATTGTTTTAATTGCTATCTCTTCTATTATCTACCAATGCTCTAAACGCAGTAATGTTTAATAAATTTTTCACGAATGAATAAAAGACCAAACTGAGATCCTAGTGTCATACTAGGAGATTCTACAGACCATGTAATCTAGCCAATTTGTTTTATATTTGAGGAAACTGAGACCCAAGGTGGACAGATGAACTTCTAAAGAACGCAGAGGTAGTGAGAAGCAGAGCTGCACTTCCCACCGAGGTATTTTGGCTCTGAATCCATTGTTCTTTAGACTACTTTGATTTTATAGATCATACTCGAAACCTGAGAGCTGAATATACCCTTAACCAAAACTAAATCAGGACTAGGGTAATAGGGTACAGAATGGTGGGTTGATTTATTAATCCAAGAACCCTCAACCAGACATTTCCATTTTAAAAGTCAGAATAAATTAAGGCAACTAGGCCAATACTTCCTATTTGTGTGACCTTGACAAATCACATACCTTTCCTGAACTTCAGTTTGCTCATCTTTAAAATGAAGGGATTGGGGGGGGGCAGCTAGGTGGTGCAGTGGATAGAGCACAGGCCCTAGATTCAGGAGGACCTGAGTTCAAATCTGGCCTCAGGCACTTAACACTTACTAGCTGTGTGACCCTGGGCAAGTCACTTAACCCCAATTGCCTCACCAAAAAACAAACAAACAACAACAACAACAAAAAAAAAAAACCAAAGAAATGAAGGGATTGGACTCAATGCTCCTTTCTAGCTATAGGTCTATGATGCTGTTGTAATGGGGTCTGGCACACATGCTTCCCACGGACATCTCACCATGTGAGGTGACTAGAATCTTGCTTCTGGGGGAGCTACGATGATGTGTAATGGAAGTTTCTTGAGAGATCAGGAGCATGAATGGACATCCTGTAAATGGATCTGATCAGCATTGATTGGTGTTCTTGTTTTTCAGACATATCTGTGGACTTTTTGACCCCATGGACCATAGCATTCCAAAACTGTCCATAGGATTTTCTTCACAAAGATACTTTGCCATTAAAATGGTTTGCCATTTTATTCTTTAGTGGCTTTGCATTTCCTTCTCCAGTGTATTAAGGCAAACAGAGGTTAAATGATATCCCCAGGGTCACACAGCTAGTAAATGTCTGAGGTCAGTTTTGAACTTCCTTACCCCATGACCAGTACTCTATCCACTGAACCATTTAGCTGATTGGTGGTAGAAACGTTCAAAAAGGCTTATCAGCTTTAGTCACACCATTTTTGCCTCATTTGATAACTCCTTCACTCATGGTATCTCGCAAGATATAATGCTATAAGGGAAGAAGCTATAGGAGCTTTGCCCTTGGTCCTTGGCCTCTGTTCTTCTGTATTCTAGGGGTTTTGTGTGTGTGTGTGTGTGTGTGTGTGTGTGTGTGCGTGCGCACGCGCGCGTGTTGTAAGTTAAGAGAGTGAAGTCTCAGTGATGTTGTAAGCTTAAAAAGGTTGGAAAAATCCCTTAGCATCCCAGAATTCCAGAGTCCAAAGGGTAATTTCATGTCACCATGTTCCAGGTCAGGTTTTGCAGCCACTCTAGCATCAGTGCCCAGAGGAACAAGGACCTTCTGGACATATGCCACTGAAAAGTTTGACGAGGATTCATCTGGAAGAAACTGAGTTAAATTAAAGAAATTCTCCCCTCAAAAATGAGTAGCATAGAGAAGAGTATGCCCCAAAGGTCTAGGGTGAAATGTTTTTATTTCTTCCTATATCTTTAAAATAAATATTCCTTTTAAAAATGTAATTGATTTTAGATGGTCAGATGGAACTAGGGTGCCCATAACTGGCCAAAAAGGATGGGGCAACATAACAAATGGGAGCTCAAAATGATAACCATAAAGAAAAGATACTCTAAAAGCCTCTTGAGGTACTCTAGGACCCCGAAGCCCAGATAGTAGCTTTCCTGGCCCTGGGATAGTGAGGTAAGAGTATACTTGCTATGCTATGATCTATACTCAGAAGACCTGGGTTCAAATCTTATTTCTAAAGTTTCCGATATGTGTGGTCTTGAAAGACCACAACAAATGTATTTTATGCCCTTCAGGTACCCTCCCAGCTCAAAATCTGAGCCTATGAAAGAGAAGGGAGGGCCAGCTTGCATTTTGTTCCACTAGGGGGCAGCACACATCTCTTCTTCCTTTCTGTTTAGCTATATCTTTAGACAATTTCCCAGAAAAAATGGTGCAGTAGGCCCCTATAGATCATAAAGAAATCTGTCCCTTTTAGATTGTATCCTCTACAATATTAGTCACAATGGTCCAATTTGTAAAACTGGACACCATATTGAAAACTATCATCTATCTTTCATTTTGTTCATGTGGAATCCTAACCATCAGAGTCCAGTAGAAAGTCAACCACTGTAAGGCAACACAGACATTGCTACCAAGATACCTAAATTTTAAGCTAGAGTGGTAGTCTATTTAGGGTAAAGGAAGACCAAACAAAACGTTTAAAAGGAATATGCCTCTGAACATTCTTCTCCCAGTATATTTTAAAGTTCCCAGCTAAACATTCTACACAGAAATTGATCCCCCCTTCCTAAAATTTTATCAGCTCAGCTATTCAGCTCAGCTATTCAGAAATATCAGAACTATCCACAAAAGAAGCCCAGTGTAGCAGAAAGACTTGAGTTTGTTATTGACTTCATATCAATTTGGTCATTACTAGATGTGTGAACCATAGAGTAAGCCATTATACTACTCTGAGCCTCAGTTTCCTAATATGTAAGGTGGAGATAATACTATTTGTACTAAATACCTCACAAAGATAATGTGAGGGTCAAATGAGAGAGGATGGATTAAAAGTACATTTCAAATTACAAAGCTTTTTGAAAATGTGAGCAGTTTATCATCATCATCACCATTACCATCATTATCATCACCACTACCACCTCTACACACAGGAAGCACTTACTAAATGCTTGTTCAGTGAATGAATGCAGTGAGAGGTGACATAACAAAAAGTCCAGTGGGAAGAAAACTAAATGAGAAATTAAAAGCCTTGGATCCAGCACTTACAACCATATCACCATCAGCAAGTCAGTTAGCTTTTCTCCTCCTCACTTTCCTCATCTATAAAATGAGGAGGTTGGACTACATGATGCCTAAGATGCACCCCAGCTCCAAGTCCCTAAGTATACGTTCCCTTCAGCTCTAACATTCCATGACTCTAAATATCCATGATCATAGATGTTTGGTTTAACAAATTTCAAAATAAAGATTCTTTAAAGTTTGAAAAGAAACTATCTGCCTGGACCAGGGAGAGCAGCCTTAGTTCACCAGTACCATTTAGTTCATTTCACCCACTAGGCACTGCTTCTGTCTCTCTTACAGAGTTGGAGGTAAAGAATGATGACCACTACCCTATTTAAATGGAAAGAGACCTGAGATCAGTTGTTTATAATTGATTGACTAATTAGAGTGTAGAATAATGAATTTCTGGGTCAATGTGTACCCTCAACCAGGCATTTACATTTTAAAGCTTTTAGCTTTAATTGCTCAACAGAGGCATTTGCCAATGCCATGGAGAATGTCCAGCAGAGAGTTCAAAATGAAGAGAGATTCCCTATAAAAGAGGCAGTTCTTCAGATGCTCCTGTTTGCAGATGACATTGCGTCACTTGAATAAAATATCAAAACCCTGTAGAGACTCCAAAATGAGATATATAATCAATCAAAATAGTTTAACCAAACTACATATAGGATAAATAAAAACAAGAGAATAAAGAATGCTTATCCTTCAATCTATTGTATGCAGCTGTATGGCTAAGCCATAAAACTGATTCATCAATCGACAGACTATTGTCGATTGTTATCAAATGGAAAGTGAACCAGGCCCAGAACTGAGTTGGTAGAGGAGAAAAGACTGGATTGGGAAATTGCACAGTTCTTTTAATGACCCCAAGCTTCTCCCTGAAACAAATGCCCATCACTTTAACATCAGCATTTTTCCAGAAATACTTTGGGGTTATTCCTTTGACTACCACAGTTTCCTGAAAATTAAAGTTGCAGATTACTGAAAGGTCATGGTGAACACAAGTATTGTAATACAGTCAAAGTGGAAAATGGTAGAGGAGAAACCATGCAAACAATATCATCAGAGATATATGACTGGGGAGGAGAGGAGCTAATCATGTACTGAAAGCAAGGGATAAAAGATGGATATCCTCCTTAATTCATTAGTACCCATGTAATGTCAAGAGACACACATCCAAAATATTAGAGTAACCCCTCTGTGGAGGATTTATAAGAGGACATGGATGAGATGAAAGGGCTTTCATATACCCTGTTAGAAGGAGTACCTATGCCAATAAGACCACAGATCTATTCAAATAACATCAACTTTATTTGTGGAATGAAAACTTCTTTCATTACTTAGGGAATTTTAGGCATCAACAAGCATGAAAGGAGAAATCTATGGTAGGTAATTGGAGCACCATGTTCATACTCTAGATAAGGCTACCCAGAATAAAAACTTGAACCATTTCTTTTGGATAACTGGATGCTGTAAGTTCAAAAAGGACAGTCATAAAATCATAGAAAACAAAATGTCAGAGCTAGAAAGGATCTTCAGAGTTAATTAGTCCAATCCTATAGTTTTATGGATGATGAAGCAGGTCCAGAGAGGGAAGTTAATTTTCAAAAAGGCACAAAGCAAGTTAGAGTAAGAAACAGAACTAGAACACAAGTCTCTTGACTCTTAGTCAAATGTGTTTCCCCCCCAATACATCACATTGTCTCTCCTCATGACAGAAGCCAGAGGTTCTCCTGGATGGGTTACACTAGAGGTCAAGCTGGTTCTAATTACTGAAGAGTTAATGGATTCAATTGTTCAACAAACAAAGAAAAATCATGAAATGTGCAGAATACTGTATCTGGGGAAATATAAAGATAAATAAATCAATATTTGCCTTTAAGGAAGTTGTTATCAAGTGGGGGCTATATAATGTAAAATACACAAATATGATGGAAATTATATATTGCATTGTCTGAAAAAGACAGGACCAGAAAAAAGATGGGCAAGTCACATAGCAAGAGTGCAAGATAGCTAGCAGACCACATATGTGCTATACTACCCTATAGTATATACACACATACATACACACATATACACATATACATACACACATGCACACACATACACAAAATGTCAAGAGATCTAAAGAAAAACCCTCTTCTCACTCCTGCCATGTTGAAGAGATCTCCTACCAAGCACTTACAGAAGGATGTGGTTTTCCATATCACATAAATCACATAAATGATGGTTAGATACTATGAACTATATCACTGGGGAAAATACCCACTGTTAAAGGAAGTTATGTTGTGAGTACTCTCTTAATTTTGGTTCAATACCAGGACAAAATGAGACGGTCAAAAGTAAAAAAAAAAAAAATGGGTTTAGTTTGCCCTAACACAGAATATGGAAATGGTCTGGTCCTCAGGGTAGGAAATGGTGAAAGACATGGTGAGTCATGTGGTCTTCACCAAATTAGAAGGTCCCTGATTATAAGAGGGTGGAACTTTTAATGCCCTTAGGTGATCAGGAAGCTGCATTAGGGAAACAAGGGCCAGTGAGGTCCTGGGATTGCTTTGTCACTTTGTCACTTTGTCTCTTTTTTTAGGGAAAACTAATCCCTCTTGCAGGGATAAGGAGGAAGCACATTGTGAGGAAACACTGGTAGATATTAGTCCTATTTTTTGTTGCTGTTGTTGATGATGATGATTAGACATGTCTGACTCTTTATGACCCCATCTGGGGTTTTCTTGGCAAAGATGCTAGAGTAGTTTACCATTTCCTTCTCCAACTCATTTTACAGATAAGCAAACTGAGGCAAACAAGGTTAAGTGACTTCCCCAGGGACACACAGCTAGTAAGTGCCTGAGATCAAATCTGAACTCAAGCCCTCCTGACTCCAGGGCTGGCATTCTATCCAGCAAGCCACCTAGCTACTGTTTAATTCTATCACACTGACACACTTAAGATTACATATCCATCAAACTATAAAGATAATTATAAACAAGGAACATGTGAACACTATACCTCAAATAAAAAAAAAAACATACTCAAGGTTTTGGGAATTTTGTGTAGGGTCACAGATGTTTGGCTCAACTCATGTGGAAAACCCAGAAATTCAGTTAATAGCAATAGTCTCACTCATCTAACCAGTCAGTTTTGCTGAAAATCTAGATTCAGAGAGAGAAAACTGGTTTTAAAAAGATGGACACTGGACATGCAACTCATAGGACTCTACCCCAAGCAGGTCAAAGATTGAAAGGTCCCATATAAACCATCATATTTAGAGTAGCACTTTTTAAAAAAAATTTTAATTTTTTTTAGTGAGGCAATTGGGGTTAAGTGACTTGCCCAGGGTCACACCGCTAATAAGTATTAAGTGTCTGAGGCCAGATTTGAACTCAGGTACTCCTGAATCCAGGGCCAGTACTCTATCCACTGTGCCACCTAGCTGCCCCCCTAGAGTAGCATTTTTAAAGGAGCAAAGAACTAAAAGCAAAGTAGATGCCCATCAATTAGGTAAATGATGAATATAGATAATAGCAAAGTAGGAATAATATAAACTAATGTAAAGAACCAGAAAACAAGATACCAAATGACTATAACAATAAAAGACAAAGATCAACAAGAAGAATAAAAACTGAACACTGGATACTTATAAAGGCCTACAGTGTGACCCAGCAAGAGAGATAAGAATACATTTCCCTCCTCTCTTTGCATCAGTGGGACTATAGGTATTGAAAGATGCATCTCCTCTCTGATTAGTTGATGTGTTATTTTCTTTTTTTCTATTCTTCATTATAAGGATTGATTCTCTGAGGGAGGAATATATTGAGAAATTATCATGACAAAAAACAAAATATATCAATAAATAATTTTTAAAAGAAAATAAAAAGATGGACCCTAATGAAGATTGTTCCTTCCCAATGAAAGCTAATGTTCAAAGTCTTTGGATAACTAGTGACCTAAGATATATAGTACTCAAGCAGAGCATTTTTGACCAGTTATTTTCTCCAAAGCAAATGTCCATGTAAAATATTATCTATTCACTCCTCTGATTGTCCATACTGCAAAGGAACACGTATAACTTCCATCACTCAGGAGGTAAATCCTTGGGCCTTACCCAGAAAATGTACAATAGTAAACTTAAAAGACATTCCCTATTCCTTGAATTTTCTCTAAGCCTAATCTCAACCAAACTGTTGCTTCTCTTTCTACAAACTCAAGAAATTTGTATGTCTCACAGAATTTAGAGTTGCTTCTCTTTTTGTTGCCAAAAATGCCTGGATGGCACATATTCCTAGGAGAACTCAGAAAGGACGTTCATCTCATGAGAGGGATTCCATTTCAGTGTTTCTGTAAGGCAGTTTTCTTCCCTTTACCCAGAAGAGGGAACAGATCAAAGTTGCCACCCCTGCTTCCAAAAGAATGATGCATTGTAAAGTATGTTGGACATGGAGTTAGAAAAAAAAAATGGGTTTGAATCTTGCCTCTACTGCTTCCTACCCATTTGATTTTGGATTAGTCATTTGATTTCTCTCAATTTTCCTTATCTTTAAAATGAGGTAGTGGGACTGGATGTCGGTTGTGGTAGAAAAAAATATCTTCTCCATGTAGGTTAGGCTATTTTTTCCTTAAAAGGAAATGAAATCATCATTGAGATTTAATTGGTCTAGTAGGCTAAGGCTGAAACCATTGAAGTAGCTTACTGAAAACCTACACACAAAAGCCCAGCTCACACATAGAGTTGAGCCATTCCTCAGAACTGACATTTCCTGATGGTGAGGGATATAACGCAGCTAAATGGGACAGAGGCAGAGGAGCTGCCTCTAATTGAATCAATACAAGTATTCTTGTTGAATTTTTGTTAAATGTTAGATGGTGTTATGTCTTCTTTCCTTCTAATGATAAACCTGTACCATCAGAGAGGTCTGAGTTAGGTCTGACTCAGAACACCATCTGAAGTTCCTTCCAGCTCTAATTCCATGATCCTATGTTCTTAAGAGACTACATAAAACCAAAACCCAGATAAGAGAAATAGTGACTTGAGAAGGTGTCTGGGTAAGGTGACACTAAGAATGAATGTAGAGATAAATGTACCTATATGGAATTAGACAACAGTTTCAGTTGAGATAAGGAAGTGAAAGAAGCAAATGACATTTAAATGAAAGTCAAAAGAATATTGTTTAAAGATACAAAATGGGTCCTGGAAAAAGCAGATTAATTGTCCATGGATCATATACTGTACATTCCTTTTCTAGTGTCTTTGCTCTAATTCTCGCAAAGATATCTTTAGGCACATGATTTATTTTATGAAACATCTCTGGCTCCCTCACAATGTACTTCCTAGAAACTTCTGGAATAAATAACAAAGGTTCATCATTTTTCTATGTTATCTCACACAACCTGCTCAAGGCAACATCTGAAACTCAGCAAAATTGTGGGATATGGTGTGTTTTTTTTCTTTTTGTTTTGTTTCCAACAAGGGTTTCTTCAGATAAGTATTTTCTCCCCTTCTCTTCCAAGTCTGCCTCAGCAGATAATTAGAATCTACTGGAATTCTTTCACATCTCTGACAAAGCACTATTTGTTTACTTGGATTAGAGTAGTGTCTGCTTATGTGGACCAGACCTAAAGGTTCTGTCAGCACTTTGATTATAAACCTCTATTTCTAAGAGAATCTGCGGGTTGGGGGTTAAAAAAAAAGACTTTTGCTGGAGGCTGGAATTGGAATACATCTTAGCTTGAAAGCCATTTTTCTTTTGGAAAAATAAAGGAAAAGACAAGGCAAATACAAAAAGAAAAGTAATGCTTGGCATTTGGTATTGGAGAAATACACACACAGTGCTGGAGTGGGGTGGGGGGTGGTAGTGTCAGAGGGAGATGCTACAAAGAGCCTAATGCCAATTCTGTACTAAGATCTAGATCTGGCTTAACTAAGCACAGAATCCTTAGAACTCAAGGAAAAATTCTAACTCTTTTGGATAGACAAAGATGCCATGCAGACTGGCATTTTTTCCAATACTTGGGGTCCAGGCACCCTGAGTACATAGTCTCCTGTGAAGAATCATTTTGTCCTAGGCTCAATCAAGCTCTTACTCTGTGCTCCATTGAAGGGAATCATCTTTGAGTGAATATAATATAGGGCCCAGTTGTATTAATGAATAATCAACAAGCATTCATCAAGCAACTACAATGTCTAAATATAATAGTGAGCATCCCAAAATGGCAGGTCCTTCAATGCTGAACAAGCACATATGCTTTCCAGAGGCAGCCCTGTATGGGCTCAGCACTCCATGGGTATCCATAAGGCACTATGCTCTGTGCTGATTGTACAAAGAGAAAAAATGAAACAGTCTCTACTCTCACGGTTCTTATAACCTAATTATGGAAACAACATAAGTATATAGAGAGAGTAACTAGGTGGCACAGAGGATAGACAATTGAGCTTAGAATCAGGAAGATTCATCTTCCTGAGTTCAAATCTGGACTCAGACACTTATTAGGTATGTGACCCTAGGCAAATTATTTAACCCTTTTTGCCTCAGTTCTTCATTTATAAAAATGAGCTGGAGACGGAAACAGAAAATCACGCCTGTGTCTTTGCCAAGAAAACCTCAGATAGGGTCACAAAGAATCAGACACAAGTGAAACAACACAACCACAACACGTAAAATATAAAGTAAAAATAAAGTTGGGGTGAAGGCACTAGTATCTGGAATGATCAGAAAAGGTTTCATATAGGTGATATTTAAGCTGAGCTATAAGGGGAAGAATTTGGAGTCAGGAAAAAGACTGGAGAAGGGCATTTGAATGTGAGAATTAGTAGGAAACTATAAACACAGGCAGTAAGTTAAAGGGAAATAAAGATGCTCATGAGGGAAGGGGATAGATAAACAATAAAGGAACTATGATGGTTCACTCAAGTTCCTTACAAAATATCAAAGTTGAAGGTACTTTGTAACTTGTCTAGTTCAAGCCATACCTGAAGAACCCTCTCTATAAGACATCTTAACCATAAATATCCAATGTCTTTACTGGAAGACCTCTGGTGAAACAGAATGTTCTGCCTCTTAGAGAAGTTTATTCCACTTTCAGATAGTTACAATCATTAGAAAATTCCCTTGCAACAAGTTAAATTTGCCTATTTTTGAATTCCCACTTATTGCTTCTATTTTTCCCTCTGGGGCCAAGAAGGTTGAATCTAATCCATCTTCTGTGTGACAGTCCTGCAAATGCAAGAGTAAAACTACCCTTTTCGGGGCAGCTAGGTGGCGCAGCGGATAGAGCACTGGCCCTGGATTCAGAAGGACCTGAGTTCAAATCCAGCCTCAGACACCTGACGCTTACCAGCTGTGTGACCCTGGGCAAGTCACTTAACCCCAACTGCCTCACCAAAAAAAAAAAAAAACCCTACCCTTTTCTCTTCTCCAGACTAAACATTCCTAGGACTTGAGGTCCTTCACCAATCTCTGTTCTCTTGTTTATTGATGATCCTCCTAAATACAGAATTGAACATAATGTTCCTGGTGTGATTTGATCAGAACAAAGTAAGTACATCTCTGAGTAAGCACATGTGTAGTATAACTTATACAGAGTTCCCCTGGCTAATGTACTGTGTACACCCTATTTCCTCCTCTCCCAATATCCAACTTTTTATGTAGGTGGGGTTAGATTATAAAGAATGTCAAGAAAAGCTTGGAAAGGAAAAAGGAAAGGTTTCCCAACCCCAGGGAAATGGATTGTGGGAAGGGGTTTCACTGCTACTCAACCATTTGGAAGAATAGGGAGTTGCCTTAATTAATAATACAGTAAAGCCAAAGTCAAACAAATCATATTTATGTGGTCCTTTGAAATTTACAAAATAATTTCCTCACAAGGTATCAAGAGGAAGGGAAGGAATAAAAGGCATGGAGGGGAACCCCTCATACTTTATTAATACAGAAAAAGGCAATCAAGAAGCAATGGAATATGTTTACTTTCCCATCTATACAAAATCTCTACTCATGAATTATATGCATCATTAATGAGTTATTAATAAGCTTTCACAGTGTTATTCTACAGTGCACCACATCTTGACTGCAAGATATAGAGAATGCAAGACCTCCCCGCCATACTCATTGTTCACTGACCATGAAAGAGCATTTCATTCAGGCTTTCTTCCAAAAAGGTATCTTTAATTTATATATTGAAATAATTCAAGATTCCATAAAATATGTAACAGAAATAGTCCTGTTCAATGACTCCTTGATCATAATTGTCAGGAAAGAAATAAAACTGAGAGATGCATGCTTGCCAGACATGTTCACCACTGTAAAGGAGGAGTTCCAGTTGAATGAAGGAAGGAAGAAATGAAAGAACATTTACTAAATGCTCACAGTGTGCCAATCACTGTGCTAAGTGCTGGGAATACAAATAGAAAACACAAGACTGCCAGAGAACATATTCTAAGTGGAAGAGATAATGCATAAGAAAAGTTAGACTGCAGGGTTGATGTTAAATCAGGGAGTCTTAAGGGTGCAATGGAGAAGCAGTTGGCAAGGTCCAAGAGTTCTTAGTTGAACTTTGGGATTAATATGTTAGGTAACAGTAGCAAGGGGTCTGCAATGTCTATAGAAAGGGCAGATGGTAAGGCCAGGGAGACTTCAGGAGAGGAAGAGAATATGGAAAATCTTGCTGATTCTCTACCTCACCAGAAGGAAAAGATTTGGTGATACCCACCTTATCTAAGCCACATAAGCAGTAAAGCAGCCCAGATGGTTTTGTCTTTCCAGAGAAGAGGTTTGAAAGGGTGATGTAAGGGGAAAAGTGTCTTTCTAGTGGCATTGGGTCTTTCAGTCATTGAGACTTCTCAAATGGGTTCTGGGACAGCTGGGACCAGGAAAGGAGCCTTTGAGGTTGCTCCCAGCTCCAAATCTATTATTCTATGATCCTAAGAGGGCAACTAGACATGAAGATTTAGTGAGATTGTACCCTCTGAGTTTTTTAAGTTTCTCGCAGCTTTGAAGGAGGGCAGGACAGCTAGGTGTCACAGTAGATAGAGGACCAGACCTAAAGCCAAGAAGACTCATCTTCCTGAGTTCAAATCTGGCTTCAGACACTTACTGGCTATGTGACCCTGGGCAAGTCACTTAACCCTATTTGCCTCAGTTTCCTCATATGTAAAAGGATCTGGAGAAGGAAATGGCAAACCATTCCAGTATCTTTTTCCAAGAAAACCCCAAACAGGATCACATATAGACACGATTGAAATAACTGAACAGCAACAAAAAGCTTTGAAGGAAAACTTTTTTTTTGCAGGGCAATGAGAGTTAAGTGACTTGACCAGGGTCACACAGCTAGTAAGTGTCAAGTGTCTGAGGCTGGATTTGAACTCAGGTCCTCCTGAATCTAGGGCCAGTGCTTTATCCACTGTGAAACCTAGCTTCCCATGAAGGAAAACTTTTACTGGAGGTCTTGGGGTCACAAGGCTGCAAAAAAAAAAAAGAGAAAATATGAACACTAAGTCTATGATTCTGTTGAGCAGTGTAAAGAGGAAAGGGATCCATGAAGTCATCTGTGTCTCAAGGCAGGCAAATATAATGAAAATAAATCAACATATTTTTGCTGAAGATGTATGAAGATCAGGGAGAGGAATGAGAGGAAAGCCAGAGAGGATGTGTTGGGTGGTGAACTAAAGTAAGATGGAAGGGTCAAAAACAAATTAGGCAGGGCCAGCAGATGTGAGGTTGATGAGATCTAATAAATTCTAGCCTGTAGCTTCCCCCCGCCTCCCAATTCCACAGGAAGCTGGGCTAAGGAAACTCCCACTCCTGTTACCTGCCTTTTATTGCACATATTTGCTGCCACATTATTGTAACACCCTATGTATTATTTTAAATGTCTATCTTCATTTTTATGTGTTATTTAATACAATGAATTACATAGTCATTATAAGTGGGTTATCTTGTCCTTTGAATTCAAGGGAGGATTCCAGTCAATAAGAGGAAATAAAAGTTTGAGTAAATTAGAGAGAAAAGGAAAGCTTTATTTAATTTTAGTTTTTTTAGAAATTTCTGAGTATATTCCATCATATACCTTTTAGACTATCTTGAATACAGAAAGTTAATAAGATGAGCCTTTGGAAGATGGTATGGTTATCCTTGGTACACCTCTAGGCACTGCTGATAGACTAACAACCCAGTATCCTGTACAACCACACTCACTTCAAGTGAAGAGACATTATCCAGAAAGAATGACAATGGTCACTTTCAAATACAGCAGGGTCAGAAACAATGAGCACTGAAAAAGACCATTGGATTTGGTGATAAAGAGATCATTGGTGTCCTTAGAGAGAGCAGTTCAGTCAATTGGTGGGAATGGAAGAATATTTTAGAGGAGGATAAGAAATGAGTTGATGAAAAAAACAGAAGAATATTTTGACTTTTCTAGGAATTTGGCTGTGAAAGATAAAAGCTTAAGAAGATAGTATGGTCAAGTTAAGAGGGGCTTTTTTTGTTTATTTGTTTTCTTTTGGTTTTAATGATAGGGTGAAATAAACATATTTGTAGCATCAGGGCAGGAGATAGTGGACAAAGAGAAGTTGAAATTTAGGGAGAGAGAAGGGATTCATGATTGAAAAATCTCCAAGGGGGGACAGGAAAGAGTGAGCTCAAGAAAACAAGTAAAAATAGTAATGTTGGCAAATTGAAGCACCCCCTCAAAGGATGGAATTACTTGCACTTCCATGTAGCTTGCATAAGATTAATCCTATCTGTGATAGTTCAATGTCTTTTGACTTGAAGAAAATTAGGAATTTCAAAAATTGGAATAATCAAATAGCTCAAGGAACAAAGAACTCCAAACCAAAAATCACTTCCATATTCGGAAAAGGAAAAGGCATAACAGCTGATACACTTTTGCCAATGTCATTTTATATTCTCTTTTCTGCTCTCCAGAAAGATGTCCCTGACCCTTTGTGACTGCTTAAGTATATCATGGGGCAATTTCTCTGCTGAGATCCTTAGGAAAGTAGATTCCCTACCATTCTATGCACCATGTCTTACTAAAAGGAAAATACATTCACTCACCCTGCAGGCTTACAAGAAAAGAATTGTATGACAGGCTCCTTTTCATTTTTCTTTTACCACATAGTTTCCTATGGGTATTTATTTGGGTTGAAATGGCTCAGTTCCTAGTCCATTATCCCCCTGAAAATAAGGATGCATTGAACAGAAGCCCCAGCAGACAGTGTGAGAAGACATAATAGGTTTAGCCAATTTGGTCTGACTCCTCCAGCAGAGAACTCTGCTGGGCGCTATGTGGTCATTTCAGAGACTTCTCATTCATAGAAAAGAAGAAGGATTAAAAATGCAAGTATTTGTATTGATTTTGTGATAAGGAGATAAGGAGAAAACTACTACTTGATAGAATAAAGTGGAACCACCAGGAAATCCTGAAGAGCCTCAGACACATGTTCCAATGATAGAAATGAGGACTGTGCTTGGGTTGTGGACACCTTCAAACCACAGCAGGGAGCAGAAAATGTTTCCTTAATCACTGCAAAGAGAAGGAGGGAAAGAGGTAGGGGCTGGGAATGAGAAAAGACAGAAATATCCTAAACACTGACCTATTTTAAAATAAATGTGTTAGCAGAATTCCCAACCTATTTATCTCTTGCTCACGCTTTTATTTTTTTCATTTTGCATAACATTAGGATGAGTGAATGTTTTCCTGCAAATGGCCAGTAAGTCTTTTTCTCCTGTGATTTGTAAAGCGAAACTAATAACCTCTCTACGGTTCATTGCTCACGTGAGTCTCAACTGAGTACATTTCTCAGTCATTTCATACTCTTTTCTTTGCTTCACATATTTCTTGCATTATTTTTTTTTTACATTGAATTGCTTTCTCGACTGTATTTCATCAACCCATCATCTATTTTTAACCAGATTGTTGACAGTTCACAGTTGACTGTTTTGTTCACAGTTGATGAATTCTGATTTGTTTTTGTCTCCCCCTCAAATCATGTCAGTCTTAGGAGAGGAAGGAAATATCTCACTCCTTTGCTAGTTTTTATAATTGGGCATAAAGAGAACTGGGACTGGCTGGCTGAATGACATATCTTATACAGATATCATTCTTTCACGGGAGAAGGTGCTGGCCAAAAGTCATTTCTGTGCACTTCAATGGCCTGACAGCTTCCCTGAAGAAGTTACACACTGTAACTTAGAAAGAGCCATTATGTTCAATCCAGAGCCCTGGCCCCTTCACTATCATGGTGCTACCACCAATTCTTTGAATGACTACAAGTGATGGATATCTACTTAGTCTCTCAGCTTCAAGGAATGTCTATGGTTGCAGGCAACTTTAGCCATCATATACTGATTCACCTAAGGCAGAAACCCCTTACTTCATTATTACCATTAGAAAATAAAAATTAATAAGCAAATATGTACTATGTGCCAGGTACTTTTCTAGGCATTGAAGACACAAATGCAAGAAAAATTGAAACTCTCTACTCACAATGGTCTATAATTGAAATTTATATGATGCTTTTCTTTATCTTTTCTCACACTACCCCACCACCAGTCATTAGAACCCTTTCCTTCTTGAAATTGTTTCCTTTTTTTTTTTTTTTGCTGGGCAATGAGGGTTAAGTGACTTGCCCGGGGTCAAACAGCTAGTAAGTGTCAAGTGTCAGAGGCTGGATTTGCACTCGGGTCCTCCTGAATCCAGGGTTGGTGCTTTATCCACTGGGCCACCCAACTGTCCCACTATTGTTTTGTTTTTAAAATATTTTACACTGCTACCTTTTGTTTTTATATTATATTCATTACTAACTATATCCCTTTCCCCACTGATCTATCAAGAGCTCCCTTGTAAGAACTTCTTACTGCATCTTCTAAATGTTACATTTGCTAATTTTTTTATGTTGTCTCCTCCAGTAGAATGTAAGTTTTTTGAGGGCAAAAAGTGTTTCCATTTTTATGTGTTCTCAGTACCTAACAAAGTGACTGACATACAATTGGCATTTAATAAATCTTCACTGAATTTAATTAAATTGGCTTAAACTATAATACATTCTCTCATTTGAGTCTCCAAACAACTTCCATTTTACAGATGAAGAAAGGCTGAATGAGGCTAAATGACATATTCTCTCATTTCAATCTGCAGGCAACTCTATGGCATGTCAAATGTTATCTCCATTTTATAGTTGAAGAAAATGAGTCAGAGTGAGCAAGATTGTGAGTTAACCAAAGTTATATGCATGATGTTGAGTCAAAGAAAAAAAACAAGAAATTTTCCTGGTAACTTTACTATATATTTAAAAGGAATAGCAAGTTATACATAATAAAGCTGCAGTTTCATGTGCAATCATCTTTTTTATTATACAATTTTATAGAAATGCTTGTTTCCTTCCATAAAATAAAATAAATAAAAGTTATATAGATCATTTTGATGGAATCATGATTTGAGTCTGGGTCATCTGATTCTTTCCATTATATCATGCTCATAAATAGACACTTAGTAGCAGGAAGAGCTATTTAAAATAACTATATATGTACATTCCTCTCTTTGTGCAGATGGAGAAAATGAAGCCCAGAGAGGAAAAATGACTTGTTTGAAGTCACTCAGCTAATAAGCAGCAGAGACAGGAGCAAAACCTAGGTTTCCTAATGGCAGCAGCACGTTTTTGAAAGGTATAAAGCCCTCTACACAAAGGAAGATATCTGCCCAGATTCCCCAGAGAGTCAATGGAGAAACAGAAAGCACTGACGGAATTGAATGATTGCATGCATTTGCTGACTTTTCTTCCCTCATTGTGGATCTTCAAAGAATGTCTTTAGCTGTGACATAGAATTGAGATCTGGATGAGATCTTAGAAATTAAACTAGCCTAATAAAAATAGAAAAATACAAATTTACACTAATTTCCATTAGTGCTGGCTTAAGCTAGCAATATCTCTCAACTACAGGATATTTGAAAAGAAATGTTATTTTTTCTTACTTCCAAGTAGGCAAGAAAAATATGTTTGTCAACAAATTATTATAAAACCATTAGCAATCTATGTGACTTTGGACAATTCACTTTCCCTTTCCAATACTGTTTCCCTCCCTCTCTCCTAAAATGATGTGGTTGGACTAAATTATCTCTAACACTTCTTCCAACTCTGACATTCTGTGGTTTTAGAAGTCATTTAATGAATTAATAGGAAAATTATAATTATCACATGGATTTAAAAAAAAATAATGCCATTAAATGCAAGACCTATAGTTGCATTGTTGAGAGAGAGAGTGGTAGAGAAAGAGAGAGAAGGTGGCTACCAAACTGTCCCTGTAGAGTGTGGGCAGATTCTCTGCTTAAAGCAATTTGTAACAACAAGAGTACTGTTTCATCTGAATTATTGGTTTTCTTATTCAACTCCCTGAAAAACTTGGCCCTGACTTCTTGCTCTTCAATTTTAACCATATCTTGCCTTCTGAAGCAGTTGTTACCCTGTGGATTTCTGTTCTTGACCTTTGGATTGACTTTACAAGTTTCTCTTTCTGATCCTTAAAAGAAGGTATGTTTACACTGAACCTTCTATCATCTTGCAAGGCTTTGTTGACTCTCTCAGCTATCTGTTAAAGACTGCCCCACACTGGCCCCTTTCCTATCCCAATAGAGGCTGTAAATCAGTACCAAAGTGTTTAAAACAAATTTCTTTCCTATGTTGTGTAGATGTTCCCACCTGAAATCTTATGTACTTCATTTCTGTATGAAGTTCCAATACCCATGTCCACCCACCTACCCACCCACCCCCTGCCCAGTACCAGTACAACCACTACCATAGTTTCTTTTTCAGAGAAACATACTTATATAAAAAAAAAAGTCACAAAAAAATGTCACAAATTTTGAATGCTATTTTGTAGAATCAAAAACAATGAAGAAGAGGACAGATCAAACAAGGTGTCAGATGCATTGAATGATGGGTTATAGCAATAAGGGATGTCTACACAGTGCCTGAAACATAATGTTCAGTCATGTCCAACTCCTCATGACCCTTTTCTAGGGTTTTCTTGGTGAAAAGACTGGAGTTGTTTGTCATTTACTTCTCCACTTCATTTTATAGATGAGGAAACTAAGGTAAATAGGGTTAAGTGATTTTCCCAGAGTCACATGGCTAATAAGTGCCTTAGGCCAAATTTGAACCCAGATCTTCCTGACTCCAGGCTAAGCACTTTATCTACTGTGCCATCTGACTGCTACTGCCACACAATAGGAGCTTTATAAATGTCTGTTGCTTGCTTACTTGCTTACTTGCTTACTTGCTTGCTTGCTTGATTGATTGATAGATCGATGGTAGTCCATTGAAGAGGTTCAGTATTCACATTATACTGGTATTTATGGAATTTAGAAAGTTCCAAATAAAATGAGTTTTTAAAATGCTCGTGCTTACAGAGACCATTGCTGCATAGGTAGGAAAATAATGAATGTGAAATTCAATGAGTTCTATGACCAATGGCTAATCATTTTACATATATTATCTCATTTGATTCTGGCAACAACCCTGTGAGAGAAGAAGTGTAAAAACTCCTATCTTACAGAATTATGAACAAACATTTATTAAATATCCACTATATAATGGAACAAGCACAGTGCTAGGTGATAGGTAAATAAATAAAAAATGAAGCAGTTCAAAAAAAGTGCATTTGTAAGTATATATGAAATATAAATAAAGTAAGCCCAAAATAGTTTCAAGGTGGAGCCAGTTGGAGCCAAGGGAGCCTGGAAAGGCCTAAGTAGGAGGAGGAGGAGGAGGAGATCTTAGTGGAAAGCTTTGAAGGAGCCTCAGGATGCTATGAGGTGGAGGTGAGGGGCAAGTTCATTCAAGGAAAAAGTAGCTTATGCAAAAATTCACAGAAACTGCCTATGAAATCAATCAACAAGCATTTAGTAAGTGCCTATTGTGTGCAAGGGATCAGGGATAAAAAGAGAGTGAATGAAATAATCTCTATACTCAAAGAGCCTACATTCTAACAAAGGAAACAATTTCATATACAAAATAAATGGACATAAATATAAAGTTGTTAAATACAAGGTAGTTTGATGGACCAAAAGGAAGGACCAAAGTAGTTTGGGGCAAACCAGAAAAGGCTATACAAATGGGGGTGTTTGAAATGCGTCTGGAAAAAAGAGGAGTTGATGAGACCAAAATGAGGAAGGAGTACATCTCAGACATGGGCGAGGGTGAAGTGTTACATAGAGAATAGACAGTAAAGACAAAGTAATAGGCAATGAGATTGGAATAATAGGTTGGTGTCAGGTTGATAAAGGCCTTTAAAAGACATATATATAGTAAGGGGCTAAAATTCTAGCTAGTCTGTCTAAAATATCTAATGAGTGGTTGCCAATAAATTATAAGCTTTAGCAAGAGTTTAGACGTTTAAGTATTTATTAAGGAGAATAAGAATTTGGTGAAGAGAGACAGAAAGAGGCCTAGATTCAGCTATCTATGTCGGGGAGCTACAGTTCTGCCCTGCTCTCCATGAGAGTCCTGGCAAAAGAGCTCGAGAGTGCCAGCCTCTCCCCTTCTTCCTCCCACAAGCCAAAGTGACTTCCAGACCCCAAAGAAAAGCCATATGTCTTGCCCTGAGGTGCTTGCTCCTCATGGTGGAGCTTTCCTACAGTAAGTCTCCAGCAGGTGGCATCATTCCAGTCGTTACAGTATATATATCTCAATACTCAAGGAAAATCACTTTGTCAGCTATATTGAGGTTGGATTGGAGAGGGGAGAAACTGGAGGCCGAGAGACCAATAATCTACTGCAATACTCTAGGTGTGAGGTGATCAGAGCCTAAACTAAAGTGGTGGCTATAGTGGCTATGTGAGTAAAGAGGAGTAGATTACTAGAGATATTGTAGAATAAAAAACAGCAAGATTTTTGGCTTGGTTGGATATAAGAGATGAAGGACATACTCTATGAGTAACAGCGAGAAGGCTAGTTTGATTGGACCAAAGACTACATGAAGGAGAATGATATGTAATAAACATGAAAAGGTAGGTGGAGGGCCAGGTTGTGATGAGCTTTAAATGCTTAAATGAAGAAGTTTATGTTTTATGCTAGAGGAAATAGAAAACAACTAGAGATTATTGAGTACAGAAGATGTGACCTGAAATGTGCTTTAGGAAAATCATGTTTACAGCTCTGTGGATGATGGATGGGAGAGAGAAGGCACAGCCAGTGAAAATGGATAGAAGGTCTACTGAGATGAAAAGCAAAGAAACCAGTGAACTGGAGGAGAGTGAGGTATTGGAAGATGGGGGGACAGAGCCAAGATAGTGGAGGAAAGGCAGTGACTTACCTGAGCTCTCCCCAAAGCCCCTCCAAATACATTCAAATAATTTCAAAAGAATTCCTGGAGCAGCAAAACCCACAAAAAGACAGGGTGAAATGCTTTTCCAGCCAAAGACAACTTGAAAGGTCAGCAGGAAAGGTCTGTTGTACTGGCAGTGAGAGTGGAGCACAGTCCAATGTAGACTGCACCAGTCCCAGCACAGACTCAGCCAACAGCAAACCAGGAACATGCCTTGGGAGCCTCTGAATCAGCAGCAGCAGCAACTGCTTCTGGAACTCAGCCCACAGATGGTAATGGGGTCAAACAATTTTCCAGATGGAGATTACAGGGATCTCTTTGCCAGCACTGAGGCAGGACCCTGTTGTTTTGACCATACTTGGACCCAGGTCACAGTCTTGAGTAATGGTCCCAGATGTGGGAGGAACACAAGCACCCTGGAGCTTATTACCACTGTGGAGCAGGCCTCTGTTCATAGTTCCAGGACAGAAAAGCAGGCTTGTGGTTGCTTACATATTAGAACACAGGCCAGGAGAGTAGTAAACACACCTCTCCTTAAATCATACCATCTTGGAAGAGCTAAAAACTTACAAATTCCTATAAGTATCTTTTAAAATAGCTGCACAAATGACCTGAAGCTTGGGAAAGTGCACCCTCCACCCTGGAAGCTGTGCCCCACTTTAACAAAGAGTTAAAAGTCAAGAAATATGGTGGAGCAATGAGGAAACAGAAAAAAAAATGCTAACCATAGAAAGTTTCTGTGGTGACAAAGAAGATCAAAATACACCCTTAGAAGATTACAGGGGGCAGCTAGATGGCAAAGTGGATAGAGCACTGGCCCTGGAGTCAGGAGAACCTGAGTTCAAATCCGGCCTCGGACACTTAACACTTACTAGCTGTGTGACCCTGGGCCAGTCACTTAACCCCAATTGTCTCGCTTTAAAAAAAGAAGAAGAAGAAGATTACAAAGTCAAAACTCCTACATCCAAAGTTTCCAAGAAAAATATGAATTGGTCTCAGGCCATAGAAGTGCTCAAAAAGACTTTGAAAATAAAGTAAGAGAAGTAAAGGAAAAAAATGGAAAGAGAAATGATAGTGATGCAAGAAAATCAGGAAAAAAAGTCAATAGCTGAGTAAAGGAGACACACACACACACACAGACACACACACAAATTGTGAAGAAAATAACACCTAACAAAACAGACTATGCCAAATGGCAAAAGAGGTACAAAAAAAAAAAAAAACAGTGAGAAAAAAAATGTCCTGAAAATACAAATTGGTGAAATGGAAAAGGAAGTACAAAAGCTGTCTGAAGAAAATAACTCCTTAAAAATTAGGATTGAATAAATGGAAGCTAATGACTTTAGGAGAAATCAAGAAACAATAAAGCAGGGGCAGCTAGGTGGTGCAGTGGATAAAGCACCGGCTCTGGATTCAGGAGGAACTGATTTAAAATCTAGCCTCAGGTACTAGAAACTTACTAGCTGTGTGACCTTGAGAAAATCACTTAACCCTCATTGCCCTGCCAAAAATAAATAAATAATAAAGCAAACCCAAAAGAATTAAAAAATAGAAGGTAATATGAAATATCTCATTGGAAAAACAACTGGTTTGGAAAATAAATTCAGGAGAGATAATTTGAAAATCATTGGACTCCCTGAAAACCATGATCAAAAAATGAGCCTACACATAATTTTCCAAAAAATTATCTGGGAAAATTGCCGTGATACTCTAGAACCAGGAGGTAAAATAGAAATTGAAAGAATCCACTGATCACCTCCTGAAATACATCCTAAAATAAAAACTCCCAGGAATATTATAGCCAAATTCCAGAGCTCCCAAGTCAAGAAGAAAATATTGTAAAAGCAGCCAGAAAGAAAGAATTCAAGTATTGTGGAGTCACAGTCAGGATAACGCAAGATATAGCAGCTTCATCATTAAAGGATCATAGGGCTTAGAAGATGATATTCTAGAGGGCAGAGGAACTGGGATTACAACCAAGAATCACCTACCCAGCAAAACTGAGTATAATAATCCTTCAGGGGGGAAAAAGGGAATTCAATGAAAGAGAGGACTTTCAAACATACTTGATGAAAAGACCTGAACTCAATAGAAAATTTGACTTTAAAATACAAGACTCTAGAGAATCATAAAAAGGTAAATATGAAAAAGAAATTATAAGGGATATCAAAAGTTTAAACTATTTACATTCCTACATAGGAACATGATACTTGTAACTCATTGGAAATTTCTCATTATTAGTGCAACTGGATGGAGTATATTTAGCCAGAGGGCACAGATGTGAGTTGAATATGAAGGGATATCTTTTAAAAAAATAAAATTAAGGGATGAGAGAGGAATGCATTGAGAGAAAGGGTAAGGGAAAGATGGAATGGGGTAAAGTATCTCACATAAATGAGTCAAGAAAAAGCTTATACAGTGGAGGAGAAGATGGGGGAGGTTCTGGGGAGTAAGTGAACCTTACCCTAATCAGAATTGGCTCAAAGAGGGAATAACATACACAATCAGTTGGGTATAGTAATCTATCTTACCATGAAGGAAAGTAGGAGGAGAAAGAGAAAAGGAGGTGGGGGGGGTGATAGAAGGGAGGGAAGATTGGGGGAGGGGGTAGTCAGAAGTAAAACACTTCTGAGGAGGGACAGGGTGAAAGGAGATAGAGAATAGAGTAAATGTCATGGGGAAGGAATAGAATTGAGGGAAATACAGTTATCAAGAGTAACTGTGAAAAAATTTTGAAGGAAGTTGGTCTGACAAAGGACTCATTTCTCAAAGACAGAGAACTGAGTCAAATTTATTAAAATAAGAACAATTCCCCAATTGATAAATGGTCAAAGATATAAGTAATTTTCAGATGAAATAATCAAAACTATCTACAACCTTATGAAAAAGAATGTTCTAACTATTGATTAAAAAGATGCAAGTCAAAACAATTCTGGGGTTGGAGTTGTAAACTGATTCACACATTCTGTAGAGCAATTTGAAACTATGTCAAAAGGGCTATAAAACTATGCATGCTTTTTGACCTAGTAATACCACTAAGTCATTAACCAAAAAGAGATTAAAAAAAAGTTAAAGGACATATATATATATATATATGTATATATATTTATGGCAGCCCTTTTCTGGTACAAAGAATTTGAAACTGAAAAGATGCCCATCAATAGGGGAATGGCTAAACAAATTTTGGGACGAGATTTCGATGGAACACTATTATATTGTAGGAAATGATGAGTGGGATGCTCTCAGAAAAACCTGGAAAGACTTATATGAACTGTTGTAAAGTGAAATGTACTGTATATAAAGTAACAGTAATATTTAAGAGAATCAGATGTGAATGAATTAGCAATTCTCAGTAACACAATTATCCAAAACAATTCTGAAGGACTTATAAAAATGTGATCTATCTCCAGAAAAAGAACTGATGGTGTCTGAATACAGATTTAAGCATAATTGTTTTTAGTTTCTTTTTCTTAAGTTTTTTTGTCTGTTTTTTTTTCACAATCTGACTAATATGGAAATGTTTTGCATGACTACACATGTATAACTTATATTGAATTGCTTGAGTTCTTAAGGGGAAGGAGGGAGGAAAAGAATTTGGAACACAGTTTTTAAAATGGATGTTTAAAATTATTTTTACACTTAATTGGAGAAAAAAATTTTAAAGAGTGGAAATTTAGGAAGGATCTAGGTTTTGAAGAGCTATACAAAAAAAAAGATTTTATGTTTGATCTTAGAAGCAATAGTAAGTCACTAGGGTTTACTAAAAATAGGAGTGGTCAGATCTGTTCTTGAGGTACATAACTTTGGTAGCTAAGTGAAACATAGACTATAGGGGAGAGAGATTTGAGGCAGGGAAACCAGCCAGAAAATTACTATAATACTCCAGGCATGAGGTGACTTCTGGAGCAGAGCCAAGATGGAGGAGGAAAGGCAGTGAACTCTCAAACTGACTATAAGATCACTCTAAAAACCATCCACATAATGCCACAGGACAATTCCTAGAGCAGCAAAATCTACAGGAGAATGTGCCAAGATCATTTTCCAACCAAGGATGGCTTGGAAGCTTGAAGGAGGGAGCTGCTGGGCTGAGACAGGAGTGGAGCCCAACCCCACAGTCACACTTATACATATTCAGTCCCAGGAAGGCCTCACCGGAGAAAGAGACCCCCAGAACCTCTTAATCAGCTGAAGTGCCAGTGTCATATGGAACTAAGCTCACAATCTGGTGAGAGAGCTAAACCCTTGGCAGTGGGGAGATTACAGGGGTCTATGCTGGTGCTAAGGCAGAACTTGGGTTTTTCACCCCTACTGGGAACCAGGAGGTAGGCCTGAGTAGCAGTGGCCCAGGTGGGGGAGGGGCACAGGCTCATTGGAGCTGACAATCACAACACACAAAGTTGGTTGATTAGCAAGTTGGTCTTGGGTCATCTATAGACAAGGGAACAGGCCAGGCAAGTGAAGAACCTGATCTTCCTTAAATTATACCACCTGGGACCTCCTAAAGCTTGTGATACTGCAGCTTGGAAACAGTGTCCCACTTTAAGGAGTTAAAAGTCAAGTAAAAGAAAGACAAGATGAGCAGACAGAGAAAGGTGAGGACCATAGAAAGTTTCTATAGTGACAAGAAAGATCGAGGTGCTCCTTAGAGGAAGATGTCAATGTCAGGGCCCCTACATCTAAAGCTTCCAAGAAAAATATGAATTGGTCTCAGGCCATAGAGGTGCTCAAAAAGGACTTTGAAGATAAAGTTAGAGAGGTAGAAGAAAAAATGGAAAGAGAAATGAGCATGATGCAGGAAAGACATGAGAAAAAAGTCAACAACTTGAAAAGCCAAATAGAAAAGCTCTCTGATGAAAATAATTGCCTAAGAATTAGGATTGAACAAATGGATGCTAGTGACTTTATGAGAAACCAAGACACAATAAAGCAAATCCAAATGAATAAAAAAAAAATAGAGGGCCATGTGAAATATCTTTTTGGAAAAACCACTGACCTAGAAAATAGAACAAGGAGAGATAATTTGAAAATTATTGGCCTACCTGAAAACCATGATCAAGGAAAGAGCTTAGACATAATCTTCCAAGAAATTTTCAGGGAGGGGCAGCTAGGTGGTGCAGTGGATAGAGCACCGGCCCTGGAGTCCCGGTCTCAGAAGCTTGACATTTACTAGCTGTGTGATCCTGGGCAAGTCACTTAACCCCAATTGCCTCACCAAAAAAAAAAAAAAGAAAGAAAGAAAGAAAGGGAAGGGAAGGGAAGGGAAGGGAAGGGAAGGGAAGGGAAGGGAAGGGAAGGGAAGGGAAGGGAAGGGAAGGGAAGGGAAGGGAAGGGAAGGGAAGGGAAGGGAAGGGAAGGGAAGGGAAGGGAAGGGAAGGGAAGGGAAGGGAAGGGAAGGGAAGGGAAGGGAAGGGAAGGGAAGGGAAGGGAAGGGAAGGGAAGGGAAGGGAAGGGAAGGGAAGGGAAGGGAAGGGAAAGAAGAGAAAAGAAGAGAAAAGAAGAGAAAAGAAGAGAAAAGAAGAGAAACGAAACTGTCAGGGAAAACTGCCATGATATTCTAGAAGCAGAACGTAAAATAGAAATTGAAAGAATCCACTGATCACCTTCTGAAAGAGATCCCAAAAGTAAAACTCCCAGGAATATTATAGCCAAATTCCAGAGCTCCCAGGTCAAGGAGAAAATATTTCATGCTGCCAAAAAGAAAGAATTCAAGTACTGTGGAGCCCCAGTCAGGAGAGCACAAGATCTAGCAGCTTCTACATTAAAGGACTAGAGGGCATGGAATATGATATTCCAGAGGGCAAAGGAATTGGGATTACAACAAAGAATCATGTATCTAGCAAAACTGAGTATTATCTTTCAGAGGAAAAAATAGAACTTCAATGAAAAAGAGGACTTTCAGGTATTTGTGATGAAAAGACCTGAACTGAATGTAAAATTTGACTTTCAAATACAAGACCCTAGAGAACCATAAAAAATTGGAGTTGGGCAACATACCTGGGGTTTTGCAGTGGTTAACTGTCTTGTGACTGAGGCTGGGTTTTGGCTGGGATCCCCCTGAGTACAGGGTGGATGCTTTGTCCACTGTCACTATGCAACGACCTAGCTGCCCCATGATGACATCTTTAGGGTAAAATTGATGGGTGAGAGGAATGCACTGGGGGAGGGGGAAGGGCAGAGGTAGCATGGGGTGAAATCCCACATGAAAGAAACAGGAAAGGGCTTATGGAGTGGGGGAAGAGATGGGGGAGGATCAGGGAAGTAAATGAACTTTACACTCATCAGAATAGGCTCAAAGACCTTAATCTAATCAGAGTTGGTTCAAGGAGGGAATAAGATACACACTCAACTGGGTAGAGCAATCTTTCTAACCCTTCAGGAAAATAAGAGGGGAAAGGGATAAAGAGAGAGGGGCAAAAGAAGGAAGCGCAGAATGGGGGAGGGGACAGACAGAAGCAAATCCCTTTTGAAGAGGGATAGGGTGAAAGAAGGTAGATAATAGAGTAAATATCATGGGGAAGGGAATAGGATGGAGGGAAACAGTTAACAATAGTAATCATGAAAAAGAGAAAAGGGGGAAGAATTGTACAAAAAATATTTATAACAACTCTTTGTGGTGGCTAAGAATTGGGAATCAAGGGCATGTCCTTCAATTGAGGAATGACTGAAGAAGCTGCAGTATATGATTGTAGTGGAATGGTATTGTGCTATATGACAAACAGAATGATCCCAGAAAAACCTGGAAAGACTCATATGAACCTATGTATAGTGAAATCAGCAGAACTGGGAGGACATAGGGCACAGTGACAGCAGTGTTGTTAGATGAGCAATTGTAAATGACTTAACTACTCTCAGGAATACAATGATCCAAGACAATCCCAAGGGACTAATGATGAAACTAATTATCCACTCCCATAAAAAGAACTGATAAAAATGGATTGAACATATATAACCTATGCCATATTGGTTGCTGTTTTGTGGATAGGGGAGGAAAGGGAAGGAGGGAGAAAAATTTGGAACTCTAAATCTTATGAAAATGAATGTTGAAAACTACCCTTACATGTAACTGGAAAAAATAAAATAAATGTTTGTTGCAAAAATTGAAAAAGAAAACCACTCTAGGCATGAGGCAATGAGGCCCTGTACAAGGGTGGTGGTAGTTTCAGAGGAGAGAAAGGGGTATATATGAAAGATATTGGGACTTGGCAAAAGATTGACTATGGCTGCGGGGTATGAGAGAGTGAGAATTTGACACATAGACTGTGAGTTTTGGAAGGATTGTGGTGTCCTCAAGAATAATAAGGAAGTTAGGAAGAGGAGAGGACTTGGTGGGGAGGGGGGCAGGGCAGGAGATACAGAGTTCAGTTTCAGACATGTTGAGTTTGAGGTGTCTATAGGACCTTTGAGATTCAAGAGTGACATTCAGGAGAGAGTTAAGGGTTGGATAAGTAGATCTAAGATTCTGCCCTTGATTTTTAGGAAGATCATGTCGTGGCCTTACATAGTAAATGAAAGACATGCTAAAGTGGTTTCATGATGTGGGAAAAAGGTGAAAAGAGCAGAAATCTATTTCTTTTCTAGGTGACTATGAGAATCCAGAGATAGGTAGTGAAAATTGAGATTCCAGGACATTTCACCACAGATCACTTTAAGTCAAACTCTTTTCTTATTAATGTGCATCAGTGGCAATGACTTTTACTCAAAGTTATGTTAATTTGCTTCAATAAGCTAAAGTCTGCTAGGCACTGAGAAGCCTGTTAAGCCAATAGAACTGGGGGGTGGGGTGGGGAAAGATAATGGAGAATCTACCTTTTGTATGCTGAAAAAGCTCATTTTTACCATGGATTTAACCTTTCTTGGATAGTTAATGGCCTGAGGCTGTTCTACTCTGTGAAATTAACTTTTAAATAATATAATGACAGACCTTGAGGGCATATATTTTTCTCAGTACTAGCCTATCCATGATCAGCTAAGCAATTTGGGAGGGGGGGCAGCTGGTTATGTGAGTCAAAATCTATACTGCAATAGTACAAAATATTTCAGGTCAGTATTGTGGATAGGGAGTGTCCTGACCACAGGCAGAAAGTTGCCAGAAAATAAGTTGATTACTGAAAGACCCTGGGAGGATGAAGTTTAGCCTGAAAAGAACAAAAGTCAGTCCCTCTTAAGGAGGTTCCCAGAATATCTAGTCTAAGGAAAAGAGGGCATGCTCCAAGTCAGGGCAACTCAGAGATAGATCCATGTATGAGACAAAAAGCTGATATAGGAATTATGAAGCAGAAATGCTGCCAAGCCAAATCAGTCTAGTTTCTGTGCTAGTTTCAAGAAAGTCTAGTTTCTGAGCTATATACCAGCCAGAGGAGAGTCAAGGCATTCCTTATAACTGAATTCAATGTCGTTATGAGGAAAGAGATAAGGATGAGGTATAAATCAAGAGCTAAGCTATTATATACCAAATGCCAGTCTAGATCAGAATCAGTGTTTCTTTGGCATGCCAGAATTATAGGAGTTGTGCTGGAAGCAGGAACAGATTCATGCCAGTGTGTTGGTTTTAGATAAAGAAGAAGGATATGAGGAGTCTTGGGAGCTGACTGTTAGCCTATTTCCCCATTGTTTTGAAATTTTTATGGGCACTTCCTGCGTTCCCTTCCCTTGCACTGGTGTATTTTGTCAGATCACAGCCTGGGGCCCTTATATCCCCTCTTGGTTTAATCATGCCAGCCATACTGTAGGCCATTGAAGGCAAATGCTACATTCTGGGAGTCAGGTTTCCAGTAATCAGAACAGAATAACTTGGCTTTGTTTCAAAGATTGAAAATTGGATCTGATCATTGAGTGAGGTACATCCTACAGTTCCTTGTCTTTTGCTGAATTCTATACCCATCTTTTAAAGCCCAACTCAAATGCCACCTCTTCTAAGGAGCCTTTCCTAATGTCTTGGACATTACACACTGTTTAGGACCTCTTCAATAAGTTCATGACTTAATATAATATATTATACTTGCCCATGTTTGTGTTTTACTCTTCTGAGTAGAATGCAAGTTACATGAGGTCAGGGGCCATGACTTCAACTAATAAAGCTTAAGATCTTATGAAGCAAAGTTACTTTAGGCAATGGGGACAGAAAGAAAAATTTTAAAAAGTACTAATCCCTACCCTCAGAAAACATACATTTAAGGAGAGGAGGGATGTAAGATTTAATCAAATTGAAAAATACAATTATGTTGTTAAGAATGAGAGGATACTAAGGGTTCCGGAGATTCACAGGAGATGGTACCTGAATTGGACTTTCATGGATTCTAAGAGGAGTAAGGAGAGATGGCATTCAAGGCATGGGAGGGGGCAGCTTATGCAAAGACATGCTAATGGGAGATGGAGTGCTACAGTTGAATAATTATATCATAAAGCACACAGTAGGTGCTTGGTTAATGCTTTGTTTAAAGTTTTTTCCTCAGTTGTCAAGCCTTTTTTCCCCTTCTACCTATCTCCCTATACCCACTGGGGAAAAGAAAGAAAAACAAGATCCTTGTAACAAATAAGGAAAATGAAAGGTTTTTTTTTTTTAATTCCCAAATTAGACATTTCTAAAAGTATATGTCTCATATTAGTCCATTGCTTCTCTGTCATGAAATGGGTAGCATTCTTCATCATCTGTCATCAAAATTTTCAAGTCTTTGAAAATTGTTCATTTTTACAATATTCATGTTAAAGTATAAGTTGTTCTGATTCTGAAAAAGTCACTTTCATCATTTCTTACAGCACTAAGCAATATTCAGTTAGACTCCTATAGTATAATTCATTCATCAGCCAATCAATAAACACTAATTAAGCACCTCCTGCATATCAGGCACTTTGCTAAGCATTAGGTAAAGAAAAAGTCAAAATACAGTCCCTGACCTAAAATATCTTACAGTCTTATAGGAAAGACAATGTGCAAACAAATATATACAAAAGAAACTATATAGGAAAAAAGTTAACAGGGCAGGCACTGGAATTAAGAGGGATTAAGAAACCTGTTGAAAGTGAAATTTTAATTGGGACTTGAAGCAAAGTAGGTCAATATTCAGAGAGGAGATGAGAGCATTCCAGGCATGAGATCATCCAGAGAAAATTCCCAGAATTAAGAGATGAGCATTTTGTTTGTGGTACAACCAGGAGGCCAGTGTTACTGGACTGAATGGTATGCTTTGGGAAATGACATATAAGAAGACTGGAAAAGTAGAAGGGAGTTAGGCTTTGAATGTCAAACTGAACATTTTATATTTGCTCCTGGAGACAATAGGAAGTCACTGGATTCTATTGAGTAGGGGAATGACATGCTTTAGGAAAAAAGATTGTAATGGCCAAATGAAGGATGGGTTGAAGTGGGGAGAGAGTTGATGCACCAGTAGGCTATTGCAATACTCTATGCATGAGTTGATGAAAGCTTGCACTAGAGTGATGGTGGTGTCAGAGGAAAGAAGAGGGTGTAATCGAGAGATGTTGCAAAGGTGAAATCAACAGGCCTTGGCAACAGATTAGATGGGGTAGGGTGAGGTGAGGGATGAGGAGAAGTTTAGGAGATCTCCTAAGTTGCAAGCTTGAGGGCCTGGGAGGATGGTGCTTCAACAGTAATAGGGAAGATAGGGATGGGGAGGATTTAACAGGAAAGACAATGAGTTCTGTGTTGGACACATTGAGTTGAAGGATGTCTACTGGACACCCAGCTTGTGATATCTGAAAGGCAGTTGGAGATGTGATATTGGAGATCAGTAAAGAGTTTGGGACATGATAGAGAGATTTGAGAATTATCATTATAGAGATGATAACTAAATGCATGGGAGCTGACGAGATCCCCAAGTGAAGCAGCATAAAGGGAGAAGAGAAGAGGGTCCATGACCAAACTCTAAGGGACACCTATGGTTAGAGGACATGATTTGGAAAAATAGAAAGCAAAGGAGCCAGAGAAAGGATAATCAGATATATTAGAAGAATACCAGGCCATGCCTCATCTGGAGTATGGGCCTAGCAATGGTCTTGATGGTTCAAAAGGTATATATTTCAGGACATAGTTCCAAATTGCTTTACAGAAGGGCTAGACCAGCTCATACCTCCACCAACAGTGTATGTTCCTGCATGTTTTTCCAAAGCCTTTCCATTATTTATCAATTTTACTTTTTTGTCAACTTGGCAAATCTTTTAGGTGTGAAGTAGAATTTGGATATGAAGTAGAGTTGCTTTAATTCACATCTCTCATTATTAGTGATTTTGAGAAATTTTATTCATATATGTATTTTTTTAAATATAGCTATGGATAACTTGGACTACTTCCCTTGAGAACAGTCTTTTGTTAATACTTTGTCCATTTAGAAATTTGGCATATATTTCTTATTCTTATAAATTTGAATTCATTCCTTATATGTCTTAGAAATGAGAGATTTATCAGTGAAATTAGTTACAAAAATTTTTCCCTCAGTGGTAGAAGTAATATCATAGCCCCCTGCCAGAATACAGGTTATGCTAGTTTTTCCTTAAAAGGTAATGGGGGGGGGGGAGGCAGCTAGGTGAAGCAGTGGATAAAGCACTACCTTTGGATTCAGGAAGACCTGAGTTCAAATCTGGCTTCAGACACTTGACACTTACTAGCTGTGTAACCTTGGGCAAGTCACTTAGCCCTCATTGCCCTCTCCCCCCAAAAAACCAAAAACAAACAAAAAAGGTAATGAGATATTCCTCAAGATTTAGGTGGCTCAGAGATTAAGGGTTTAGAGACTGTTACCATAACTTCCTCATCACCTGAGTACAAAGCAGTCAGGAGTTAGAGAGGCCCTCAGATACTTGTCTGGTGGATCAAAATAAATGATTCAGTTCAGCTGAATCAACTCAAGATGTCCTCAGTGTCTATCCTTTTCCTTATTGAATATCTTTCTCCTCTATGACTAAGTAAATCTCCTTTTGTCAAAAAATGACCTAAGAGTGTCTCATTTCATTCCAATATGAAATCTAAACTATCAGAGAACTGACATGTGTCAAGCCCAGGAAAGAAAACCCAGTTAACTATTTCCCTTCTAATATGAGCTGCTGCACTGGATTTGTTTGTGCAAAAACTTTTTAACTTTATATAATCCAAATTATCTATTTTGTCTTCTGCAATCCTCTCCAAACTTTTGTTTGGTCATGAATTCTTCCCTTACCCATAAACCTGAAATGTAATTTCTTACTTCTTCCTTTAACTTGCCTTTATGAATAGAAAATGTATCCATTTAGATTTTATCATGGAATATGGTGTTACTCTAGACCTAATTTCTGTCAAACTGCTGTTAATTTTTTCCAAAATTTTTGGATAAAAAGTTAGTTTAATTCTAGCAGCCAGTCTTTGATTTGTTGGAACTGGGCTTATGTGGTTTGGTGTGTTATACACCTAACTCATTCCACTGATAAACTTCTCTATTTTTTAAAAAGTACCAAACTGTTTTAATGATTACTGATTTTGATCTGTTACAGCTATGCCCCCTTCCATGTAACTTTTTTTGGGTTATTTTTCTTGATATCCTTGATCACTTTTAAAATGAATTTCATTATTGTTGTTTCCAATTCTATAAAATAATTCCTTGGTAGTTGGATTGGTATGGTAATAAGTTAAATAGTTTTAAAGAATTGTTATTTAGCTCTTTTTTATTTCTGTAAAGTATTTCATAATTATAGTCATGTAGTGCATGTATCATGTTAGGTAGATTCCTGAGTATTTAATTTGCAATTATAGTAAATGGAATTTCTCTTTCTATCTCTTCCTGCTTGGTTTTATTGGTAATATGCAGAAATACTAATGATTTATTTGGATCTATTTCATATCTGACAATGTTGCTAAAGTAATTGATTCTCCGGCATTCTCTGAGTATACCATTATATCATTTGAAAAAAACCGTTTCTTTCTTAAGGCTTATTTATTTGTCTTAATTTCCCTCAATTTCTTTGTTTTATTGCTATAATTAACATTTCTAGAACTATATCATATAGCAGTAGTGACAATGAATAGCTTAACTTTACCTTGATCTTATGGGAAAGAATTCTTTTTTTTTTTATTATGTCTAATAGTGTCCCATAGTTTTAGAAAGATACTATTTACCATGTTAAGGAAAGGCCCACTTATGCCTTTATTTTCTAGTATTTGGGGCCGTAATAGGTTTTGTATCTTGTCAAAAAATTTTTCTGTATCTTTTGACATAATAATTGAAATAGAATTAGTTGGGGCTCTTGTTGATACTTACATGGTCAATTATATTTTCAGTTTCCCTACTATTTAACTAATCCTATATTCCTGGTATAAATTCAATTTGATTATAGTGTATAATCTAAAAATTTTGCATCAATATTCATCAGGGATGTTGTTCTGGGATTTTCTTTCTCCATTTTGACTCTTGTTTTTGTTTAAGTATCAACATCATTTTGTATTATATAAGGAATTTGGTAGGCATCCTTCTTTTTGCTTTTGTTGTTGCAGTTGCAAACACTTTGTCTACTATCAGAATTAGTTGTTCTTTGACTGGCTGATGAAATTATTTTATTCTGGGCTTTTTGTTTTGCAATTTTATATACATATGGCTTGTTCAATTTCTTTGAGATCACATTCTATAAATTCTATATTTTTTTGCTTAAACTGTGTAAAGCACTAGTGATACAAAGAAAGATAAAAGACAGCTCCTACCCTCAAGGACCCCACAATCTATTTCATGTTCTGTTAACCTGAGTATTTTATATTTTTATAAACATTCATGTATTTCTTTTAACTTGATGAAGTCCAAAATATTAGCCAAACATTTTATAATGACATCTTTTATTCTTTCATTTGTTGTGAATTTATTTTCATTTTGTGATGACAGTACTTGGTCTGTGTCTTTCTTCTTTTTAGTAAAATTAGCTAATTGTATTTTTCCAGAAACCTAGCTCTGAGTTTGATTAATTCAATGTCTTTCTTGCTTTAAACTTTATTTGTCTCTTCTTTGATTTTCAAGATTTCTATCTTTGTATTTAATTGAGGATTTTTAATTTATTGGATTGCTTTTTTAGTTTCATGTTCAATTCCTTGATCTGTTCTTTCTCTATTTTGTTGATGAAAAAAATATGCATATATATATATGGATATAGATATTTATATATATTGAGATATAGATAGATAGATGGATAGATAGATAGATAGATAGATAGATAGATAGATAGATAGATAGATAGATAGATAGATAGATAGATTGCAGGGCAATTGGGGTTAAGTGACTTGCCCAGGGTCACACAGCTAGTAAGTGCTAAGTGTCTGAGGCCCAATTTGAACTCAGGTCCTCCTGAATCCAGGGCTGGTGCTCTATCCACTGTGCCACCTAGCTACCCCTGAAAATATTTAAATATAATACATTCTCCTTAAGTACAGCTTTGGTTGCACCCTATAAATTTTGGTTTGTGGTATCACTGTTGTCATCATCTCTAATGAAATGATCACTTCTTTGATTTCTAGATTTTTGATTCATCAATTCTTTGAAATGAAGTTATTTATTCTCCAGTTTATTTTAATCCCTTGGGCAGCTAGGTGGCACAGTGGATAAAGCACCAACCCTGGATTCAGGAGTACCTGAGTTCAAATCCAGCCTCAAACACTTGACACTTCCTAGCTGTGTGACCTTGGGCAAGTCACTTAACCCCATTGCCCCGTTAAAAAAAGAAAAAGTTATTTGCCTTAATACATAGGTAGTTTTTATAATCTTCCCCCATGCAGAGGAGAAATGTATATATTCTTCTTTACTTCTGTTCAATAATTGCCAGGTATAGATCACCTAATTTTTCTATAATCTTGCTTAGATATTATTTTTTAAATTTTTAATTGTTTATCTAGCTCTGAAATCGGTACACTGAGGTCCCCCATTATTAATATTTTACTAATTTGCTTTGTAACATATTTAGGTTTTCTTTTGAATATTTAGATGCTGTGTCAGTAAGTGAATATATAAAATACTGAGATTAATTCATTGTCTATTATTCCTTTCAGCAAACTAACTCTTTTTTTTTTTTGCTATTACTGTCTCTTAGATCATAATTGCTATTTGTGATTTTTTGAGTTTAGCTGAGGCATAATAGATTTTGCCCTTCCATTTCTTTTTAAAAAACTCTATGCTTCAAGTGTATTTCTTGTAAACAATTTATTGTTGGATTCTCTTTTCTAATCAATTATGTTATCCTCTTCTGTTTTATGAGTGAGTTCATCCTATTCTTTTCCCATTCATCCCAACGTTTACACTTATAATTATTATGTTTCCTTTTATCATATTCACTTATGCTTTTTCCTTTATTTGATTTTCACTCCTCTTTATCAAGGTTCTTACCCTTTCTTCCCCCTTTATCCCCTCTCCATAATCCCCACTCTGTTGTATTTATAATTCATTCATCTCTAAATCTTCTATTCCTCCTATTTCATATACCCCCTTTCACCTATACCCATTCTTTCCTAACACTGTGTGTGTGTGTGTGTGTGTGTGTGTATTGATACATGTATATTCCACCCTCCTTTAACAAGTTCAGGTGAATGGGAAGTTCAAATAACCCCCACCATTTTATGACCTTTATAGGCCTCTACTTATATATTCTGATTATGTGAGATGATAAAATACCCACCTTCTGTTCCAGGGATTGGGCTACCTGATCCCTGCCTCCCCTATTTAAAGTTCCTTCCTTAATCACTTGCCTGTGGTTGGAATTTTTATTTTCTGTTAGAAATATGACTCAGTGTAGTTACCTACTTAGGTTTCTGATCATTACTATGGCATTCACCTGAGATTTTCCTTGGTATATTTTTCAAGGGAACTTGGCTTTGCTTCTTCCTCCTACTCTGCAATCTTGGCTGTTCTCCATTAGTTAATGTTTTTTTTAATGAATGAGTGAATAAATGAATAGCTATAATACAAGTTAGGAAATATTTACTGTCTATGTGAATTATTTAGCCTCAGATTCCCCATCTTTAAAATAAGATTAGACTAGGTACCCTCTATAGTCTCTATATCCAAGTATATAGTGAGAAAATGAACACATGTATAGGAAAGATCAAAAAGAGTATCATGAGAGAAACAAGGAAAGCAGAATGACTTCTAGCTAGAAAAATGAATAAGAAATGTTAGTGAAAGAGGCTCTTTAAGGAAGTATTTCAAATGATAGAACTTTGGGGAAGAATCTGTTCCAGGAATTAAAAATGGCAGGAAAGGGAAGAACAACATTATTTAAGAACAAGAAGACTGCTGAGTGTTGGTTATATAAAGTGAAATGCCATGAAATTAGCCTAGAAATGTAGATTAAGGACAAAATTGTATAGTTCTTGAATGCTAGTCCAAGGAATTTGTATCTCATTCTATAAGCAGGCAAAGAGGAGTCAATGAAGACTTTTTGAGTCAAGAGCTAACATAATCAAATCCATTAGGGAGATTCCTTGCAGCTTTATGAAATATGTATTAGGTAAGGAAGGTACAAGACAAAGAAGTCATTTAGCAGAATAATACAATAGTCCAGAAAAGGGAAAATTAAGACCTGAACTGTGTTGGGTAAAGTAGAAATGATTGAACTTGGGCTGTGGGACAAGAAGGAAGTTTCAAGTTGGATTACTGGGAAGATGGTCAGGCCTCCTCCTGAAAAGAACAAAAAGGAAATGAGAGAAGAGTTTTTGGGCATGCTGTTTATGTTTGGGACATATAGGGTTTGAAGAGTTACTGGTAGAATATCCAATGGTAATGTTTTAAAGATTGGTGTGGAAAAGGGAAAGGATGAAGATTTAGATTTTGGAGTCTTGTGCATGGAAATGACATTTGATGCCAAAGAAGGTTATGAAATTACTGAACAATAAAGTATATAGAAATAGAAAAAAAGAAAAAAGAAGGAATTTTAGGGGATACCCAGATATAGGAAGAACAAGAAGAGGAACAAGAGAAAAATACTGAGCAATATCAGTGAGACAGCATTCTATGAACCTGCAATAAATCATGATGCTTTATCTACTATTTCCATGGTCTGTCTCCCACACTTAGAATGCTTTCCCTCCTCACCTATACCTCCCAGTTTCCCTATCTTTAGACTAAACTAAAGCCCTATCTTCTGCATGAGCACTTTTTTTAGTACCCCCCAACTGCTAAAGCCTCCTTTCAGATTATTTTCCATATGTAAATCTTGTATATACATAGTTACTTATATGTTGTAGGGAGTTACACTAGAATGTATGCTCATTGAGAGTAAGGATTTTTTATTTTCCCTTTTTAAAAAATCTCCAGTACTTCATATAATACCTGGCACATAGTAGGTGCTTTAAAACACTTATTTACTGAATGGTGGGAGAAGAACCAGTGGGAGAGATGCCAAGGGGTGAAAGGATACCAAGAATAGGATGGTCATAAATGCTTCTGAAATATCAATGAGGATATGAACTAGAAAGATTTTCTAGATTTGACATGTAGTAAGTCATCAGTGACCTTGGAGACAGTAATTTCAGGACAAGGGTGGGATCAGAACCAAAATTGTGGGGAGGCTGAGGAATGAATGAGAAGTGAAGAAATGGATGGTGGTGAGTAGAGGTTATTGTCTTTACAAATTTAGAAATGAACTGGAAGGGGAAAATAGGAAGACAACTTGAAATAGCAAGGTCGAAGGAAAAGTTTTACTTTGTCTATTTATTTTAATATAGGAAAGTCCTGAGTATATTTGTAGGATGAAAGGGAAGCTATAGAAAAGGGAGGTATCAAAGATGAGAGAGAAGGGAAGGAAGGAAGATGGAGTTGCTGATCAAAATAGCAAGGACAAAGTAAGGGATGTAATCTCAAATTGGTTAATTTTCACAAGGAGGAAGTTCATCTCATATTCTGAGACTAGAGCTAAAGATTTTGAAGTGCAGAGGAGGGGAGATAAGGAAGCTCATTATGGATGATTTCAATCTTCTTAGTAAATAAAAGGCAAGACATCTACTAAGGTGAGGCAGCATGGAACTGGGGGTTTGGGGAAAAGAGAGAGAGAGAGAGAGAGAGGTGTTTAAAATATCACCTAGGAGAGTTGATGTACCTAATACAAAATATTTTCCTGAGAACAATTACATAAGATAGGTATTGCCAGTATTATTATTCTCATTTTATATGATGAAAAGGAGGTTTAGAGAGTTTAGCAAGTTGCCTGAGGTCATATGGCTAGTAAATTGCAGAGTCAAGATTCATAAACAGGTCTCATTACTCTATTTCATCTTCTCTTCAACAGACCATACTGACTCTATCAGGTATAATAGGGGTTTTAAGAATCAGTAAAAATAATCGTCCTGAAGCAAAAAAAAAAAAAAGGTTCAGCAAATGTTAGAAAACAACTTTTTTTTTTTTCTGTGACTCTACTTTTATACAATTGTAAAAAGCTTTATTGGTGCTTTTTATCCTTACATCACCTTCATTTCTGGAAATCTCCTCCATCTGTAACTTCCATTATGACAAAAACCATTAAGCAAAAACCTCACCAGATAATGTTTACAACATTCTTAGAAAACATAAATTTGTAGTATACTTATTTACCCTGATTTCAGGACTTCCCATACTACTTAGAAAGCAGATTATGAGGGAGTGATTTCCAGTTCAATATTACCTATGTAGTAGTGGTAGAAGGGCAGAAGGGGTTAGGAAATCAGGAGTGGACAACTGTCAAAACAGAAATGGTGGAATGGAACAAAAGTGAGGGATCAGGGATGAGAGGTCATAATAAAGACAAAATATCAAGTTCAAGAGGTATGAGTATGTGTGAGGTGGAAAGACAGAGTGGAAGTTGAGAATTTGTCATCTAGGAAGGGGATCAGTTTCAAGCAATGTGACCTAAGACACAGTGAACTGCAGAATAGAAGTGGGAATAGTAGTCTTAAAAATTGAAGAGATAAAGGAACTGGCAGATCAGAGTGAGGAAATAATGAGAAAGAGGAACAAGACTGACAAACTGAATAAAAGGGGTGGGGGAAACAAAGAAAGAAAGTCCTAATAAATACGCAAAGGAGACTAAAATAATAACATTCAAGAACAGGAGGAACAAGAGCAATAGATAACAGGTACTGACAAGGGTTGAATTTTTAGAAAAAGCTATGGCTTTAGGAGATCTTGATCTTAGAACCCAGGAAAGGAGTTTTAGCCAGTTTAGAAATGTTGGAAAGCTAGAAGTAAAATCAGACCTCCTTCCAAAGGAAAAATTAAGTCAACTGAGCCATGATCTTCCCTGTCAATAGGAAAACTTTTGAAATGTTCTGAGCAGTATTCCCTGTTTATATTGTATGCTGTAGGGGATAAGCATAAGTTTTTCCCCTTACTCTTTATGATCAGAAACAGTTTTGGTATCCAAGGGAAGAAACTACATAGAGCTTTGAGGTGAATAAAATACATACACCTTGACCAAAACTATCTGGGAACCCAAGAAAATTGTCTGATCATACAACTGGAGGGTTAAGAGAAGTTCTTTCTCCAACTTTTGCTTAGTAGAAAATGTAGTGCCATTTCTGGGAATAGAGAAGAATAGGGAGAAATCAGATAATGAATAACTTTAGCTATTGATAAGGAATAAAAAATGAAATTCAGAGATGGTGACTAACCACAAAATATACTCTATTAAGAGTAATGCACATTTGGTAAATACTGTTAGTCTCACAGTATAATGGGTTTTTTAAGGACCCTTTTGATGAATATGCCCCCTTTCTCCCCTGATACTGCCACCATCTTGGTGTGAGCCCTCAGCTCATCATTCCTGGACTATTGCAATAGACTATTGATTAGTCTTCCTGCTGCAATGCTCAGCCCACCCAAATCCATCCTCCATTCACTCCATTCAGCTACCAAAGTGATTTTCCAAAAGCTTCTCAAAGACAAGGACTGCGTTTTGGGTTTTTTGTTTGTTTGTTTGTTTGTTTTGTTTTGTTTTTTGCTTTTTGTCTTCAGTTCTTAGCACAATTCCTGACACAGAGCTGGCACTTAATAAATATTTATTGACTGGGTTAGAAAGATGATGTGGGGAAGAGAATGATGGAATGATACCTGCATGCAAGCCAGAGGAGAAAGAAGGTTAAAAAAGAAATAGCTTTATCTCTGCTTTTCTTCAGGAGTTTATTCTTCGTATTCTGCTTGGGTTATTGTGTAGTTTCCACCTCAGTTGCTACTGCTATGAAATAATTAGATTAATGAATATCTCCTCTTTTGGCTATGACTGTTATGGGTAGGATTAATAAAGTTCTTAACTTTTCCCTAAGTCTGGCCATCTCTCTACCTCAGGATCTATGGTGTTATCATCTACATAGAGGTGGTCAGTTATAGCTTTGGCAGTCCATGTAGTCCAAATTACCTTGTGTTTATTTTTAAATGGATATTTCTTCCCAGTAGAATATACTTCCTCAAAAGCAGGCGTGTTTCATTTTTGTCTTTGTGTTCCCAGCACCTAACATAGTGTCAGGACACTTAAAGGATGCTTGTTGACTGATTGTTTCATGGGCTATTATAGAAATGTTGGTTTCAACTTGATGATCTCACTAATCAAAGGAAAGGTCAGTAAGAAAGTACACCCTGTCACATAAACATCATGACCTTATTAAATGTGCAGGACAATTCTCCCTCTTTAGTGCTAATTTCAATTTTGCAGGCTTTGAAACATGTTGAAAACCCAATTTGAAAATATTATTTCAGTTAGGATTCAAGAAAAAGGTTCTACCGATTCCTTTCTCTTTTCTTATTGTTAATGCATTACTCTTGAGATCTGGGCAATGGAAAGAGTGTCACTGCTCCATTCCCTCATGGAAAGCCAGTACAGTATTTCACGATGATATTTTCTGGCCCAGCATATGTCACCTCTATCTTTTTTGTTATAAGCAACATTAGCAAAACAAATATACACATACATATATATATATATACATAAACATATGCACACATCTGTACATGCATACATACATGTATATAATATATACATAAACATATATACATGTATGTATGCATATATGTGCATATACATATATACACATACATGCACACACACATAAAATCCATATCATTGGTTTCTAAGGAGAAAATTTATTTCCTAGGAGGCAAAAGTCTTCCAAAATACACACTCTTGACCTACCAATGGAGAAATGATAGATCCTTCCTTCCCTCTCAAAAATAACATCAATGAATGGACTTTCAAAGCAATAAAAATCTTATAACCCTACCAAAACAGAGAGAGCTTTTTGAAAGAGAAAACAAAGAATTGCCACACATATCCACTAACTCATTCATCATAGTGAAAGAACCATTAACCATCTATGCACAAGTGATCAGACCTATGACAAACCTCACTAGTCATGTTGTAGGTAACTCTAAGTTTGCTCTCTATCCTCTTTCTTTATTTGTTTTTTAAAAATTTTTTGTCTTTTTACCTCACCAATTTCTTCCAAAAGAATGACTATTTTGTGCAGAAGGGCCAAAATTTTTGATAAAGGTGAACAGAAGCAACTAATTGGAGTTGATAGCATAGTCAATAAGATTTAGATGATGATTTGAAAATGGAATAGTAGCTTAATTTTTTAATTAGTGCTGGTTTTACTTCTTGGAAGTGAAAGACTTCTTGGTACTAGGAGAAAAAGTCATGTAACTAAAATCGGTTTTTTTGTTGTTGTTCTGTGACCCCATGCAAGATATTTAAGTAATGAAATACACTTACAGTAATCAGTGCTTGAAAGGGGCTTATGATGATCAAGTTGAGCTTTGAAGCTCTAGAGAAGTTTGGGCAAAAGTTGTTCTCCTCCTTCTATTTTGATTAGTTTTCCCTGACCTGATTTGATCTATAGAACCTGGTAAACAGCAGGGTAGCAGAGCCAGGCTTCTTCAGGAGGATGGCCCTGTTTGTCTGCACTTCATCCTAGTGTTGTCAATGGGGTTAATTTTTATTCCAGTCTTCCTGAAGTCCATACTGACTACATGAAAGCAGTTCCTGTATTCTAACTTGCCTTCATCCAGTCCCATGTAGTACAAATCCACATGGGCACAAGTACCTTGCCCCCCACACTAACCAAAATTCTAATCTTCTACTTATATTTGAAAGCATTCACAGTCTATGCTCCCTTCTCCCTATCATTTCAAGTTGAATATTTTGTAAGCCATATGAAATTTAACATTAATTAGGCAAAACTTCATTGACAAAAGCCAACTGTGATCTCCAGGAAACTTGCAGCACTCCATCTCATTTAATTTGTATTTAACACGGCAGAATGGTTTTCATATAGTATAACTGTAAGCTTTGGGAATGATGTAGTGAATGAAATGGGGCAACTTTATTCATGTTTGCTTGTTGCAATACATACCCTCCAATCCCGTGGTATCCTGAGCTACAAAATAATAAAGAATACTGACATCCAATGTTCCTTTCATCATGTCATTTCAACAGATAATTAATCTCATCAATTATCTTCTTTTGCTGCTTTTAAAGGATGTCACTTGTGAGGCTGGTGGGGAATATAATATATCAGCAACTCAAGATCACTGGCCACATTACTATTGAATTACAATCACATCAGAAAGGAAAGACTGACTACAACCAAAGGGAGAGATATGGGTATTGATTGTACCAGGGTTGGATGACTTTCACTGGCTTTGAGGTATAATGTTTTCCAATAGCATTCTCCTTCATCATTAACATTCAAAAGTAAAGCAGCTCCATGAGAGATTTTAAAAGGAAGCACTCTAAAAGGTAAAACTAAAAAAGAAGTCATCAAGCCCTCTGACTGATTTCTTGGCTTGATCGGTTTAATTTTCTAAGCTAAGGAAGCCCAGTGTGCTTGTCTTTGGAAATTGGGAAACTGTAGGGCATAAACAGAAAGCAATTTTAGGTTATATTTCCCACTACTACAAGAGTAGCTGGAGATGAGGGCAAATGTAATTTACCTTGTTTCTGTTTCACCTTTTTTGCAAGATTGAAAAATTTGAAACATATTTTGGGCTGAGAGGGTCTATATACACATTTCTGGAAATTCTTTCTTCATTTCCAACTATGAGATTTTTCCTAAAGGGTAAATGAGTCATATCATTAGCCACTCACTTAACACACACATTGCAAATACTATTGAAAGAAAGTAATGTTGTTATTTCTCTAATAGTGCCCAAAACATTAATTCTGAATTGATTCCATGGACAGCAGCAGGCAGGCCAGTATGGCAAGGGATCTCCAGGAATTGTGTATTGTCTCCCTTTCAGAGTTTTTAGGGTGAGTAGTCTGAAAAAGGGTTACACAAAGTGTTGTATTTGGATTCAGAAGCCCTTGGTTCAAATGCTATATCTACCACTTATATATGTAACCTTAGGCAAGCCACATTTACAATCTATGGGCCTCAGTTTCCTCATTTGTAATAACAGGAAGATGGACTAAGTGACCTCTAAGATCTCTTTTAGCTCTAAACCCATTATTTTATGATCCTACTTCTCTATATAACAGGGTAATTAGAATAGACAAGACTATCAGGCCTCAGATCCATTGTTTACTTTTTTTTCCTTTTTTTCTTTCTTTCCTTTTTTTTTTTTAATCTGGCCTTTGTGACTTCAACTGTGTAAGAAATTCTCATTATGTAAACTCAGCTAAGTGATGCAATGAATGGATTGCCAGACCTGGAATCAGGAAGATTATTCTTCCTGAGTTCAAATCTGGCCTCAGACACTTACTAGCTGTGTGACTCTGGGCAAGCCACTTAACCCTGTTTCCCTCAGTTCCCTCCTTTGTAACATGAGCTGGAAAATGAAATGGTAAACCAACCCAGGATCTTTGCCAAGAAACTGCCAAATGAGGTTATAAAGAGTTGGACATGACTGAACTGAAAACTCACTCTCCATTTAACACAGAGTGGCAATTCATTATAATTAGAGTATTGCCTCACACACTGAGAGGTTAGATGATCCGTCCATAGTCATAGTTAATATGTATCAGAAGCAGGGCTTAAACCTCTATCTCCTTACTCTAAGGCTATTCCTCTACCCATGATGCCATGTTGCCTCTCCTCAGAGCATCATACTACAACATAGTAATAATTTCCTAAATTTGAAACCTTATCCATCTCCTCAATTGTGCATGCATCCACACACGCATGCAAACACACACACACACACACACACACACACAGAATGATCTCCAGATATGAAAGGTGATAATCTTTAAAACACAGCAAATGGTACTTGTCTAAAATGGCTGATACCTCAGATGGGAGATATAAATTTAAGGCCATGAAAAATTATTCCTCTCAGGGAATTGAGAGTCAAGATCAAGAAAATGACATTTCACCATGTAGAAAGTTAACTTTGGTAATCATCCTACTCACAATCTGTAACAAGACTTGAAATCTGTTGCCTATCCTTTGCCTCCCAGCCCCCAAAGCCTATTTGGAATCAAAGCAAAGGACAGAAAAGGATGTTTGGATTGTTTGGAAGGAAAGGCTTCCTGAGAAAATGCTGGCATGAGGTTATCAGTGTTGAAATGGTTGTGGCTGATCTCTGCTATACAACATGAACAGAGGAATGGCACCTTGGAAAGTGCTTATTTTGAGTTAGAAAAAAGAAGCTGTAATCACACCCACAAGCAAAAAAAAATGTTTTAAGCAGAGGGTACTTGAATACCTTTTTTCCCCTGGGAAGCAGAAACCATGGAAAGATTTTCTGATTAATTGCTTAATAATTTACTTTATTTACCTGTAATGTAAACTATAAACTTAACTCTGAAAAATGAAATTGGGATTAGGATATTTGAGGCAGAATCCTTACAACCCTAATTATTACATGGGTGACTTTAGTTAGACCAATCCTTAATCTCTCTGGACCTCAGTTTTTCCAACTTTAAATTATAGAGGTTAGACCAGATTGATAGGATCATACATTGAGAGGTAGAAGGGACCTTAGTCTAATCTTCTCTGAGTACAGCTGAGGAAACCAAGGCCCAAGGAGGTTAAATGACTTGCCCAGGGTCACACAGCTAATAAGTATGAAATCTCTGAGGCTGGATTTGAACTCAGGTTCTCCTGATTCCAGGGCTGGTGCTTTATCCACTGAACCACCTAGCTGCCACCCAGCCCATAAACTTTTGTGAGAGACAAATTGGATATACAGAGCATTAATCTCCCCCTTTAACTTTCCCTAAGAAAAAAGGAGCCACTGCTCTTTAATCTGTGATGGGTCAGTTTTTTATTATTTCTTGGGAATTAATTAGACAACAAGAGCTGAAACTAATTAGGGAAATAAGGAAGTAGAAATACAAATGAATAATCTATTCCTTTATAAAACTCACTGAATCCCAAACTACCTGCCAGATCGCGAATCCCTGAAAAGACCGAACACCAAACCACATGCACTCCTTTCAATTCCGCTCCCTCTTTGCTAAATTTACCGTCAAAGAGAGAGAACTTCCATTCCTGCCCTCACTTTTAAGTCTGCATCCCAGAAGTTCCTCACGTTCTCCTCCCCAAAAGGGAGGTCCTTCAAAAGCTGCTTCAGTAGCATGTGCAATCTCTCAAATGATTCAGCTAAAACTCCCAATATATATCCTTACCACAAATAATTTTTACCACATTCCCCCCTTTGTTTCATTTGAAAAACAAATGAGTTTGCTCAATGAAACACTTTGATTCAATGACCAGTGCTCTTTCCACCAAAACAAACTCAAGAAACATTTTAAAGTGCTTTCTGTGTGCAAGGAGAAAGTCACTTAATATAAAGGATAGATAGTTTCAGGGTCAGGAAAATCTTTGCTCAAGCTTTGTCCCTGACACAAAGTGAGTGTGACCTTGAGCAAGTCATCAATCTTTAGTGTCCTCAAGCAAGCCTCTAAAATGACAAACTGTAGAACAGTTGCTAAGCTATATTTTTAGGAGGCTGGAGGAGGGGCTCCCTACATTCAATAAATTAATTAGCAAGTATTTTTTAAAATAGCCACTATATTCCGAGCACTGTACTTGGCATTGTAGATACAAAGACAAAATGAAAAATTCTCTGTCCTCAAGGCACTACATTCTTCTCGGAATGGGGTGGAGACAGGGATGGGAGGGGGAAACATATTTAAAGATAAATAAAAAGAATGTAATTTGGAGAAGGAAAAATGACAAGCAATGGAAAGAAACAATAAGCAAAGGAAAGGAACCATGTAGGAGATTCTCTGGTTACTATGCCCAGCAGTACTACAATATTCTGCTTATTGCACCTATATTTTTCTCCTAAAATTTCTCATCTTCTTTCATTCAGGGTACTCAAGTTAATTTCATGGGTTCTTCCAGGTATGCCTACCTTCCCCCTGCAGTAAATTCCTAGAAGCCTGACTGCCCCAAAGTGACATCCTATTGTAGAAAGGAATCAAGATCTGGAAACATGAGGATGAAAATGCCAATGGGACAAGTCAATGCCCTCAAAAATAATCTGCTAACAATTTTGAAAAGCCAGTAAGTATTCTGGGCCGTTTGAGTCTTCAGACCATGAAGATTCTCTTTTCCCCATCCCTTCCCTTCCTTTTCACTGATTAGGAAAATGTCAGAGGTGAAAGGTACCTTTAAGAGCATCTAGATCAAACCCTTAATTGTACAAGTAAGGAAAGTGAGACCAATAAAAAGGAGATATCTCACCCAATAAAGTAGAGGGAAAATATAGACTAAAATGTAGT